>NC_090203.1:13160356-13472023 GCF_033026475.1 Channa argus | reverse complement strand
TGTAAAAGCACTAAAATTGTTTGACTACTGGTTGTTAGTCATTGCTGTTACCGCAGTGTAATCTAATATAGATTATAGTAATTTAGATGCTGACCAAAATCAGCTGACTGTTTCAAGGCCTTAAATCACTTGCATGCTGGTTCTTTACATCACTGTGATAACTTAAACAAAAGCACATGATAGTGGATTAATCAAATTAATCGATTTACTTTGAATTGCAAGTGTATTATGCGCAGAAATAATCAAACTGTTGCTGCAATAGTTTAAATGATTTATATAATGTTTATTAAAATATATAAAAGACAAAATACATATATGCATAATTGGATCAACGATGAAATATGCATATACAGTAAAATAATTATACAGTAAAATGATAATAGATTTTTTTTATACATATAGAAAGGTATTTTTGCATTAAAACTGGCAGTGGTAATTTTATACTCCCCCCCCCCCCCAAAAAAAAAAAAAACAGGAAACCCTTCAGTCCACATCAGGCTTCCCAGAGGAAGAAGCCTTTGTGAAAAGCTTGAGAACAGCAGCACCTTTACACCTGAGATCCAAGTTTTGGAAAGGTCTCACAGAGAACGACAAAACTACTCTGATATACTGTATAGCTTCCTGGGACTTCAACTAACAGCATCAAGAGGTTGTTCAGTCGAATGTCCTTTGATCTATTCCGCTCTGGTATCTGTACCCTTACCGAAAGTTGGTAATGATTGCAGCAGTCCTTGCAAAAAAGAAAAACTTCAAATTTGTGCCACACATTTTTTTTGTTAGTACACAATAATTTCACAAAAACATCCTTCCGGTCCATTATCATCTGCCATCACACTACATGATTCCTCAATAATGTCAGGATTTATCTGTATAGCTTGTAAGAGGAGAATATAAAGATCCTGGACAGTGTGTGAGACACTCCCATGGGATGACGTTAAGTCCTTCAGACTGGTGTGGTTGGTTGTGGTTGGTCCTGTACAGTTTCACTGCACACTGAGGACCGTCATGTCTGGTGGTAATGGTGGTAGTGGTGGTGGTGGTGGTGTTCGTGGTGATGGTGGTGCTCATGGCGTTGGACCACAGGAACCACAAATCCTGGGCTCCCAGGTGGGCCAGACACTTGCTCTCTCTCCAGGCTTGGCAGTACAGGGTGCACAGATGGTTGCTGCTGAGGGTGGGACTGAGGGGACATCTGAGTTTTCGATGGGGAAATGGCCTCCCGGGCTTTGGCCCTCAGGCGTTTGCTGTGACTGTACTGCAAAGGGTGCTGATGGTGGCCGGTGCTTTGGACTTGGTGTGGTAGGTGATATACATCCTGACCTCCGTGACCTGCTGCACTGCCACTGTGCATCATTGTTTGGAGAGGGGGGTGGTAGCCGTGACATTTAGTATATTTGCCACCTACATTGCCTCCGTTATTTCCTCCTGTGCCCCTGTAGTTTCCTTTGGGTGATTTGAGGAACTGTGTACCCTTGTTTCGAGACTCTGTGGGGTTGTAGCTATCGCTGATGACCTGTGAGCGGCGCTGGTGAACTATCGGGGTTTCTGGTTCCTGGGAGCGGGAGCGACTCTGGCTCTGGGAGCTCCGACTTTGAGGTTCCTGGGGAGGGAAGGTTGGATTGGTACCTAAAGGACAGAAAGGAACAGGCAGAGTAGAGATAATCAAAATGTACTTAAAAGTGCATTACCAAAAATAATTTTCAATACCGAATTTTAACAAACTAAACCAGATTTTGGGGAAATTTTACATATGTGGTGACAACCATAACAACAGTTGTAAAGGAAGCTAATTGCATGGTTTTGATAGTATGTTGGTTTGGAAATGCCTATAAGTTAGAAATTTCTCTTTATCACAGTGTTAAATTAAAGCAATCCCTGACATCATTTGTTATTGTTTTGTTACTGTAATATAACATGAATTCTAATCATGGATAAATATTCACCTTCAAATCTGGAGGTGTAGTTCTCTATACCAGCCAGGTCCAGGTAGTGATTCCTCCTCTCTGTATTCTCATCCACACAGTAATGCTGACCTTCGGTGGCCGGCACATCATTGCTGTGCCCTCTGCTGGTAGAAATAGGTAACACAGTTAATGGGCAAATAAGAACCAATGGTTCACACATTATTCTGTAAGAATTAAAGCAGTGCACAACAGGCAAGTATGAAAAAAACAAAAGTATTCTGTATTTCTGTACTGACCTGATATACGAGGACAACCGTTTGTCAGCTGAACGCCCCTCCTCTTGGTGAGAGCGATCTGAAGAAAGTACACAGATAAGTCCAAAACACTTTCAAATAAGACTATAAAGGGCAACAATGACTTAACTGAGCTGAAAATTATCAAGAAGCAGAACTGGGTGACGCAGCTAAAGTGTTCTAGTTTTCTTTTTTCTTTTTTTACCTGTCCCTGTTTCTCTTCTGTGGCACCTTGGCTCTGGGGTGACAGTCAGTTTGACACGTAGAGTCTTACTCTTGTTATGGCAGGACTGATTGACAGAGGCATCGACCACGTCATAGATAGTGTGCATCAGACTGGACATGTCCTTTAATGACAGAAAATCACAATTTTTAATGAAGGCCTACGTTTCACAGTCAGTTCAAACTTTTTATTAGGATTTGAACAATTTAAATTTACTACAGTCAGAAATATTACACCTAATAGACACACACACACACACACACACACACACACACCTCTTTTGTAACTTTCCCACTGTTGTCAAAATCATACAGGGTAAAGATCCACTCCTGACGGTTGTCATCCTCCACAGACACATCACACTCCAAGTCCTGTGGATACAACAGTTTCTTTAAATATCCAGGTTTGAATCTACATCTTTCGGTCTATACTATACTATACTATTCGTCTATATTATTCTACCTCTACAGTAGCTCAAAGACACAGTTGTATTTATAGCAGGAGAGGGCAGCAAAGTGCATAACATTCACCTACCACAGCTATGGTCTTCAGTATGTTTTATTCATTTGTTAAGATGAAACAATGGTTGTTCTAATTAATCTTGCAAGGAAAACTGCTATTAAAAAGAAGAATTCGTGTTCATCACCAGTTCTGTCCACCTTCTAAGAGACCTCAGGGGTAGAAGCAGCCGTTGATGGTTCCGTAATATCTCTCAGTACACATAATCAACAGCGATCCATAAATTCAAACAGGGTATGGTGTGGGGCAGTGTAAATATACAGATAGAGGTTCTGTACGCCGGGCTGAGGAAATGCAGCAGCAGCTAAGATAAAGGTTACACAGCAAGCTTTTCACTCACTTAAACACGAGACAATTTCAACACTCATTATTCTTGGCTGGTGGCAAATGATTTACGAGAGACCTTTTCCTGACCAAAGAAAAAATCTGGTCACATGAAACAACACAAGATCACTCTTGCGTGCACTGATTTAATTTACTGTCTCTCCATTGCATATTGCTTGTCTGTGTTCCAGTGCTAAAACCGTGTCCAGGTCCTCGATCCATTACAGAGCTTACACACATAAACACATATGCTCCTGTTCATACTTATTTTTCCTATCCAAATGAAAAGAAAAAAAGAAAAACCATAACATTGGCTGAATATGAAAACGTCTTGAAGAAAAAGCCTGGGTGAAAATTAAACCTTTGTGCTTTGCTCGCATACTACCCCTCTGTTACAGGCAGCTGACTTTACACTTAAACCGTATTTCAATTGAAACAATCAGTCACAGTACACAGTCGCAGTGTTGCCAGATCAAGTAATATAACTTATTACATCTAGGCTGATGCGCTTCTTCCCTGGGGCTTTGTTGCCATCTCTAGGTATCTCTCGCTCTCCATCCTCTGAGTGCAGGTACTGCAGGTAGGTTTCACAGCCCTCAGCCTTCTCTGGAGGAAGAACCACTGTCAACACAAGAGGGCACAACTCAAACCACTGGTTCCTCTTGAGCCACAGTTCCAAAGAAATCTCAAAAACCGACCAGATTATTTAGATGTTAATAATTTTGTTTCTTAAAAATGAAGCTGTTACTCCAAAGAAACATACGACCATTACAGCTAATTTTTTTGTACCTTTCTGCTCATAGTATATGTGCATTATTTCTTTTAGCCCACAAAATTAAAACCAAAAACAACACTTTGAATTTGTGTCTTTCAATACTTAAAACTATGATTAAGGAAGAGATTACAGAGAGATTTTGAAATGTACACATGATGCCCTAGATCAGTGTGCAAAAAGACATGATTCTCCACCTACCCTCTAGGGGGTAGTGTTGCTCTGTGAATTGTCCTTCCTTGGGCTCACCATTTGAATACTCCTGTGACAATAAAAGAAATAAGGAGAGAGGGGAGAGGCAGGGGAGGAAGATACTTGTCAGAGATGTAAGTGAATCTACAGTTCAGACCACAGACACAGAAAAAAACAAACAGATCCAGCAAAAGCATTTCCTACTCAGATGAGAGGGAAAGGGCTGGAGGCTCCAGTGCACTTTGAACATCTGCACGCTTATTGTGTTTCACTGTCTGGGATACGGTGAGTGTAGCCACAGCCAAGCTTACAAGATTCCTCCAAGCCCTTCAAACAGACCCTTCGCATCCATCAAGAAAAAAAAAAACTATAATGCACTTCATCTGAGCTCTCTCTCTCTTTCTCTCTCTCTCTCTTAGCCAACCTGGTTATTATCATCCTGCTCAACATGGAACCCACTGAGAAATGTCTAGAGTTTAGGAAAAGTTTTGTTGTATTTCTCATTGAAAATTTGACTCTGAGGAGTTTGGCTTGTTTAAAATAAACCACACAATGAGTTCTCAGCAACATCTGTGTATTTATTTTGAATGGAGAATAATTGCCAGATGGAAATTTCCATGCAGATAGGATGGGACTGATTAAATACACTATTCCATAGCCATAAAACATAAGTGGGACAAAGGGGTGGAGGGGAATTTGGATTTGCTATCATATGTGAATAATCTATATCCTGCCTACAATAGAGCCACAATGTATTCATAACCATGGCACTTGTATGCAGAGGCTCTTGCATGCGCACACAAACACACACACACACACACACGCACACACATACACACACACACCGCCATTTTTTAATTACAACTGGATTGTGGAAACAATGAAAATTAAGTGCAGCACAGGCCCTAAACCGCAAGTATTTAAACAACAAATGATTCATCTTATTTACGTCACTCTCAGTCCTCTAAGCTGCTCCACACACACTTTGAAATAAAATCTACCAGATTTAATCAAGGAGGCCCACTGAAAAGAGACAAATAAAAAACAGATAGATGCTAGAAAACAAAAGAACTCCATGTACCTTCAACAGAGCCGAAGCTCAAGCGAGAGCCTGAACATCTGCATGTGTTTAGGTGAACAAGCCCCCCTCTCTCTTCCCTTTCCCCTCTTTCTCAGAGTAATGACAGCGCCAGGGCCTGCGGTTTTATTTAACAATCGCATAGCCCGTGACTATTCCTCACTTCAGAGGATGATACCTCAAACCTGTAATACAGCCCTGACCTTCACCACTGCTGGTGAGGGCGGCCGATTAAGTCCCAGGGTCATGGCTTGGACACCCACTGCAAATTGGCCACTGGAGAAATTTAGAGAAAACAGTAAAGGAATAGGAGTCAAGCCTTGGGGAGGGGAGGGATATAGGAGAGGGACAGGAAGTAAATGAGAGGAATAAAGAAAAAACTGAGTAGCAGAGGAAAGAGGGTACCAAGGAGGGGAAAGGAGGGACAGACAGATAAGAAGAACAAAGATGGGAAAAGAGAAATGCAGATAAGAGTAGAGGCAGAGGAGGACTGTATTTGTTTGAAAATAGATAGGGCCTATCTACTGCTAACTCCAGTCCCTGTAAGTTTAGAAGAAGTGGATGTGCGTTTTAGAGATTCTGAAAGGCTTTTGGATGAGGTGGAGGCCACTAATACCGGGCCCCAAAACAAGCAGTAGTCTTGAATCACCAGCACCTAAAATTAAGGTGCATTGCTACACAAACACATACAGTTTCCTATCTTTTGTGGTGGCTGCAGCCAAGTTGTTGTTAATTTTCTGCACTGGATGCTTTTATCTCCTCTCTTTGTACCAGAGTCCCTTAATGAAGGGCAGTGTGTGAGGAAGAGGAAGTTCACACAGACACAGTGTTTTGCAGCTCAGAGACACATCAAAGACAAGCATTGATTCTTCACATCTTCACTTCCATGAGGGTGCAGAGCAAGGTACAAACACCTCTAAATGAAAGACAGGACACACAGTTACATATAATAATACAAATCAATCAGCCAACTGCCAAGCGTGAACCTCTAATTAAAATTCAGATATCAGGAGGCGTCTCGCTGGGTGCACAAGGAGAGGACCAGCAGGGGTTATGCTGAACACATGGCTTCCCCCCACCTCCATGCTCATTACACCCATTGGGAGAGGTAATGAGAGAGCAGGCTGGGCCTGACCGCAGTCTGCAGTTTAACGTCTAAACACATGGCATCTCCATTCACATCGCCCATGGTGTCGGGCTCAAATCTGCCCACCACATATGTAATTAAATGCTTTCTGGCATTTAAAAGCCCTCATTCTTTCTCTATCAGATCACAAGCTTCTCTGTAGGCAACACAAATGTGTTAGCATTTTGGAGCAAAGTGCTCCTTGTTTTCTACTAGTGGCAAACACCTGAAAGCAATGAAATACACATCTACACAGTGTGTGATATCAGGTATAGGGAAGGCAGATGAAAAACTACATGTGTGACACAGATGCTGATTGCTTCAAGAATGACAAGGAATGATAGCGTATTAGATCTCCATTATCTTAAAAAAACTGTGCATGGGAAATATTCACTGACAGTGTTCCATGTAACCAGGTTCTGCCTCCCAGACGCCTTGACATAAGAGACAGACAGAGAGGTGTGTGGTGTGATGTTTGTTCCTGTTTAATGCTGCAGTTCTGCCAAGCTTCCCTTAAGCCTCAGCCTACTGCCAGACTTTTATGTGGGATAGGGTAACCAGGGGAAGCTTTCATAGCTCCCTACCAGGTGACATCAGACATCCCCCAGCAGTCTCACTCTCTCTGCCTGCCTACCACCCATCCTCCCACTGGAAAACACTGCACATCTTTGTTCTCTCATCCCTCCTCCAGCTCAGCCCCTAAATATAAGTGCACATACTTCTTATAGACCATTCTTTTTTGAAAATCACATTTTCAAAAACAGGAGAGGCTGACATAAATATTGTTTACACATTTTCTCTGGCCATGGGGTATGGCAACTTGATCAGAAGAGTGGATGTGTATCAAAGTACAAACATATGCTGAAAAAAAATACAAAAACAGCACACACTCTGGAAGCCTCCTCATATAATTCTGAAGATGTTTTCTGAAATATTTCAGCATAATATTTCAACTTGCTGTTTTAAATAGTAATTAGCATAAAACTAAAAGCAAATGCACAAATAAATAAATAAACCATAGATGCTTTTGCTGTTCACTTAAGTGTGGTTTGTTAATTGTTTTCAAAAATGTGGTCTTTTTGCATAGTACTTAGAAGGGCAGTCTACACCATGCCAACAATCTTGGTTAGGTCCTTAATGGCATGCAGAGTGTCCTGATAGACAAACACTGAGCTTCTAACACTGGATGAGTGAAACACTGTTTCCCAAGGTGTGCACTGTTTTTAGAACTACAAATTCACCTGGATCTGACACTTAAGAGGGTGCCACAGAGTGGCCTTGATGCCCACCGATGAACCAACATGCCTGCTCCCACTGGCCATTAATTGATGACTGTGGGGTTCCCGAGTGATGAAAACGAGGACTGAACAGCATCAATACAAAGAAAGGACCACGGTTTCATAAACAAACTGCATACACCACAGAATGGAAATGGAGAGGGAATGGGGCCATTGAGAAAGAAAAACCCACCATTCCAAAAGAAACCAACCTGGCCTTGACTCAAAACCAGATGTGAGCGGTTACACTGAAGGAGAGGGGGAAGGGGCTGAGGTTGAAAATATGGGGGGGGTCTAACGATTGATGGCTAGTTGCACAGCTTTTGTATCTTCTCATGCATCATATGTTGTGCATCTCTCATATGTTGTGCTCCTGAAGCCTGAACAGAAACACGCCTCAGTCCAAGTCAGGGTAATTCTAGTGGGCATTGTCAACAGAGTACATTGACCTCAGCTAGTGGTGCGAAACAATATTAAAATAAACAGAACTAGATATACTGTTAGACTGCCTAATGACATTCGTTATGTTTGCAATATAAACGCAATCTGAAAAGTGTGTTTTTAATTTTCAGTTAATGCTGTTGCCTGACTAAGCCAAGAACCTCTGTAAGGGTTTGGATCCTTTTCAAGTATCAAGCCTCTCAAACATCACAACCTTGCATTTTCCTAGACAGCTAAAACTTGCTTTTGCCTGCTTATTAGGGTATTTTATCTATGTATAAGTGTGTCATGGTGTGTCTTTCTATGAATGGAAATTAGATCAGAGCAGAAGGCCATCCTGTCATCTGGACTGCCCCCATGTGGCAAAGATGGCCCAGATATGGCCCTTTCAGAGTACTGGAACTCTCTTTGAGGTCAAACAGGAGGTAGACCTCTCCCTTGGCAGGACATGAATCACTGGGGCGAATCCTCTTCGGTCCTAGTACAACAGCTGTGGGGACAGATGAGCATGCTTGTCTGTCTATGTAAGAGCAGCACCACTGAATGTCACCCACTCCCTTTAAATCAGGAGAGATCTCCTAAAATCTGCACGCCCCTCCACTCCCCTCCTCATGCCATCACTGATCTTTCTCTCACTTCGATTACGACCTGCTGGATGGCATAAACAAAGATTAGCATCGCCGGCTGACCACCCTGCATCTGTCACCAGTGCTGTAATCAGCTTGCCTTCATTAAAGGGGGCTTTGATAGGAGCCTGATGTAATGGATGCACTCCTTTCTGCTGTCAAACAGGCAACTGGTGAAACTTGAAAACCTAATACCATTTAGTGGAATCTCACTGTTGAATATGGGTCACGCAAAATTATTAAACATAAAGTAGTATTAGATAGCATAGTAGATGACAACACTGTTAATGTGTTACGAAAGAACCACAGAAAGTGTGTTGCTTTAATTCAGATTAAACAGGGCTCGGTTGTGTAATACAACTCTCTCTGCATGGACATTTATATGAGCAATGCCATGTGTTTTATGCACTCAAACATTTAATGATCTGCTATCACAAAAGGGTAGTAAAATGTGTTCTTTAAACAGTCACAAGTGACACAATTTTAATTTTACTTTGTTCTGGGATCTTAGCAGGTTATAACTTGAGACTTGAATGTTTTGGCTTCAAATCTCAAGTTGAATTTTTATAGGGTGGGTCAAGTTCGTGTTTCACATCTAAAATCTATCTTACATGCCTCAACCAACAGTCAAAAGCCTCAAATGATTCAATTCATAGTTATACACGAAACAGAAAAGCATGAAATCCTCCCATTTGACATCCGGGAACCAACAGATGTTTTTGGTTGACAAAGCAACCATATCAAATGTTGCTGCTTAATATTTTTTTTTATAGTCAAAAGTTTAAATTCTGCAACAAATTGCAGCACAAAATGTGAAGATGTACAGAAGCTAAAACCAGAAAGGGGACAACATACTTTGAGCAGGCACACACACCTGAGTAACAAGAAAGAGGCGAGTGTACAAGTCGACAGCATATCAAAGCCAGCTCGGGGCAAACAGACTCAAACAGGATGTTCCTCTGTTTCTGGCCTCCATATGAAATTCTGTAAGCTCCCGCGCAGGCCCCTGGCTCTTAAGCCCAGCCAATGGGGAGTGCGTCCAGGCCGATAAAGCTGAGGGGATTTGTTCCACATTCCACAAGCCCTTTAAACAACACAGTTGGTCTCCAAAGGCTAGTTTATGAGTGAGGTGACTGCAACGCCAATCCCATTACAGCCCAAGGCAACTGCATCTCTCACACAGTCATGAACTCTCCACAAGTGTCCTGCTGAGCAGCATTTGAAAATGATCAAACAGTGCTGTCATGTGGTTTAGTGTGAATCAGCTATTCACACTCATTGTCTGTCCATCATCAAAGCTTTGTAAGCACCTCTTCAACTTGTCTGCTTCTGTTGGGTGAAAATAATTTCAGCACAATCACTGTCACCTGTACTTTTTGTGTACTGTAGTTAGTGTCAGGTTTCCAGCTGTCTGTCTAGTATTGAGATGTCACTTTTAATTGCTCTCACCTGTGAGATAAACCACCAGCACCACTGTTTTCACCGCTCGTTTTGTTAAGCTGTAAGGGATTTGAGTCACAGGTTTGAAAACCGGGTCTGGCAGTTCATAGGGGCAATGTCCTGTGGTTGGAGGCTGGTGGAGCTACAGGCATTACAGTGCTCCTGTGGGCGACTGAGAAATGTAAACAAACCATGTTGGGGATGGACAGCTGCGTGCCAATGGGTAAGAGCAGCAACAATACTCAAGCTTTTTATGGTGAGTGGTTCAAAACTGTTTTTCAGATGAATTCAAGTGTGTCTTGATAAATGTCACCTTTCACTTTCCACAAGTTTTTATGAATAGATTACAATGTGGATGAATAGGGTATCACTATCTTGTACATTTTCAGTGTGTAGGTTGAATTAGTACAAATGTCACAGGCTTCACAGTTTTCAACCTTTTATCCATTACTTTTGGCTAGTTCAACTGTGCATTCCTTAATTTTGTTCCTTTAAATATTTTTTACCTTAAACTAATAACTTAAGCTGTTTATAAATCAGTCTCCTTATGGTTATCAGTCATTTTCAATAACTTTTACATAGGTAGTTCCACGATTGTTTTATTTATCTTAGCTATTTCACCTGTTTACCAAATGTCCTACTTCTAGCTAAATATTTCTCCCTTTTCCCGTTACTTGGGAAATTTCCACATTTTGTTCATGAATAAAAGTTTTTAAATTATTGTTATTTTTTGCTTTGAGTTAACTATTTATTTTTTCAAGTTACTGTAGCTATTTCAGCGCATTTTTATTTGGCTAATTTCCCCCTTAGCAAAAATATGGATAATATTTGATATAAAATTACAATTCCAAGTTACTTCATTTTGTTTTTTGCATTAGCTGAGCTTTCTAGGAAACCCATAGCAAATACAGAAGCACCATTAGGGGTACTCATCTGTTTGGGAATCACTGGACTACTTGAATGGTGATGTGTATCCACAATGACATTTTGGCTGCTTACTTAAATCTGAGGCATTTCTGCTGCTAAAAGCTTGTACACTGGTGGATGAGTTTACAGGCTTTTCACACACGTCTTCGAGCAGGATATTAACAGGTTTAGGCTCAAAACCAAAGCTCTACAGTCCACTTCTACTCCCTGTGGGTAACTCACACAGAGAAGTACAGACCCATATGACCGACCATGATAAGAGGAGCTTATGCAGCCGTAACTTATCACTTAGTAATGTAACATTAACTCTCAACATATCCATCTGGGAGGTATATTGGGCAAACAGAGACAGATGTCTGTTGTGCTGTATTATTATTGTATTCGGCCCTCAGGAGGAATTGGACTCACTAGTTAAAAACAGCCAAAATGCAGTATTCACTACAGTAGGATGCAAGAAGTAACCAAGGTATAAAGTCAAGCGCACAGGCAGAACCTCTAATAACTCATCTGCTATAGCCTAACTATTCTCAGTGACACTTGCCAAACCTCAGGTCTTAGACATGAGACACCACTTGTTTGCATAATTGGTACTGATCTTCCTTACTATGAAATATTTAAGGTTTGAGGCCCACATAGTTTAGATAAAAAAATGTCTTGGCTTTGCAGACTGCTGCACAGTTTTGACACCACATATTTTAAATTTGACACAGCTGCTATATATTCATAAGTCATAGGTGCACACGTGGATGCCTCTCTTTTATCTCCTGTCTGTCTATGTTGTTGTGTAACTCTCTCACTGTTCAGTACTGCTGTTTCCTGCAGCTGGTTGGGACTGCCAGTCTCAAACAAAACAGGAATTCTTGACACTGCAAAAACAGGCTTAATTCCAAGCTGTGAAGTTCCTCACAGATCTGGAACTGGACACTGGGCCATCACAGGGTCAACACCAAGTGTTTTTCCTCAGGATTCCTAATATTACACTCATGCTGGGTGCAGGAAGAAAAGGAGACTCAACAATCTTCAGATACTGTGAAGGAAGCCCGGTTATGTAAAATGGACTGTTGCCAGAGGCCACTAGATGTTATGTTTTGGCATATGAGATTCAACTTCCCATGAAAAAGGGGACAAATTTGGAAGCTAAAAATGAACAGATGAGATGTAGAAAAAAGAAAGTAGCACATGGGGCAATTACTGGTGCACCCAAAGCAAGCAACGCTCATTCATATTTCTGTTGAATAATTCCTAAACAAATTATTGGTTGGAAAAATGAAATATATACAAGGATGAATGTATGATGAATACATTTGGACACGCTAGCTACAAGAATTCTAACATATAATGCTGCAAACCATGAGTTATAATTTTTTATTTGTGACACATCATAGCACTATGCCAGTGAAACTGGAACATCTGTGTTTCTTACTTTTGGACTGAAACTGCCATGTGTGCTCTGTAGTGACCTGGCTGACTTTGTTTGAAACACAGTTCCCCAGTGTGAAATTCTGTAACGTAATTCATCCATGGCACAAGCAGAGATCAAAAGGCTATGGTGCAGAGGGCAGCTCAGCTCAGCTCCACCTCCGTCTACAACTCAGTTTTTGCACCAGAGCACACAGAGAGCTGCTGCTTTCAAAGCCATAATTACTGAAAACCAGGACTCTGAGACCATGAAAGAGTGTGCACTTAGCCATGAGCTCGGTTAGCTTGGCTGCTTGTATACGTTATTCTTATCTTATCTTATGTATAAAGGTACAACCCTGATGCTGATGCTTGCTCTCTATCACAAAGCAAGTCTGGGGACAGTCCACTTAAAAGCACTAAGGGTGACACTTGATGTTTGATAAAAGTTTTTGAAGGCAGACTTATGCTTCAGAAAGCAGAGGGTGCTGATGAGTATTACCACTTTCAAACCTATGAAATAATCAGGTGCTACCAGGATAGAGACGTTCTCAAAGCTGAACACATGACACTGTGGGTAAAAGTTCAGATATTCTGATACACTGGCATTCTTGGAGTGATAGGATCAGTCGGCCCATATCAGCATAAAGAAATAGGGGCAGGTTATATTGAAAGACCTTGCAAAGTGACTATGCTGAAGATTTTTGCTGTTCATTAGGTGCCACCAACTCTTAGTGCTTTTATTGTGAAACTATCTACAAAACTCACTCACCATTGATACCATGAAATAAAATCAAGTGTGTTGTCCTTGTCAAGCACCTCCTATGAGCAGATGGTGTTTCTATAAAGACTCTGCGAGGCGGGGAGTCATCTCAAGGAGAACTGCTGTTTATTTGAACTGAGCCTTTAGGTAAACAAATTGCATGGCAAACAGGGCCAGGTCAGCATTTGAAGTGGATGGGCTCAGGAAAAAAATGGGTGGGGGAAGAAAAGAAGGGGGCCTTTAGAGGAAATGAGGACAGTGGCCCCTTTCAGCAGAGTTTCATCCTCTCCTTTATGTCACATATAGAAAGAGGACAAAAAGGTATTTGGGTATATAAATACACTAAATTGAAATAAAATACGATGAGTTCTTATTTCATATCAACACATTAGAAGAATCCTTCTGAAACCATTTTCCTCAAATTAAAAAATGATCAACCATGATAAAAATAAGCCACTTCCTTTTAATGGAGACCCATTGAGGGTTTTGATGACGGGAAGAGGTTTGTGTAACAAAAGCAACTATCCAGTCATTTCCCCACTAGAGAGGGATGTGATGTGCAGGAGGAGGGTTACGCCTGTGCTGTCTGCAGAGCCTGGATCCAAGCTTTGAAGCTCTAGTGTGTTTCAACAGCTAACTACTTTCAGATGGGACTGTGGTGTTTTATGAGCTGAGTAATAGTGATACCTACACATATGCAGGCCTGGGGTCCCAAAGAGGGGTAGGCTTTGCTCGGAGCTAAGAGAAAGATGCCCTTCTCCTCGGGGGTGTTGGTTTGGGTGTGTGTGATAAATCTTCCCAATTCTGTATTTGAAATTGGATGACATAAAGATGGATATCGTGTAAAGTCTGTTCACCTATGAACATAGTTCGGCTATAAATGAGGCATTTCTTCAAAGTTACAATGAACATCAAAGGAAATTAATGCATCCATGTATGGAATAAACATTCAAAGTCATGGCAATGCTCCAAGTATCGTGTATAATGTTGGAATCAATAACCTAGAACATCTAAATATAAGAAATAAGTTAAAAAGAAGCCAAGATTTTACCTAAAACAAAACACAGCATCACAACACAGAGTAACAATGCCAGGAGTTATACGTGCCCTCAACTTTGCTTTTATTTTAGCATACAGGAAACCAAAGTTTGTGGCATGTGTGGTGTTTCACTCTCCAGACTCAAACCTAGCAGGGAGTCAGGTTCAGGAATGTGGAGCAAGGATGAAGTTTCGAAGCATTCAGAGGTGACTCTACAGCTTTTTTTTTCAGGAGGAGCAACACAGAAGCTGAATGTATCCTCAGTGCAAAGTACTAAAGTTCATGTTGCATCATAACACTAACAGTGTTGATGAGTAGCTCAAAAACACTTGGCTCCAACTTCATTTTGCAAAAATACTGGACATTGTTTGGGTCACTGATTGGTTTGAGGTTTTGCAGCTCATATGGTGCAGTCACTTTGTTCTGACACCTGATGATGATGACCAGCATTAAAAACTTCCCAATTTTAAAATTGTGGTTAGTTGGTGTAAATCTGTTGTAAGTCTCTTTTGCTAATGCCGTAAGCTATATTGTTTAGCTGAATGACAGATGAAAGTTTTTTAAGCAAGGCTGTCCTAAATTTGCTGCCACCATATTTGTGGGTCTTTATGAATCCTGTTGGTTTCTGAGTTATGCCTTATATATACTTGCTTGTATCATTGAACATCATTGTTCGCACACCTTCTCCATACCTTGTATATCTGTTGAAGATTTAAAAGGTTCGCCACTAAGGTTGTATTTCTTCTTCATGTAGTTCTTTCTTACATCCCAAATAGAAGCCAGGGTGACAATCAAAACTGTTAATGTTGAAATCACGGCAGAGAAAATGGCAACAATGACACAAACAACAGGTAGACGCAGGTAGTTGTGGACAAACTCAAAATAATTTTACCCAAAACATCCCATCCTGTCAACTGGAATAAACTTCAAAAGGATCTTAAATTGAAGGAGTAAGTAACTCATGGTTGAATTTAAAAAGACTGCAGCTTCAAGAGAACAGTTTTTAAATGTTCACAGTAGCTTTTTGTTTAATTGACTCAAAATTATTTTACTTCGTATCAGCAAGTCAAGGTTGAATGTATGACTGGATTGTAGCTATGTTGTTGATGCTTCTGTCTTGGCCAAATGTGGTTTTACCTGGTTAAAAATACCTGAAATTATAAGCATCCTCTGTCCTCACTGAGGTTATCACATCAATCAATTAACAGTGGCCATAATGATGGCACATACTGTAATAACACCACCATCAACCATGACTGAAAAAAATCTATAATGTTCCCCTGGCTTTTCTAAGGCTTGGGAAATGAAGTCCACTTGGAAAAGAGCTAGGTCTTTCTAAGGGGGAACAGGGGTTTATGTGGAAACATACCTTACACACTAAAATGTAATAACCTTTGAGTCTCCTGGTGTTTTACTTGGCTGAGAGAAGCTCAAGATCAAACACAGACTTAGATCCAGCAGTCTGTGCCAAAAATGTCAGTGCTAAGCACTGGGCTCCAGCTTCAGGTATTTTCTTTCCCCTGGCAAGGAGCGAGAGCAAAGACAGTGTTAACCCTCGGCAGGGCTGTCCCAAGCAGTCACCAGCAGAGCAACTGTGCAGGGGAAGTGAGGTCTCCCTGCTGTCATCTGTGACCATGTGTGTCCGGATTGTTTAGTGTCACTGAAAACCTTCGGTGGCCAACATTCAGGAAGGTGAGATATTCAAATTGACAATGGGGCTGAGATATCTCTGAATACAAGAGCTTCATTCAATAAGTCTGGACCTAATAGCTAAAACAATGAAGGAAGTGGAGCAAGTGCCAGTTCACTTGTCCATAAACTTAATATTCAGTTTTTGAGCTGTAGGGGAAATGCAAATTATGCATACCATCAATTTAAACAATGCAGTATTTATGTGGATAAAGTATTGTTAGAGAACAACAGAGCCTGTCGACAATTGTTATTTTGTATACCAAGACTGATATAGCTATACTTGCATGCTTGTATTAATAATCTACTACCAGCACCTCTCTACCTCCATATTTAACACTTTATATCCTAGTTGTGAAGGACTATTTTTGGACAGGGTGACAACATGAAATCAGTCCTCTATTACAACAATCCGTGGGGTTGCATTGGTAGGAAGGTAATCATATTTTTTTTATTGTAGAATTGTTGTTTTTTTCTTGCCAGTGTTGTTTTATGTTGACTGGATTCATTTAAATAAATAGGAGAGCGTTTGTCATGCACAACTACCGTTGGTCTGAACATGGCCTTAGAGGCATGTGTACGCTGATTTTGTTATCTGTCCTTTATATTTATTCTACAGATATCAATATTCTCATCCGACTCTTGGAAGGAGCACAGACCATCATATTTCCCAAAGTGTTGAACTATTCCTTTAAGAGAAAAGGTTTAGATTGCCAACTGTGCAAAAGGTTCTACTGCGCCAGGGTTAGAGGTCTCTGGTTCTCTGTGTGACTTATGAGTGTGTAGTAATTTGATTGTTGTAGCTGCAGCATTGTTAAGAAAAATGCAACACTAACGCACATATAAATGTAATGTTAAGAGGTTCAGGGAAGCTCCAGCATTTATGCATTGTAAGGACCTGTGTAAAATGTGAGTTTCTAATCAAAAAAATGAGAGTGTGAGGACTTAAAAAAGGCCCAATATCTACTTTCGAAGTGTCTCTGGGCAAGACACTGAACCCCTAACAGCCCATTCCCATCCTCAGCTGTGCAGTGCCGGTCCAAGCCCGGTAGAAATTGAGGAGGGTTGTGTCAGGAAGGGCATCCGGCGTAAAAACTGTGCCAAATCAACATGCGGACAATGATCCGCTGTGGTGACCCTGAACTCACCGGATAAGCCGAAAGGACAAGAAACAAATAATCTAGCAAATAAGCAAACTGCTTCAACGTAAAATCAGACAGCATTAATATCTGCAGAAAAACAAACAATGATTCTGCCTGCAGTGTTCTAATGTAATTATCTGTTAGGAACGGGTCACACAAGCCACTCTTTGCCTCTTGTTCACCCAGTCACTTAAAACATACAGACAGAGAGGGAGAGAGGAACTCAACCTCTGACTCACAGCAAAAGACATGCGGTGATACACATTTAAACACACAAACATGAAAGAATGGCTAAAACAGGCATCTCATCTTGTGACGAGTGTTAAAGGCGACCACGTGATGATGTTTACACTGACAGATGTTGGTTTTTGGCAAATGGAGACTAACACAGAGAAACATAACAGTTTAACAACAGCTACAAGCTATTACAGAAATGAAGGCGAGGTCAATGATCACATCCTGCCCAAACAATGCAGTGGACAAAGGGGTCTCCACATAGCTCCTCTTCCTTTTTACCATAAAAACCCCTAAACTATCTCACCAAAGAAGAAAAAACACACCTTGAAACCCCCCTTCCACCTCCTCCTCTTTTCCTCTTCCCTGCCACCTTCTTCCACCCCCTTCCCACCACAGACCCTCTCCCTGCTCCAGGATTTTGCTGTACAAACCAGGAACAGATGTCTGCCGGGGCCGTGCTGAAAGACCCCGCTGTTCTGGATGCCAGCCACATGCTTTTCATTCAGAGATGAAGGCTCACAGCTCGCCTTCTTGTGAAGCCAATTTCAAAAAAAAAAAGAAAGAAAGAAAAAAAGGTGGAAAAACTCTCTAAAGGCCTTCAAGTCCCTTCAAAAGGAGTACATATATGAGTACACCTTTTCGTCTTCTCTCCATCATGTCTCACTCCCCGGTATTGCTGACACAAGGATGGGTTATTTTTGTCATTTGTGGTTGTTAAGGAGGCAGAAGTGAAAAGTCACAAGATGTTGTTTATGAGATTATTTCTCTAAAGAAGTCAGCTCAGACTTCAGTTTTAAATGTGCAGCTCTGTGTACTGAAAAATAAAATGTCATGTAGGGAAACAGCCTTAGGATTACACAGACATCCCAGCCTCAGATCCAAATCAAATACTGCAAAGTCATAATTAACATGATGAGAAGATATACCCGAATGCCCAGCAATGAAATTGTCCAAACAAAACATCCATTTAAAGCAGGACTGCCAAATGAGGATTTTTATGTAAAGGGAAAGTCTTATTCACAGATTCCAAATGAAAGTAAAAAAACAGCTTACAATTAGTTCCACGCACTGCTTGGGAACTTTGCTCTTAACCTAATTTATTATTGAGGGGTGAGAGCGATGTAACTCAAAATAAATCTGTGTCTCAGAGCTTTTGGCACATCATTACATCCAACTCAATCTTAAGCCTTTTTACCCCAAGTGTGAAATTATTAACCTTTCAAAGCAGAACAACACAGGCCTTTGTTGTGGAGTTAAAAATGTTGACACGCTCCATCTTCACAGGCCAAGTCTGTGGGATGCTTTAACACAAAAGATGGTGCTGAAAGGCTGAATTAGCCTGTCATTATTTGGGCATCCAAGCATGTCTGTTTGAAGCCCCAAAATGAAGCACTGTGCTTATGTGTGTGAGGGTCCAGACTGTTGATGTATTGATTTTTCTATAGGTGAAACACAATGGGCCTTCACAGAGTTTTACTGCTAATGGAAACAGGTTTAAATACACACAGCGCTTGGAGTCTTCTGCATTTTACATATTTATTTACTAGACAATAAGCTAATTTTAGGGGTGGAGTGGGCATCTATTCCTTGAACTCCCGTTTAGATCTCACCTGTGAGGTTTCTACATTACACCAGGTGTTTGGACAAGTAGATTTTGTATTGAACACCTGCAAAAAGGGGTAAGAATCTTGTTGAGTGTACCCAGGATGAGCCAAGTCATCCTTCTGAATCACACTGTCTTTGTCCACTCATACCACACGTTAAAGAAGCTGGGATTACACGGTGGGGGCAACCTGCCAGCTGCAATCTTGGCTCATGGTCTGCAGAAATATCAATATTTAAAGAGGTCTTTGCATCCTTTTGATCTTTTGTTATTTCTTGGTAAAACAAGGCAGAGCATTCAGGATCTGCTGAATAGAAATGGCAATGCTTGATTAAGGAGAATTATGGTTTACACAGACAGATAATGGACATGGGCTCTGTTAGTGCTTGTTTTTTTGTTTTTGTTATTTTTTTTTTTCTCCCTGGTAATACTCCATCGCTCAGCCCATCCCCCAGGACAGGCAGGGGGATAGAGGGGTGAGGGTTCGGAGGCTCCACTGATATCAGAGCCCTTTTATAACTCCCAGCTCTGCACTTTGAAGTCACAGCCAGACAGCTCAGGAATCCTACTCCCTCATTTGACAATGAGGAGGGGGGATGGTCTGAGCTAAACAGTGTGTTTGACCAATCCCCTCCTTTAATGAAATCATATGTAATTTTAACTGTCCATATAGCTCATCAGCTGGGACGAAGCAGTAAAACTACTATCTGGTTAAAACCATCTTCAGAAAAAGCTCAGAAGGAGAAAAAGTAGCTGGTCTTGCTCTATAAACATCAAGACCCTAAAAGAATTATACCATTAGTGCTATTTTCAGTTTGACCTGGGCTTGTTCAATCATGGTTTAAATCCCAGACATCTAAGAGCCCATAATCCTGTAATTATGTGTTCGAAAAGTGACAACGTAATCCGATTGTAGCAAAGAATTAATTAGCAGTGTGTGAGATCAAAAAAGAAAGTGGTATTATTACTGTACAGAAGAGATAAACTCTCCTCAGATCTCTGCTGAAAGTCTGTCAGATGGGAAACTGTACAGCGTGAAAAACATCCCTGGGGACATCATCTACTGTATCTTTACATTAACGTAGGTGTGGACTCATTTCAAACACTATGAATAGAGCTGTCATTGTATATGAGCAGGTGGTCGCATATTGCCTCAGCAGCACAATAGTGAGAAGAACATGCAACATATCATCACAGTATCAGTTTCATTCATGTTTTTTTTTTTTTCACGGCTTTATCCTACGCATTACGCTTAGTTGGTAAGGCAGTGGTTCGATGCCTGGTCGGGACTATGTCAAAGTGTCTCTGGGCAAGACACTGAACCCTTTCCCATCCCCAGCAGTGCAGTGCCGGTCCAAGCCCGGTAGAAATTGGGGAGGGTTGAGTCAGGAAGGGCATCCCGCGTAAAAACTGTGGCAAATCAACATACGGACAAATGATCCGATGCCAAAAAACAAACAAACAAAAAACAAACAAAAAAACAAACAAAAAAAACCAAACAAACTAGAGGGTGTTAATATTTGGCTGATTTGGCTAGTTTTAGCAAAAGGAAGGTTCCAGGATTAGGATCCAAAACCTCTCAGTAGAAATCAATAAAATTTAAAGAATAGTTTTCATTTTATTTCTGATGCAGAAATTATTTACTCTAATAATTTACCAATAAAAATAAAGTCCCATGTGTGAGTAGCAATTTTATAGGGGGCGGCTATAGCTCAGTTGGTAAAGGCAGTTGCTTATGGACCACAGGGTGAGTGGTTCGATCCCCGGCCCTGGCTATATGTCGAAGTGTCCCTGGGCAAGACCCTGAACCCCTAACAGCCCAATCCCCCTCCCCCAGCGATGCAGTGCCAGTCCAAGCCCGGTAGAAATTGGGGAGGGTTGCGTCAGGAAGGGCATCCGGCGTAAAAAGTGTGCCAAATCAACATGCGGACAATGCAATTTTGTTCTGTCCACTTCCTGCTCAATCAATTCTAAGTTAGTTTGAGTTGGTTAGATAAAAACTGATCCAACTCTGGTCTGTGAACAAGCCTCTAATGCTGGTTGCACTAATGACAGCAAATAAATCAGGGGCATGACGTTGATAGAAGTGATGGTGGGATCCACCTACTAATAACTGCCAAGCGCATGCCTTTGGTGGTTTCCCTTCAGGGGAGTGTGAACTCAGGCTCCTCTTAAGCGAAGTAAAGTTCGCTTTTAATTTGCCGTGAGTGGGCGGTTTATAGCTCTGATATAACCCATAACTCTTACACTATTACAACCACCCACCTCACAGATTGTCAGTACCTCTGTGTGAACTTTTCGCAGTTTGTGTCCGCGAGCTCGGGACTCTCGTACCCCTCAAAAAAACAAAAACAAAACGCCACGCTAATTGAAGTGATGTAATGTTATGCCACAGAGGGCTGCCCACTGGGAGCCGCACTAGAATGGGAGGCATTGAGGAAAAAGACACAGCCCTGAGTCATGATGCCAGCAGCCACAAGAGCAAACTTTATATGCCTCAGTCTGAGAAATGACTACCTTTCCATCCAGCGTGTGTGTGTGTGTGCTGCCCTGCCAAGCCGCTTCACACACAAGGTTCATGGCTGTCATAACCCATCCAATGATGCTGGCAGGGGAATAACCGCTGCAGTGTTGTGCCAGAGCCAAACATCACAGAAAGAACAACAACCTACAACTTTGAAAAGACATCAGCATGTCTTCGCACATACTTGTGAACATAGTTCCCTTCCCTTTAACTAATAAAAATGTAAATAAAAAACTCTCAGCTCATCAAGGGAATGTTAACAGCTTCCACCAGACAACACTGAAGTGCTTGACGGATTCATCCCATCAACAAATGGAAACACACACCTGGCGCACTTTTTTCTTTCATAAATAATAAGCCTCCTAAACTAGATCAGTAAATTTCTTTCATTTTATTGATTTACAGTTTTTGCTTTTAGGGACAGAAATTAAAACCTGGTTCCACAAAAACTCAGCACAGAGAACATTGAATAGTCTGGAGGTCTTATTTTCAACCAAACAAGCCGATTAAATTTGTCATCAGGAAGAAGAGGATAATATTTGGTGGTGGGGGGGTGAGGGGGGTACCTGCATGTTCTTGAGCTTGTGGTCCGTCGTGCTGTACCTCTCACATTCCTCCATCCCTCTCCGGAGGAAAGCGTTCACAACAAAACTGTCTCCTGAGACACGGAGAGAACACGGCGATTATCAGGTATAGATCTCCGCCTACTCGGGTTAATCTACAGTGATACTTTCTAAACATTTGGTATACAAAATGAAGTGTCCTCACCTTCAGGGTTTTCTCTGCGCTTACACGCTTCAGATGATCGGAAAACAGAGAGAGAGGATGCAAACAGGCAATTGTTAGTTTGATTTAAAACTATAATGCAAATATTTAAATAAAGGGATACATTTGTTTATTTCCTGTTTTCAGCTTTATCTTACCATGTTTTGACTGAAGTTTGCCCATTCTTAAATCCCTCTTCAGCGGATCAATAAACGCTCTCCAAAATCCGACCGGAATAAAAGAGCCACTCACTCAACACCGTCACATTGTTTTTGTTTTGCAAAAACGGAAAAGTCCAACTTGATCCAAAGGCCGATAGTTAAATCGCGTGTTCATTGAATCGGAAGTTGCCTGTGTGAAGAAACAAGAAACGGTCAATGAGAGACAAGGTGGACTCACTGTCTGTCTTCACACCTCGATCGTCGCCAACTGAATGTGGCAGCGCTCTGACCACAGCGGAGACCGAGGAGCGAGTGTGAAGACCTGAAAAACACCTGGTGTACTTCCGGTTAAGACTTTTAACAATAAAACACCAATCTGTAGTACTGTCAGAACAAGCTATTAAGTACTGCCATTATCCACGTTGTTTTCCCACTTTGTAGGCTGGAGACAAGTGTGACCTTTTATTTTATTAGAGTCCAGTGAGGTTTTTTTTTATAAAGGTTAAGTACTTTCTGTGTATTTAGGTCAGCATCCGTTTCAACATGTTTATACTTTCTTTGAGGGAAACCAAACTGATTGATTCCCAGCCTTTCAAAGTGTGTTCCTGCCTAACTTTCATTGCTGCTGACAAGTGCCTAATTTAGCTGTACAAAAAGGAGAAATCACACACTTTAAGCAAAGGTACTACACTGGTTATATATTTTAACAAGCTCCATAAATAAACGTAAATACATTTAATAAATTAAATAATAAGGCCTGATGATAAGGTTAAATCAACTAGATAAGTTTTTAAGCAATAGCCTATATTCTCTATCGACTAGCATAATTATCTGGATGTCCGTTACGGGTTATGTATTTTACTTGATTGTAATTGAATGTAACGAAATTCTATGTAGTACTATTTTGAAATTTTTACGTTATTTTCCGGTTTGATTTCTGTTTTTTTTTTTTTAATTTTATTTTTTTTTAACTTGACACTTGGCAGCTCTTGAAGCCGAGCGTAAAACACGTCCTCTGTTGGTGCAATTTTCGTTATAGCTCCATTCATGTTTTTTAAAATAGACTTTCATATTTGAATAATTTATTTAATAAAATGAAATTGTATGGATTTGCTCTAGACAAAAATAGTCTAAACTTTAAAATATAGGTTAATGTTTTATTTTATTGTTAAGGTATTTGATCATGGAATTTGATCAAGGAAATTAAATGTCTTTCATATCATGAAGAAGTAAAATAATTTAAGCTGGTTTATTTAACACAAACGAGATTTTGCTTTTGGTGAGTTTTCTGACTTATTGTGTGAAGGAATAAACACAAAATGTAGAACAAAAGCAATAGTAGGAAAGTTTTTATGTTACCCTGTGTTGCTGTTAAGAGGCTGCCCACAGTAGATTTCGCAATTTAATTTTTGTAGGCTGTGTTCAAGCGATGCTAAAGATACACATTTGTTTATAAAAGAAAACCAGGAAAACGTGCTGTACCTTCAACCCGGCAGACATCAAAAGCTCCCCATCAGTTATAGTTTGTTTTCTTTGGCAGGGCACAACATGGCCCAGTGGTGGGACGCATGGCAATGGATACAAATATTCAATTACTAGGGAAACCATTTGATCAGAGTTCACACATGAATGTGATTTTAGTGTTTTGTAAATATTCTACACCTGTGCAGATTGCATTCAAAAAGAACAAGAGATGTTCTTTGGATTTTTGCATGTTATCAAGGCATAACCTCTTTCTACACTGGTGACATTCCTTCATTGTCACATCCGAAATTACAGCCTATGCACTAAACAATGTTATCTTTATTACTTAACCAGTGGAGCTTTGCCTGAAACAACACAAGAGGAATTTAGTCTGTGTGTTACAGGAAGGACGACCTATTCGTTGAGGATGGTAGTGTATCACACTGTCCCAGTTTCACTACCTTGATGAACGTGGAGTGCAGCTATACAGCTCCTCCTGTCAATTCATGTACCATTTCACTCCTCACAGACACAGGACTCTCAGATCACTGTCTGTGGCTGATGGGATGTGCTGACATATGAATGGCTCATTGATGGTAGCTTTGATCCTACTTGCATCACCTAATTATCACCTTTTCTTTTATGTAGCCCGGCTCCCACAATTATTCATTCTTACAAAGATATATTTCCCTCGTCCACATTTTTCCCCACAACCTTGAACATTTAAATGGATGACAGCATGCTAAAATATCAGAACTGAGGCTAAACAACTTTTTCTGACAGGATAGTTTATTTGGGCAGCAGAAAGAGTGCTGAAGTTGCCGTTAAGGACAATGTTTGCTTGGATGAAGTCCTGGTTTATCATTAAAGTCTCTCATGTAGATATACTGAGACATTCTTGCAGCTTTAAGGTTTCTTGTTTAACATTTGTGTAGAGGGTGTTAATCATTGTACTGGCAAAAATGCAGAATGTTACTGACAGTGTCAGTAAATGCAGCGCTGCACTTTTAAACCAGTAATGTAAATCACAACCTTTTAAAAATGTATGTTTAACACGATTTCAAACT
This sequence comes from Channa argus, assembly GCF_033026475.1. Classification (NCBI taxonomy): domain Eukaryota; kingdom Metazoa; phylum Chordata; class Actinopteri; order Anabantiformes; family Channidae; genus Channa; species Channa argus. The sequence goes on along the minus strand of NC_090203.1, from coordinate 13,447,029 downwards.
AACAAAATTGAGTGAAAGGTTCCATGCTTTTATGTGCAGCAGTGTTCACTTTCCTCTTAACATGCCTATAAGCATGTGTGTAAGTTAATTTCCGCCCTATGTGAATCACCTTTGGCACATGCAGTGATATTCCACTGCTTTCCACCATGTACCTGAACAACGGTTGAGAGGTAAACATCAGAATGTTTGTTTTGTTTGGAGTTTTCTGACATTTTCAAACAGCTTAAAACAGTGATAAAACCTTGCAACAATGAGGCTTTTGACTTTTCTTCCTTCTCCATCTTGATTGCCTTTTAACAGCTGCCAGATTTTGGACAAACTACAGTCAAAAGAAAAATGCCTCCAGACAGAGTAATTATGGTTTTATTTACCATGCCCATTCCTAAAGCATTTTTTTTTTCCAATCTGCCTTTTTTCTCTTTTACTTTGTCATCACTGATCAGATTAGACAAAAGGAGAGCTTCCATGTGATTCATCTCACACTGACAAATGAAAATTGTGGGTGTGAAACAATTAGGTGTAAAAGGTACAAAGGGATAATTCATGCAAACAACAGTTAGAGTTCTTCAATGATATAAAGGCTTTACGTGCAAGGGGAAATCCATTCTGTGTTTTAGGTGAAATGCAATACTTAGGAAAAACATATTACGAGTATGAAAAGGTTATAAACTTTGTTTGATCTTAATGATAGACTGTTGCCAGTAAAATTAAATCTACCTATACCTTCTGTCAAATGGGTTCAATAAAACTTATGTTAAAGTTGACAGTGATATGATTAAGTATGAAGCGTGTGAATGACTTCAATGTTTGCCTTCCCTTCGCATTCAGGAAGAGCCTACAAAATCCAGCTTTGAAGTGGAGTGAAAAAGCTGTTGCCCAACAACAAACAAAGGGCACATTGTCTGAACCTGGCAGCTGACATGCAAAGCGGCAGAGCATTCACAGAATGCAAAACATGTCCATACACTGAAGCCACTGATCTGTTTATGTAAACTATGCACATGACTGACATTTTTAAACCAAATCATCTTTACAGTTTTAATTTGGGGGCAACAACACACACAGACAGAAAATAATGACCCCCAAACAAGGGCCTGTCTCATGAAGCTGAACCACAGTGTCAGCTACATAACTAAACTTCATGTGAAACCCACAGCAGCCCTTTTTTGTTCCAAATGTGTCCATTTATGTTTTAAATCAAAGTGTGTGTAAGCTTTTACTTAGTAACTAATATAAGATAGACTGTCAACTGCCATCTGGTTTAATTGATGTCAACATTTTATATGTTGCCCTCGTTATGATTGTCACAAATAACAAAAAATGCTGCAAATAATATCCAGTTTTGAATTTCTAAAACCGTAGGACAGCATCTGTGGGCCATCTAGTGGTTGACCACAGAATGCGCTAAAATCACCAAAATGCATCGGCTTCATCTGCAGCATTTCAAAGACACAAACATGTAAACAATATTGTTTATTATAATGTTATATACAAAATAAAGCGCATGAATCCAGGGTATAAGAAGGATATTTTGTTAGCAATGTAAAATGAGCAGTTTCTTTTGCTTTATGGACTAAGAGAAATGTCACTTTTTAAAACATAAACAACAAATAAACAGCCTAGAACCAAAGCACATAAAGCGGGAAGTGCACCTTTTTTACATAAGCATGCACACTAGCTCAGTCCAATAGTGACTAATAGGGCAAGTAAAAAAATCCAAGCTACAGCACACTAGTCACAAATGTTGTCTTTTCTCTAAAAAGAGAAATATCGCCTGTACAGTATATTCATAATTCTTCACAGTCTCCCAAACCATTGAGTCCAAACCAAACTGTCCCTAATGAAACCAACATAGACTTTTAAGGTAGAGGCACTAACAAAATTACCTGAATAAAGATTCTTTTTCCACAGAAAGCATTCATTAAAACTTTACTTCCCAATATATTCACTGTGGTGCTGTCAGATGAATGTATTAGGCTTTGTAAAAAGATGTAAGGGCATGAAGATGAGAGATTTAACCATTACATGGTTATGTGGGCTTGGGACTGGCAACACGTTTAGACACCATTAACCAGGTTAGATTTTTCCTCCCTCTGTTTATCCACTGCTTGGTCCATAGCATCCAGAAAACTCTCAAGAGTTACTGTCGGTGTCTGCATACAAACAAACTACATTAAAGTTTAAAAAAAAAAAAAAACTAAACAGCAAACAAATAAAACCCAATACTCACCTTCACAAAGAGTGCATGTGCTAGAAAAGGTAACTTCCTAAGTGCTCTTCCACTCAAACCTTTGCTTTTTCTGTAAGAACAAAACAAAACATTGGCCCCTGGGTGTTTCTTCTGACTGACACTCGATTGTTACAAAGTGTTGAGAAAGAAACCCTGGGTGTTATGGCATTAAGAGAGGCTGCACTCACACAGCAATTTTCCTCAGGATGAGACTGTGTTCAGACACGTCACTCTCTGCAAACCCCATCGTCTCAAGTTCAAACATTGTAAACAGCTGCTGCCGTGGGTAGATGATCTGGCACTGCATGTCGCAAACATTATGGAGCAAAAACATATTAAACATCAAATTTATCATCTCGCTATAGTGAAATAAAAGTTTTGGTTCTACACTGCTATTGTGTATGAAGATGTACTAAGTACACTAAAGCGGATGTCTTCAGTTTTATAAAGGAGGGATAGTGCAAATACTGAGAATTGTTGCATGGTTCTTCTGTCACCTTCATTAGCTCCTCCAGGCAGGAAAGGTAAATGTTATAGATGCCTTTCTCAGATGGGGGACCAATGTACTGCTTGATGTCAGCTCTGTCCACAAATGCCAAATCAATCTTCTCTGTCACATTAGATGTTGTTAGGATTACAACATTTGAATGTCTGGAACATGAGATGAGCCCATTAGTCAACACAAATCCAAAGTTAAAATCCAGTGAAAATAATAAAATGTGAATTCAATATTCAAAACATGACATCAAGTCTTGCATGCTCTAGGACAGAGATTTAAATGTAACATATAATTTGTTTTCTGACCTTTTAATCTGGTCCAACTGAGTGAGGACAGAGTTGACCACTCGTATGGCATCAGAAGGCTCTGTCCCTGCCTGACAGGCATTTCTAGCTGCTGTCAGACTCTCCACCTATTCACAATAAAAATGATTCACAAAAAGTAAACGAGAAAATTCTTCTGTTGTATGCCAGTTAATCCATCCACCCATCCATTATCTGTCGTGGTGGTGGTGGTGCTGGGGGGGGGCTATCCCAGCTTTCATAGGGTGAGAGGTGGGGTACACCATAGACAGGTCATCAGTCTATCTCAGGGCCAAAACAGAGAGACAAACCACACCGACAGACAACCATTCACACTAACATTCACATCTCTGGGCCATTTAGAGTCACCAATTAATTTAACAAGCACGTCTTTTGGAACGCAAGCACGGGGAGAATATTCAAACATGACTCTAATTTCAATATACTGTTGTTTCTATAAGCAAATTTTTACCTCATCAATCAGAACAAACACAAGAGCGTCTTTGTCATCAATCAGTTGTTGGATCTTCTGAAACATCTTTGTGACCAGCTTGCCGCTCTGTTACAGAAAGACGTGATTAGATATTAAGTTATTAATAAAATAATTGTTAACTAGAAGAACCTCAAATTAAACAATTATATATAATACATAAATGAGCCCAGGTGTACCTCTGAGAACCACTTTGAGAACAAGCTGTGGCTGTTTATCTCAACAAATTGCCCATAGGAGTACCTGCAGGGACAGGAGTATACAGTGATAACAAAAGAGCAGATCTATTTAATGCAGAATGGTTTGGCTAAAATGAGGGCTGCCTTACCGACTCGACAGTCTGATTGACAGCTTCTGGGCAAGACCTTTGCACAGTGACGTCTTCCCTGTACCTGGAGGCCCTGAATGTGGCGAAACACAAAGTTTTAAATCATTTTTTGTAAGCACAGCATCTCAGACATGACCTCAATCAATAAAAAGGGCTGTTAGTAGTGACTTACCATGAAGAAGCACAACGCGATTCCAAGAAATCAGGTTGCTGTCAACATTTTTGTCAGAGAAATAAATTGTTGTTGTGACATAATCCAGAAGCTGAAAGAAAGGTGAATTTTAGCGAAATCAAAACATTACCTAATTACTTATCTCTTAGCAGCTATTTTCATTTTTACCTGGGTTTTGACACCATTCTCATATACCAGGCTCTCCCAAATCCCATGGAATTCATCTATTAAAAACAGATTCAAATCAAGTGATATTCAGATAAGATGTCGTTTTAATGAGGCAGGGAGAAATTTGCCATGATAATATATGCTAATGAACTTATTTAACTATGATTAAATACGAATAGTTTGTCATTTTTAAAAATGTGCCTGTGATTTTATATGTTTTGAGTATGGAAGATGTACAGTGTTGTTAAAGCATGGTTCTAAAACAATTGTAGTTTCCTTCACAAGAGAAGAATGATTCTGGTACCCTCCACAATGTTCAACATTACCTGCTGGCAGCAACCAATGATTGGCTGCTGAAAGTTCCTCATCCTCCTCCAGACTGAGCATGCTAGGTCCATCCTCATTCAAAGTGAAGATGTGAATGGAAATTGTGCAGCTCTTCAAATCAAGGGGCTGAATGAGAAAATAAGTAAAAAATATTGCTGACCAGTATTACTTCTTAATTAATAAAACACAATTTAAATTTAAAATATTCACAAAGGAAACCAAAATATCCGACCTGTGTTACCATTTTCTCTATGTCAACTATAGCAACAGAATGCACATGTTTTTGAAGGAAGTCTTCATCAAACTCTGTCCATCTGTAGTTTCCAAAAATCACGCTGTGACGATTCAGTAGAGCCAGAACATGCATCCGCACCTCAGACTGTTTAGCTGTGCTAAAATAAGAACAAATACACAAAACATAACAATATCATATGATTATAATTAATCTGGTTATAGTTAATTTGGCTTATATTTTACCATTTATATTGTGAATTTCTAAGCAATGAAATGGCTAAAATAAAAAAAATAATACAATTATGGAATGACCTTATCAAAATACCACAACAGAGTATAGTATAACCCAATTATAAACCATACATAAATAAAAAGGTTTTATACCGTTACAGACACAGCTTACAACTACAATTTTTTTCCCTCTCCCATCTTCACTACATACTGCAGAGGCTGCATAGAGAACATATTGACCATCTGCATCACTGACTGTTTTGGAAGCTGTAGTGCCTCAAAGAAAACAAAAGACACCACAGCATTCAGACCAAAACGGCCTTTTTTTTTTCAGGTTCATCCAGCAGGCCACTAGACAACTCCCTTCTACTCCTCCCCAAAAAACCCCAAAATGCATACACCTGTTGCAACTGTGAAAGTCATACACACATGCTCACACAGTTGTGAGGAGACAAGACTGTGCAATCAATTTGCTGCTATACATACAAAATTATGCAACTACCTTGCATATACTCCTTGCAAGATAACTACTCTTTCATACCACATACTACTGCTAATAACATACTCCTCTACATTCTCTATTCTATCCAAAAAGGTTTGGACATGTAATCTATTTTTTAATGTAGGTGTGCAGTCCTGAAGAGCTGCGGCCCTGCCTGTTTTCCAACTATGTGTACAACTCTTACCTTCCAGCTTCTGATTGACTGAGCACAGCTGTGGGTAGAGCAGAGAGAGCTTGAAAACAAGCAGGGCTATGGTTTTCGAGAACCAGCGTTAACCACCTCTGGCTTATTGTATATCATCTATTCCATTGCTTGTTTGTTTGTTTTTAATGTTTATGGTTTTCTAAATGAAAATAAAAACTAACTTGAATTTAAAGCATGAAGAGATTAAAATTATTCTATCTCATGACCGAATTGAAATGTGTCAATAGTTTATTTGTCGGATTAATTTACTATATAGCATAGTTACAACTAGCTGCACCTCCTGTAGCTGCAGTACTGTTCAGCAACAACATTATTTATTAAATCGGTTTTTGGCAAACCAATTCAATTGCTGTTATATGACGTGGTCATAATTTTAAACACAGGGTTTTTGTTTGTATTGGAGTATTTGTACATCGTGGTACTTAGTAAAATAGTATAATAGCTTAGTAAAATAACTAAGGCAGTTTCTGAATACATTTCTCCGCTGCTAAAACGGTTTAACTACGCGCTAACTCACCTGTGAGATTTAACCTGGACCTCCACATTAATGTTTTGTTTCTGGTCTCCCACTTCCATTCTGTAATCATCCATTTGCGTAAAACTGTGGACATCAGACCAACATTTAGTTTTAACAGCAGCCTCCTTCATATCAAGTAGTTACATTTGTTTACATGTATTTAGTCTTGTTCACCGCTAAAATATTACAGGAAAGCACATTCTAATTTGTTGGTAGATTGGCGACGTTGTAGCTAGCTAACATATCGTCAGCTAACATTCATGGGTGTAAGTTAACGTCATTAGTTAACGTCATTCAAGAAGAGTAGGTAAACAGTTCGCTAAGTTAAAGCAATAAAACAGAAATCCTACCTCACAACATTTATAGTGTCAACCCGATTAGTTTGGGTTTAGTGTTAAAGAAAGTACAGTATTTCAAGTGCCTTGTGTTGTCAAAAAGCCCAAACGATCAAATCCACCGCGCTGATTTCTTACACAGGAAATACACAATTTCTTGTCGGGAATCACTTCCGCCTGCCGACTGTTAGCTTTCTTGACGAAGAGATCAGCTGTTACGGCTAACATAACAGTAATAAAGAGAACAGTTCGAATATAAACACGGGAACATGGGCAAAAAGCACAAGAAACATAAACCGGAGTGGAGAACAGTTGATGGTATCTGAGTGTACATTTGATTCTAACCAATTACCTCATCGCTTTTGTTCCAGCTAGCTTTACGTTAGCTTACCGTTAGCCTAGCTGGTGAAGATTGTAGATTTACGTTTTGTTTTTAAGCTGCCCTAATGTAAGAAAAGATGTTGTTGGTACAATCTCCTACTATAATATCAAGAAATCCGTTTGTTAAAAATGTTTGCTTTGCTAATAACGTATTAGGTAAGATGGATTATATTTTACCATTTATATTTTGAATTTGTAAGCAATGAAATAGCTTTAAAAAAACAATACAATTATGGAATGACCTTATCAAAATACCAAAATAGAGTATAGTATGGCCCAATTATATAGCATACATAAATAAAAAGATTATAACATTACAGAGAAGATACAGCTTACAACTATTTTTTTACAATACACAATCTATTTGGTAAGATATTAATGCCATCATCTTTCTACTTGATCGCTTTTCTAAAAATGTCAGAAATCAATTGTGCCCCTTTCACCTTGTTTGTTTTTTTATTCCAGACTATGAGGACAAGGCTCTTGAGAAGCCCCTGAAGCTTGTGCTTAAAGTTGGAGGAAGTGAGGTGACAGAGCTTTCAGGTTCAGGCCATGATTCCAGCTATTACGATGACAGATCAGATCATGAGCGGGAACGCCATAAAGAGAAAAAGAAAAAGAAGAAGAAAAAGTCTGAAAAGGATAAAGACAAGTATGTGGACGACGAGGAGAGGAGACGACGGAAGGTTAGTTGACTGGAAATCACTCTTGCATTTGATTATTTCAGTGCTTGGTGTTACAAGGTGAAATGAATATATTTCCATCTCTTAGGAAGAAAAGAGGAAGAAGAGAGAGCGAGAGCAAAATGAAACAGAGGCAGCAGCTGCAAGTGCTGCCAGTGCTAGTTTGCCTGTTGAACCTTTCACCTTGACAAAAAGTATAACTATTTCATTAGAGGTAAGCACACCTAACTTAAGCCTGAGAATATGACGAATACATTCTTAAGGATTACTTTGACAACTTCTGCACATCCTATATGAATTTCAGCAGCCAGAGGAGAAGAAAAAAAAGAAGGAGAGATTTGAGATAGAGTCTGAAGTTGAGGAGTTTCACCCAAGTATAAAGGTGGAAGTGGAGCAGCAAGGAGACAGACCAGTCAGAGCATGCAGGACACAACAAGGTAAAGTGGCTTATCTATGAATACAACATCAGATTTGTCGAATAAGCAAACATAATATTTTTGTTGATCAATTATTCACAAACTAATATTAAACCAGGTTTTTGTTTATTTTTCATTGAAGAAAATGAATCTACTCCTCGTCAGCAACTCTTGGAACACTTTTTGAGGCAGTTGCAGAGGTGAGGAACTGTGACCTATAATGTTGGCTGTCTGATCTTTTACCTTTAATAGTGCTGCTCTTGAAGAAGTATAACTGGATCAAATGTTAAGATTCCCCTGTCCAAACACAGGTCTGACCCCACTGGCACTCAGTCTAAGAGGATTACAGGCTAAAAGAAATATACATTTTTAGGTTTCATTAATTGACTCCAAATGTTCAGGCAAACCACTAAATGTATCTAGCACCCATTTACAAATAATATCAATAAACTGCCATAGTGACATTGCCATTTCCATGGCAATGGCACTATGGCTTTTGTCCATGACTTTCGCCCCGGTTTCTTTTAACAATAGCAACAAGTCTTTTAACAATAGCAACAATTGCGTTTGTTGTTTGCTTTATATAACAATTGCATGTTAAATCTACAATATGCACCTTAAGATATTGCTAAAATCACACATGAAATCTGCTCTGCACAGTCCTCCCAGTCTCAGCTCCACTATGCTTTTCTGCCATATGCATGGCATATGGCCAGGTACCAGTTCTTGTGAAATTACAATTAATTTGTATGCTGATAAACCTACAAATCAGGCAGGAAATTTTTTTTATTTAATTTAGCGAACAAGGGAACATCTTTGCACTCCAACTAGTGGTGTGCAATTAGTTGGACTTCACCTTAGGCTCTGACTGCACTTCTCCATGTTAGGTTTTGGAGTATATTTAAATATTTTCATGGAAAATATTCCAACAAATATTACAAACTGTAACTTTAAATGTTGTTTGTTAAAGTAAAGTAAGAAATAAATACAAAAAACATTGCTGCTTACTCAGGCTGTAGGCCTTTAATCTATTTGATCAAGATTGTGCTGACCTGACAGATAGTGGTTTTTGGTATGATTAATTATTAACACTTTCACAAAAGTCAATTCTAAATAAATCAAAGATGTGTTCCTGTATTGGATAACACTAATACCATTGACTTGTCTTTCCAGAAAAGACCCCCATGGGTTCTTCGCATTTCCAGTCACTGATGCGATTGCTCCTGGTTACTCAATGATCATCAAACATCCTATGGACTTTAGCACTATGAAAGACAAAATTAGAAACAATGAGTACAACACAGTAACAGAATTCAAGGTAAGAACAGTTTTTAAAATGTTTTTAAACATTCTCATCATCAAGTGTTTGCCTTTATACCACTTCAACACTTTTTTGGCTTTTAGGCAGACTTTAAACTGATGTGTGACAATGCTATGGTGTATAACCGACCAGAGACGGTCTACTATAAAGCTGCCAAGAAACTGCTTCATACAGGGTTCAAGATGATGAGCAAGGTAATGAGATCCTTTGAACCAAAGACAAAATGTTATTTTTTAAACTGCAGATTATGCATTCTTTATATCCCACAAATGTCCTAACTTTGTACTTACTGATAAGTTATTACCTTGTGTGCCATGAACAGTGAATGATAAAATATTCAAAGCACTATGAGCTTTTCTATTTCCCTGCAACAGAGCAGCATCCAGAACAAAACTTGTTTCAGTGTTATAAACCAAACCCATCCAAAGTCAGTACAGCAAGGCAGCCTCAGCAAGCCCAAACATCGTCACATAATTATCATCTTAGATTGGATTGAATTTATTGTCAAAAATCCGAAAGCTAAAAATGTTCTATTCTGGTTATAATCCTCATAATAACCAACACTTATCTACCGCCCCTTATATGCCATTTTCTTTTTCATCCATACATACTGTAGATAGTTAAAATGATTAAGATATGTGTTGCTCTTTTGTTTTTGTTTTTTGTTTTTGTGGGGTTTTGTTTTTTTTTTGCTCTGTGTGCAGGAACGACTGTTGGCTCTGAAGCGCAGCATGTCGTTCATGCAAGACATGGATTTCACCCAGCAGGCAGCCATTTTGGGAGATGAAGACCTGACAGCAGATTTACCTCCTCCAGAGATAATTCCCATCCCAGTGGAATCAGCTAAGAAGTCTAGGAAACAACCAGTCAAAGACATGAAAGAAGTTATAAGGTGTCATGTGTTTTTATTTTTAATAATACATTCATATAATGGAATGTTGTTAGAAAGTCTAGCTTCTGGTGCTTTTTAATATAATACCATATAACTGTCATTGTCACTTCTGTTATCTCAGCTACCTGTATGAACCAGAGGGAAATGCTTGCAGTTTAACTGACAGTACAGCAGAAGAGCATGTTCTGGCATTGGTTGAACATTCTGCAGATGAAGCCCGGGACCGCATCAGTCGATACATGCCCAACTCTAAGGTTTTTTTTTCTTCAACCTTTTTTTTTTGTTTGTTTTACTGTATATAAAATTCAATTTAATACACAATGTTTCTAAAAGCTACATTAAAGCACACATTTGTAATGCTTTTCCACTATGCTGGAGTAATTCTCCAAATTGGACCAAGGTATGTTGTTTAAGTGTATGAATTAGATTTTACAGTGTTACTTTTCTTTTCTGTGTATTCAGATGGGCTACTTACATAAAGAGTCCGACAGTTCTCTTCTGTATACGGTTGTAAATCAGCTTGATCCTGATGCTGAAGGTTTGCCATAATTGCATAGCATTTTAAATATCTTCAAAACCCTATGTTCTCACAAGATCTGAACTACATAAATATGTGTAATATTTGTATAAAAAGCATATTTTTCTTAATTTATGACAGAAGAGGAGACCCATAAAGTGGATCTGAGTTCTCTGTCAAACAAGCTTCTTCCTGGATTAACAACCTTGGGTTTCAAAGATGACAGAAGACACAAAGGTACATCATGAAGAGCACTTTAGTTGGTTTAATCATTTTTCATGCATATTTTTCACATTAAAATTGAAAATTAGAAACTGCAAAAACAAAACTGACACAAACTATGTGTAGTAACCTTCCTGAGCAGTGCGTACAATATCCAAAGCCTTCAGAAGAACTCAGTCTTTCCAGACCTGCTACCTGATGAGGTTGACATGCTCTATTCAGCTTATGGCGATGACACCGGGGCACAGTGTGCTTTAAGGTAGAGGACTGTTTTTTTTTTTTTATTATTGTTTTTTTTTTTCATCTTATATAAAATCTTAGCCTTTTATTTTTACTGATTTCTATCATACTTCAAGTATTCAGGAGTTTGTCAAGGGCTGTGGAAACATCACCAAGCGTTGGGTTGATGGGCTTCTGGACAAAATGACTGCAGGCGATCACACTAAAGCTGTCACTCAGATCCGACAGGTGTCCCTTTGTATTATAGCCATCTAAACACACACATAATTTGAATTAGCTTTGTCCTTCATATACTCCTGTGTGAGGCTGCCTTGGCCATTTTTACCACATACTGTCCTAGTGTGTTGTCAGTATATGTAAATTCTGCTTATTGAACATTTCAGAAAAGAAACATGATGCTGAAACCTGATGAAACCAAATCCAGCATTTGTGACATGCAGGTATTCTAGCTTCTGAAACTTGGCACTGCACTTAAATAGTTTCTGTAGAATAATGTGTTCATCCCATCATGTCTGACTGTCCAACTCACATTGCGTGATTTCCTCCAGATAGCAGATAGCGCTGGCCTGGGAGACAGCAGCTCAGTTTTAGACTTTATGTCAATGAAGACCTATCCTGATATGTCTCTGGAAATGTCCATGCTTAACACATTAGGTAATTGTCCTTTTGAGTGGTTGCATAAAATATACACCAATAATCCAGTCATAACATAAATAAGCCAGTAAGATGAGCAAGGTTGGGCCTGGGATGCATATGTTCATTTTGTTAAAGCAATAATGCTAATAGTCAAAGTAAGCATAAAAGTAGTTCAATGTTTGGAATTGCAGCAATGAAGGTCTTAATTGCCATGTAAACACCTTAATCCTATATAACCCCTACGTTCTGACGTACCCTTCCTCCTCTTTTCTCAGGTAAAACTGTGAAAAAAGAGCCAGGGAATGAGGAGGGCCAGCCACATTTTGATGATGCAGAGAAACTCCTTCAGGAGTTCCAGGAGGCTCAGGTTGACAGGGTGGGCTCCAGACCCTCATCCAATCTGTCCTCCCTTTCTAATGCCTCAGAGAGGGACCAGCACCACCTAGGTATGTGAACAAGACTAACAAATTAGGTGCTCCGAAAGCAGGAGCACCGCTAAAACAGGTCAGATACAGTTTACAGTTTGGTTTTAATAAAAAATTATATTACTTTACTATATTATTGTTATTATCATTATTATTATTATTATTATTATATTATTTTCAAGTAATTAAATATCACTCCTCTAGCTGTCCACTGTTTTGTTTGTTTCCACAGAACAGTAGCATCAGTGCAACAATTTAACATTTTCTTTTATTTGCAGGGAGCCCATCACATCTGGGTGTTGGGGACCAGTCTGAAATGGTTCATGATCCCTATGAGTTCTTGCAATCTCCGGATCCAGACAGCTCAGCCAACAGCTGACCACACACACTGCCATTTTGTTATCCTGGTGTTAACAACCGTGGATGGTCACTGCTGAACTCTGTAAACACTGTGGAGACAGCAGGAGCCTCTGACCTGTTTTAAAGAGTGAATACGATTGTACAGACTGTTTTTAGTTTAAGTGTATGAATTTGTTAGGGCGCAAAACCTCAATAATAAATGCTTGCACATGCATTTCTAACTGTGTGTAGTTCAATAAACAAATTAGCATTATCATAAGTCTCTGTAATTGTGGGAGCTACCAGTGCATTGTGTGCATTTAGCATGAAAGGATGTAATTTTGTCCAGCTGCAGAGAAGATGCTCTGCTGAGTTCTTAGATTTCTGGAACTTCCACCTGTAGGTTTTGACTAAACAATGATTGGTATCATTGGATGTCTCTATATGTCATGACTTCAGAGGGAAGTGAAAATGAAGTAGCCTGCATGCGGCTGAAATTTAAATTGAGTAAGAATGTAACAAGAAATTGAATAGGAAAATGACCCATAGAAGAGAGTCTATGAAAGCAGAAGCGTGTCTCTGTTCTTAGTTCCCTATTTGTGAGGCGCATACTGCAAATTCTCCAGTGTTTTGACGTGTGAAAAGAAATGCAAAGGTTGAGTTTGATAGGCAAGCGGCATGTATACTGATCAGTCAGTGAAAAGCCACAGGAGGAGAGCTGTACTACACATGCGCAACGGCACAGTTTCCATAGTGCTGCTCCGACCTGCTGAGTGCGACTCTTCAACTTCTGACTCGGGTCTTTAGGTGACACAAATCGAAGGACATTGAACTTCTTTATATTCATTTTGCTTTCTCCTGGCGGGTTTGTTTTTGTTTTTTGTTTTTTTGTTTTCTGTTTGTTTTTGTTTATCATGCGAATTAGACCTTTTTAAACACCTGCCCCTCCGGCCGGCAAACGGAACGCGTCACAGGAGCGTTTCATTGTATGGTCGCTGTCTTTCACCGGAAAAGTAAGTAATTCCTCACGGATTACAACATCGTACACCAGATGCGTTCTGTTGTTTATTTTAAGCCATACAACTTCAAAACGTAGAACAGCGACGTGGGCCGTATTTAGTATTAACGCAAAATGCTGGGAGAGTTACTGAAGCAGACTAACTTAACATTAGCTGGTAGGTACACGTTACCAAAGTTTATTACTTGAATATTTTGCGATGAAGTAGTTTGTTATCATCGATGTTGTGTTCAGTTCATGTTACTATCTTTTGTGTTCGTGATCAATACATCTGCTTTTCACAGCCAGTGTCATAATACATATTTACCACCAGATGCGCTGGATAATTTAACAGTTTTAACTTGATTTCTAATTAATAACTTGTAAAACTCATTGCTCTTTAATTTTGAGCATTTAGTTTTTTTGGGCCCCGCTGGTGTAAACAGTGTTTGCAACGCGTTTAGTTAAATAAACACTGTTTGGGTTTTTTTTTGAGGAAACATACAGTAATGTGCTAACACTTACGGTCAATAGGAGATCTATTTTAACCCCACCCCTTAAAGTTATAAATAGAGGTAAAAATATAATTTCTTATAATACATCACCGATTTAATATATCAGGAAATTACACTGAAACTTACCCATCATCATTTGTAAAATAAAATGCTTCCCACTATGTTTCAGTCTGTTTACTATCACATGGGTAATGCGTGCTTACACACATTGCTTTTGATATGTATATTTTTTCAAATATGTGTGATGTATTTTAGGCCTATGATGCTTATGTTAGAAATTCCCTGTTGCACCAAACATGCACCTCACTCTTTTGTCCCTTTTGTCCATGAAGGTTGTAAAGTTTAGTGCTGACTGTGTCTTAACCCCCGCTGCAGAAATTGATCCCCTACATGAATTGGCAGCATTTAAACATGCCCAGCCAGGTATGTGCCATAAACTAGCTCTCTATAGAAAGCAGACAGAATAAACAGACCTATGAATGCTCGGATGAGTTTCTCCGCACGTTCTTTGAACACAGGTCTTCCTTTCTCCCAGCATGATTTGATGCCATCAATCTGGGATATTGCATGGCTTTATGTCCTTGTGGTCATATTAATAACAGCCTGTCTCTCCTCTCTGATAAAGTATAAATTGCTATTCTCTAAATGGGCCACAGTCTTAGCAAGACACCTCTCCTGATCACTTGATTGTCATCATTGTATTGTTATTTATTGGCACACAGTGTTATGAAGACACAACAGGAGGGTTCCTCAAGATAAGACTTTAGTTGTTTTTGCAAAGAAAGGGATGTTACACTTTATGTAACTCTTCTAATTTGGGTCAGCTCTTTTCTGTAAGCTATGTGGCAACACCCTCCTTTTGTCTTTATTTGCAGAAGTGTCTCTTATTTTTTAAGTTGGATAACTTATAACTATAGTCTTGGTCTTAGCTGCCAATTAATTGTGTACACCCATCTAACAATAATGCAATCCAATACAAAAGCTTGGCAATAAGTGGCCTCACAACCAGTATTCAGTTTATAAAGGTATTAATTCAACTTGATTTGGTGATTTTGGAGACAGTATTCATGATAGATGTTTCTGTTTCTTTTTTTTTTATATTGAAAATTTGATCAACTAGAACAGTTGGAGTAGTTGACCTTGTCAGCCACACCAAGCTAAACTAATGTAAAGTAGTCTAGGTGTACTTTTGCTCCATAGAGGTTGAACTACGCTATCATTATCCTCAGCTCATTTTCCTAACTCATTTCCCCAGCAAATGGGGCCATATGTTTGGCTGCAGCTACAATTGTGTGTAGTAATGTGTGGATAGATGTTTGAAGATGCCTGGAGGAAGATTTTTCTTAAATGACTGTGGCTGTTCTACCTGTGTACTCTCTAGATGAACTGCTTCAGTAAAAGGGTGAGACGCACTTCTCCCTTGCATGGCAGCAGCAAAAATGAACTGGTCCCCTCCAAGACTCCCAGGATGAACGGATGGTCGTGGCCCCCTCAAGTCTTCCAAGTGGTCGGCTGGATGGTGTACAGCTACATCGCCATAGTCAGCTTTGGCATCTATATCCCTCTTCTGCCTCTGCCTTGGAAGCATGTGGTCTATGCTGTATCCTAAACCCACTCCGCTGAAATCTTGCTGCCATTGTATCTGAATGTTAAGTCTACTATGCTTTTGTTTGGGTTGTCAGCCACCAGACAAGGAATTTGTTGTGTGGACTGTCTGTATGAGCTCCAGTCACAGTAGACCTTACTCTGCCTCTGTTTCTGAGGCCTCCATTAAGCCCATAAGACGTATTTACATGCTGAATGCTGCATGATGTCACCACACTGGTTGATTTAACTTAAGCTTCACTCGGCCATACAAAAACAGTTGATTTATTCAGGCCCCACTTATTTCTCATACAAAAGAGCCACTTGTGTGGGTTTCATGTTCATGTATTATTTATTGTTACGTATTGCACTTCTAACAACTATTTCAGTATCTTTTCTAGCAGTATTGTTTTTTCCTTGACTCCTGTTGTTCCCAGCTCATGGGTTTAGCATTTATTGTGCACTTCTTTACCCATATTGCTGCCGTTACTATAGATCCTGCAGATGCCAGTGTCAGAGCCAAAAAGAACTACTCCAGTCCAATGCCACTTTTTGACCGCACAAAGCAGCCACATGTCATCCATGACCTGCACTGTTACCTGTGTGATATCAATGTGTATGTATTCAACACACTAATCTTTGAGCATTTGGATTCACTTCAGTTTGCAGTGAAAAAGCTGTGTTCAGTGGGATTAATTTTTATTCATGTTTGTGTAGTGGCCCCAAAGTCAAACACTGTGGTGTTTGCAATAAGTGTGTGAAAGATTTTGATCACCATTGCAAATGGCTGAACACCTGTGTGGGTGGCAGAAACTACTGGTAAGAAGACCTTTTGGATGATTTCTGTATTGGACTCTATTCAGCTGACTTGAAATGCAGCATGCCATATACATTGACATTAGGTTTTCTGTGTGGCCTTCAGGTACTTCTTTGTGGCACTATGCTCTGCCACACTGGGTGTGTTCCTGCTTGCTGTTGTCATCTTGTTCATCTTTGTACAGCATTACCTGGATCCGAGCAGCTTACGAACAGACCCACAGTTCAACAGTGAGTCACTAAAATGTTTAGTTTTGTCTTACGGAAGAGAAGCCACACAAAAGTTTTTTAGAACAATTATGTTATTTCCATGATTTGTAAGACTGTGGCGAGGTGTGCTGTAGGTGTGACAGAGGAGTTCAAGGTGCAGGTTAAAGACTTGTTGTTCCTTGTTCTTCTAGGTATGCTGCGAAATGGAACATGGCTGGTGTTTTTGCCATTAGCTCCTATAAAGACAAGTTCAGCTGGTCTCCTTACAGTAGCTTTCATAACAGCCATGCTCAGCATCACCTGCCTGCTGCTGCTCTGTCATCTGCTGGGTTTTCACTTTTACCTGTGTGAGTCACGATCTTTAAATCAACAGTTTTGATAGGGCTATATGTCTTTTTATTTTAAATAGTTTTCCTCTGGTGTTTGTTCTTCTTCCTATGTAGTTTACAAAGGCATAAGCACATATGATTATGTAAAAATGCAGCGCCAAAAAGAAGCTAGAAACCGGGACACAGAAGTAGGAAATCCTGATGATCCCAGAGCCCATAACAAGGCCCCAAAGGTGAGACCTATGATATGCCTCTCATTGTAAATGACTTGTTCATCCCATCATGGGTCTAAATGCTCCTTTTTTTCAGAATCAAGAAAGCTCAATTGACTGTGAGCCAGCTTTATCACAGAGTTCAAGGTAAAACTCATTCCTTGTTTTACGAACAAGGACCACACACTGAAATCTGATATGAAGAAAGAGATTATTGTATGTATGAGTAGCATCTGCTGAACAGGAACTGTGATGGATTTACGTTTACATTAGGTGTAGTCATTTAGCAGACGCAGACCAAAGCAGGCCAAAGCAGGCCAAAGCGAATTACAATTGAGGTACAAGGCAAGCAAAAATCTAAATCAAGGAGAAAACAGCAAAGCAAAGTCCTATCAGAAAAGTGTTTACATTTCATGAGATGCACGGATAGAACAGGATGAATTCTGGAGTAAGGAACCATGGTTGAAAGAAGTGACAGTAGCAGTGTGGAAGATCTGTAGATCTGTATTAATCTCCATATGTTGAATGCTACTGTTAAAGCAACCATTATATCACAATGTAGAGTAGGAGTATTAATGATACATTGATTTTCTGCAGTAACTGCGACTTTGATGAAAAAGGCCCGCTAAGCAGCCGACTGTCAGAGTCCATATGTGCAGAGGTAAATGTCTAAACTTAAAGTAAATTTCTTTTGAATGACTTTCCATTTGCTAAATGGTTAATACTGCAATAAAATGCGATAACGTTTTGTGCTAGTTGGAAAACTTTCGGAAATCAGCAGAAAAGGAGAATAGCTTTTACTATGGGACAGGAACTCCCGAAGAGAACACAGCAAGTAAGTACTTTACTTATCACTAATTCCTCAATCAGTCGAATTAAAACCAGTTTTACAGTGTCAGCCAATATTACAATTTCCGTCTTACACATTTATAATACAGGATTGTTGAACTGCATTTCAGTGTACATTAAAGTGTTTTTCTATCAGTAGTATAAATGAACTGCAAATAAAAAAATGGGCACAGTTCTGCTATCGTCAAATCTGAGTTTATTATAAAGAGTGTAAAGAGTAGGGTGTGTAAAAGAGCATTAGCCCATGCAGTATGTAAATAATACTTATATGCAATCTGTTTGTTTCCTGTGTCTGAAAGGGGAAATGTCGGTGAGCTGGAAGCGTGATGCTGCAGAAGCAACTCAGAGCACTAGTGTGAAGTCTGGTGTTCCCAGGGTGCCGGGCACTCTGGGAAGCTCAGTTATGACCCCAGGTGATACTTAGCAGCAACCGATGTCTGCGTGATGGCACATGACTGTATGCTGCTTTCAAGAAGTATTTCTAAGGAAAATATACATCAAGAAACTGAGCCACAGGACCATGTTGACATGGATGGAAGGCATCATTAATATCTACCACAGTTCAAATGAAATAATGGAGGCTTTATGGGACAGATATTTTCTTCCAGTGGGCATTTTGCATTTGCTCTGACTAACTGGGGATACTGTTATTTTATGACAACTGTATAATGATTTACATGATTGTTGTATCTCAGTGACTTTCATAGAGAGCTAAAGTCTACACAAACTTCCAGATTAGCTTGAGTCATATGGATATATACTATAGAAGAATTATAGCATCTTCCTGAAAAAGTAAAAGATGAAGTTTATTATTTATAATATGAGCTCTCTACTTGACAGTAACATTTACATCTTGTTGAGAACAATATGTGTTTAATGTATGTATACAATATATCTGGATAGTAATTTGCAATGGGGTGAAACTGTTGCTGTTTTATTAACTTTATATTGCATTAAGCTGGCAATTTTTAGTGTCAGTTTAGCAAACGTTGTATATAAATGCACCATATATGCTCAATTTTTGTCGTCGTCTTGAACACCACACAGTGCCAAAATCTTCCACATAATCCGAGTTTTTCTGTCTGTCTTCTAAAAATGTACATAAACCATCACCACCCACTACAAAGATCAATGCATGACAACGTTTAGGTGTAGAGTTCAAATACATCTTTAGGTACATTACATGATTTGGAAATCCTGACTGCTAAATATACAATTATATATTTCGAAGAAACGGCAAAAGATTATTCAGATGACAGTTGTAGACACATTTAGCAGGCCAGTGTGAATAGCTACGAAATCTGCAGGAACACATATGAACTCTATATAGGAACAGTTTCAAGGGAAAGTTCGCAAGCGTTGTTGAGAAGCAGGGTAAGATTCAAAAGATCTGAAGTATACACAACCAGGTCTGTGAAGGACTGACCTGACAGAAATACAGATGAGGTGGAGATTGTTCATGCAAATAAATTGTCTTTCAAGAACTGTTCAGTGTGTGTCTGCCATAGTTGGGAATGCAGTCACTTTACCAACACATCATGTTTATATTATGGACAGCATACATTTCTTCTTTGTGTGTTAGTGTTTCAGCCTGTTGTCTCCACTCATGAACTACTACATGAAATATGGTTAAGCTCTGGAAGCTCTTATGTCTTATGCATGTTTTAGAGGCCCTGAACTGTGACCTGAGTATTAGTGCCATAGCAGACACAGCCAAACTGTTACTGAAAGTTTTTACTTGATTCTGTAACACGTCTAACTCTTTGTTGGCAAAGTATTTTATTTTTCCTTTCACAGTCCCCTGCAGACCACAGCAGGTGCTTGCTATCTGTGACATTTGTACGATTTAAGTCAGCTTTCTGTGAAGAACAATACGTTCTCTATGTTAGAGTAATTGAAATAGGCCTTTATGTATGTTTCCATAAAGGATTTCCTGGGATTTTTGATTAACGTTGGTCTGATGTCATATTTAAAAAAAATAAAATAAAAATGTATGCCTATATTTTTTCCAACAACTTATAAAACGATTGGTGCAGCAAATTCAAGCCATGTCTGTATTTCTGTATTTCGCCTTCTTGTATTGCTGTCTCATATTTGTACCACTAGATGGCTTTAAAAACTGGTCACTTATGTTTAACTTGATCGTTGACCATGAATTGGTTTAAACAGTTTTCCACTGAACAAATTACCTATTTTGTCCTTTTGTCCCTTGAAAGTTTGTTTCATAAATGAATGTCTGTCATGTGCCAATCTGCTAGTTTATGCCAAAACATCAAGAATCAATGCTTTGTTCTGGTGGACGAGAACTCTTTCGGTTGACAAGGACTGGGTGAGGTTTGATGGGCATCAAGGTCCTTATTTTCAGACCAATAGACATTGTCTAACATCTAAGATGTATATACATTGTGAGGCTTTATGTCAAATGCTGGAATTGTTTTGTCCTTTCAGCTTATTCTGTGAGTTCAGCGTCGCCACCGCGAATCATTTGTCCGCATGTTGATTTGGCACAGTTGTTACTACCTACCCAATTTGTACCGGGCTGGGGACCAGAGCTGCGCAGCTAGGGTTGGGGGGGTTCAGTGTTTTGTCAAGGGACACTTGGACATGTGGTCGGGAAGAGCGGGTAGGCGGCCACTCTACCAGCCATTATGGCAAATGCTAAACAGCTTTAGCTTCGTTTGATAGCAAGGTAAATACGTACAATCGTTTATTTCCTTTTCAACCACACAGTGGCGCGGGTGAAGCAGCTTTGGAGAGACTATTACGTCATCAGACGATTACACTGTCCAGGCTGCTTTCATCATGATGAACTCTATCACTATTCTGAGCTCTTTCATTTGCAAACATGCATGCGTGTTTTTACCACTAGTCCCAGCCTCTGAGAGCCTGGTACTTTCATACTTACTTTACTTACATACTTACTTTCATACCATTTGAACCATCAGTACGCCTTTAGAGTTACATAATGTTCATCCTTTTCCAGACATTAGGCTTGTAGTGGTTGTACAACACATTAGTGTAGTGGACATCAGAAGAGCTCGTGTTCACAGGATCAGCTGTGAAGATTCTCTTCGCTTTTTGAGAATATAGGTAATAATAAAATCGGTCTTTGTTTGGGAATTCGTCGTGTATCGTGATATTTATCAATATTAATTAATTTTCTCCCTAGTGTGTATGGAAGCAATTATCTCTTACATCTCCTTCCTACATACACAAAGACTTTACACAGGCTGTTAATTAAGAAAGTAGTACATCCTCCATAAAACCATGCACAGCTTTTGTTTACACAGTCCATCCTCGCCTCTCAAAGTACCAGAAGACGGGCCGAAATAGCACTGTATTTTTTTTTTTATATCAGCGCTCCACTGAGCACTGTTGCACCATCACAGCCCACCACAACCAGGCAGGAGGAAAACAGCTCGTCGCACACGGCGGCAGCCAATCAGCGGGCTGGTTTCTCTTCAGCATCTCGAAAGGACCGAGCCATCGGGCAGACTTGAGCGCAGGCAGCGGGGAGGAAAGAGACTTCAAGGCTCTGCAACGTTATGGTTTTGTGAAACTGACAAGCGAGTGGAGGATTGCGTCACAAGGTGATTAAAACAGTTTTTTGGCATAGTTTATTAGAGGGACTTTGATTTGGCTCATTTACATGTTTTCATATTATGCATAAAGAAGAACAGTATAGCTGTATGCAAGCCTACACAAATTAAGCTTATTACCGGAGGTGCTTTTTAAAATGTATTTATTTATTTATTTCACGTCTCTGCATGCTTCCTTTACACCGAACTTGCAGAGTACGATGCCTTTTAGGCTGTAAGGGCGTGTAACATGCTGTGCCCACATGTGAGTGTGAGCCTAAGGCGTTTCAGCCTACCTGTCTGTGCTGCATAGGCACTGATAGAATGGGGCTCACAATAACAAACTGATCACGTGGACTCTGTGTGAATCTGGCATTTGCAAGTTTATATAACAGGTTTTTGCTCAAGAATCACGCTGAGACACAGTGATGCAATCAGCAGCTGCAGCAATGGACCGTGACACAAACATAAGCTTTTCTCTTCTGTTTATGATTTAAACGCGGACTCAGTAACAGCCAGGCTGTGTTCTCCAATAAGCACCTTTATTGGTTAGAAAGAATGATTGACAATGCGTTTGGCCTGTGGCTGCAGCCTTTGTGCCAAGCTGCTGGGTTACTTAGAGGTAGTTACATAATTATGCATAATATAAAATAAAGAGTTTTGCGCTCATTTGTTAGCCTCCTGATGTTGTGCGACTTGCACTGTTAAGAATAGAAAATAGATTAATGATGCCTGTGCTCAAATGGAGAACATCACGTTCTGTTTCTTGACAGACATATAAATAAGGACGAAGTAATCAGCAAAGTGTTAACAAATTATGTGAAATAGTATTAGATTCCGTTGTACTGCCTGTAGCAAAGGTAAACAATGTATTATTTTGTGGCCAGTGCCATTCAGGCCAGCACTTCTACCACAAGGAAGGTAATATGTTTATTTGTTCTCTTTGAATGGCTTTATAGCTGTGTTGTCCCCATAGGTTGAATTAGATGTGCATGAGAAGAAGACACAGTCAAAGAGTTTGTCCCAGATTTCACTGTTCAAAAGTCTCATTGCATGGCTCCAAGAGCCTTTGGGCTCTGTCACAAACAATTAACCTCAGAGTGTAAATTATCCCTTTTTTCATCATGCTGACTCAAATTCAACTCAGGTTTACAACATGAAGGGGAGGCAGAAAACAAGCACTGGAGTCCAACAAGTTTGTTCAGTAGACACAAAGGGAGAATCTTATTTTGACCTTAGCATGATGGAAAAGCTATTGTTGCTTTCACTATTTAGAATTTGTTCCTGCTGCATAAAAAGTAGTTGTTAAAAAGACAGATGACATTTTATGGCATTACAAGCACTTTTACATGTAGCTCTTATGATCAACTAATTGAGACACAGTCTGGCTTCTTAAAAATCTTTAACTGGACTGTACTCAAGGTAATTTGCTGTTGGCTTAACAGGGATTTCTCCATCTGACTCATGTCAGGGACATTTCTTCTGTCTCTGGCATCATATATTCTTCACAAATGTGGGGCTGCATAAGGACCCCCGGGCCTTCTTTACACTGCCTTATACTGCTTTTTGGCTTGCTTCTGATGCCAACAATAACTGCTGAAGCTTGTTTCAAACATCTTGTTTTTTTTTTTACAGCACAGCACTTGCCAAGATCTTTGACTCAGAGGGTAGTTAAAGGGTTTTGGGAGGTGAGGACTGACAGAGACAGCGTGCTGGTGATCTCAGACCCAAACTGCAGCTTACTGATGTCATGTCCTCTCTGTCTTTGTGTCTTTGGGGAGAGGCTGAGGGTGGAGGGTGGTGGCAAAAGGAGGGAATAAAAGATTGTAGTTCAATGTTAAGAGCATATTGGAGTATAAGGCTTTGTTATTGTTATTAAGGACACAAACGTGTTTGTCCATCCCAGTGCTTTTTGACTTTTATCACACTGTCTGTAGAACAAAGCCATTCATTTTCACAAAAGATGTAAATCTTAAAAGAGAAGTAAAGATTAAAGGTTGTAGTTAGATTGAAAGTTTCTTATAAGTAAAGGTGGCGTTTTTTAGTGAGTGTGTTCTGACACAGAGTAATACACATTACTGGAAACTAAACTGGAAATGTCTTGGTTTTAAATCACCAAAAGCCTCATTTGAGCAGTATAAGTGAGAACCACTTAAAATATGTGCACTTGTTCTTGGCAAGGAAATGTTAATATATTGTTGCAGTATTGTAAATATTGCAATAAAATTGCAATATTGTGGCTCACTGATGTGATTTTTAGTGGTTACTAGTTAGGCTTGGAGAAGAAAAATCTCCATTAGGCTTTTGATACAGACTTGTTAGTAGGATCATTTGCTTCTCTTTATGGTAATGTTGACAATATTTGTATGCTGACAGCTTTCTCTATTGAGAACATTTTGTGGCTTAAATCTGATCAGTTATGCTTGTATCTTTTATAGACATATGTAGCCTTTGAAGCTATATATACTAGCTGTACAGTAGATTTCTCTGTGGTAATGATGATCTCTGTTTTACCTTCATGATTGACTGACATGACTGTCACATTCCAGAGCAGCTGCTTGGAGATGATGATCTGATCTAGATAGAAAGCAGATGGGATCTCTGCATGCCCACTCACCACAATGGCTCCATGGGGGAGGAAGCGCCTGACAAACACTCTCCTCTCTCTATTGCACTTAGACAAGCACACACACACACACACACATACATAATTTTGTGAGTTGAACATCATCTGCCAAACAAACACAAATTTAGTTTTTTCTGTGTTTCACCCTGCATGTTGTCTACTGGCTGATCCCTCCCTTGAGAATGAATAGAATGTTCCAGCCGTGGCAGCGTATTGTTTCTACAAATAGATGGAGTTCAAAATGGGTCAATTTATTGTTAAAGCACTCATCTGTGCAATGTATTGCCAGAAGGCAAGTGTATGTAAGCATGCTGTCATCCAGTCACATACTTGTCTCTAGAGATCTGCCCTTAACCAAATGGCTCCTCATTCATATGTGGTAACGTGGGGCAGAAATAAGAACTGGACGGTACTGTGTAAAATGATGATTGTATAATATCATTACAATTAAATCATACATAGAATCATTAAAACTTACAATGTTTCAGCCACCCCAGTACAGTATGTAGGCTAAGGCTGTAATGCCTAGTAAAATAAAAAAAGGTCTGTCAGAGCACTACATTTCCTTTTATCTCAGTATGTGTTTCAGTATGTGGTCTTTCAGACCACTGCACACGGGGCAGTATTAATGACCTTTCTTATGTGTTGAACACAATGTGGTTTGAGGAGGCCTGTTGTGCTGAGGACTGAGACACTTGAAAATACTGACTATAAACTGGAGGAGTAGAGCGAAAACATTCCTTTGTTTCTCACAGATTTTACTGCTGCCATTAAAGCACAAAGCAAAAACCCACAGTGGGTAGTTACTCTACTGAAAGGATGTGGATACCCACTGAAAGTAAAGTCAGTAACAATGGAAACACGGTTTAGGCATCACAGGAAACTAGTTAGCATGATAACACAAAGTTGATTTTACATTTTCTTCCTGTGTTATAATATAATTTCTTCATTTACCAATCACGTACTAAATAAAAAAACTAGGTGTAAAATCTAAAGACATGGTTGTGATTGTATTAATTATATTAAATTGTGTCCTATTTTTAGAAGTAGGCCTGTATTAAAAAGCAAATCAGTTACATTTTGATTAAGAAATTCTGAATACAATTTCTTTGTATTCGTGTTATATATAATTTAACTGAAGCTTGTGATTAATTGGCAAACTGGTCTCGCTGTGTATGTGATTTAATGTTTGGGCTGAAAATTGTCTTGTAAAGTGTATTTTACTTGTAAAACTGTTACTCATAATTCTGTATAATTGTTTAATTACTAGATGGGTTTAGATTTTCTAGCATGAACAAAACTACTTCATTTGTGAATATACTTTATTGATGACAGTTATAGATGAGAAATAACAATTTACAGTATTGGCAGCCTCAGTAACTTCATCTTGATTGTCTTGGCCTGAGTCCTCGATGACATATGACTATAGAAACCCCTGCCATCAATAGTGGTACTCTGCGATGTCACCATGTGTGAAGAAATGGCCATGGATTAGACAGAGAACCCACTTGCATTAGACAATGGGTTCCCAGTGTCTGTAGCTCTGAATGCCATTATTCATAAAGATTAATAATCTCCTCTTTTTTTTTCTTTTTTTTTAACAGAAAGTTGACATCCTGATTGTAATGGCTTTATGCAGTGTCAACCTTGGAACTTTTGTACCCATTTGAGTGTTGACTATACATTGCAAGGTCACATTTGTGGTTGTTAGCTGCAGGGTCTTGGAAACAAACCTCTTTCCTTTACGTGGTGCCACTAGGGGTGAGTGAAAGAGCTTTATTGGACTCACTTGAAACTTTGCAAACTGGAGCAGACATTCTAGTCCACAGACGCAGCATCTCACTCCTGATTTGCCTCTTGTTTAGATCTGTTTAAAGAGACAAATTATTTTAGCGACTTTGTCAGAGAGTACTTTGCCATGGCAGGACTCATCTTTTATTGATGCTGAGCTGAGTATGGGAACAGCTGAAAGGTGAGGAAAGAACCATCAATTGCTTCAAAAATAGTGCCTATTATTGCCTTAATAGAAATAGCTGGAGGGATTTTCTTGCTGCTTTGTATGTCACATTACATTTTACTGCTTCTTATGAAAAAAATATGGACTATAGTAAGAAATTTAGCTCTGGTTTAAGAGTGACGCTGAGTTGAGATGGTTACATACCTGTGCTCTGGACACAGAAATGCAAATCAGGATGATGATGTGCTTGGAGAGGAATCTTTTGTACTCAGGATGAATGAAATCATCTACAGTTAAAGAGTGAGGTAGAAATCCAGTCTAAAAGATGTGTCACAACAAACAGTAACTATACCAAAGCTATCTCGAAGTTATATGGTTTTAATAATAAATGAGAGGATTGGGTTTCTTTTGAAGTCATGGTCTTTACTCACTCTATTCAGAAGGTTTTCCTTAAATGTATCTGTGTCAGACTGGATAGAGATTATGTCATAATTAATTTTGTTTGCATTGGAACCTGACAAAAGTGAAATGGAATATTTTCCTTTTTTATAGTGTTGTGTTAACTGCTGTAACTTTATTCTTTTCTCTGCACTCACGTGTGTACAGACAAATCCTCTCGCATTATTCACCTGCATTCTCATCTTTTCAACAGCACAAAGAGAAAAGAAAAGTCATATAATCCAAGCACTGCACAAAGGGAACCAAACTCCTGCACAAGCATGGCAGACCAAAAGTAAGTTATGGAAGTCATCTACTTTAAACACCAATCACCAACAACATTAATACCACTTGGTGGATTTCAGTGGACAGGGGTCAGCATAGGAGAAATGTATTGCTGGCCACGATCAACAGGTGTCAGAACACACAGTGCTTCACAGCTTGCTGCGATGGGGCTGCGTAGCCGCAGGCTGGCTCTGCTGACCCTGTCCACCACGACATAAGTACCACCTGATTGACTCTGTGTTGTAGCTGATCAGTGTAAAGTATAAGCCTTCATTTTACATTTTGTGTGTTTGTCCAAAATCTGCTCTCCTAATTCTTGATTTGTACACCAATGAATTCCACTGAGATCTGTTTATTTACTTCACCTCTGTGCCAGAACACATAGCACATCCGCTCATTTACAGGTAACTTGAGCTCAGTCTAATCTTCCCTGTAACACAGAAGTACCTCGCTGAAAGAGTAATAGCCAGAGACAAATTAGAAGGCTGTGTCTTGACCTTAAGCTCTGATTTACTGTTTACTTTATTGAGAAGAGCTTTTCTGCCACAAGTCTTGCTGTACAGTTTGAGGGAGGATGTATTTCTGCCACAAATCCTCTTCCTCCCTGGTGTATAGACTATTAAACGTCTTCTTGCTTTGAATTGTTTTTTTTTTTCCATTGACTTTCAATAGAAATCATTACTGGAATAATCTGATGTAGTTTTAAGTAATAATCTTCATGCAACAGTGATGTGATTGCTTACATGTACTTGTTTTTTTCATGATATTACCTCCACTCCATCATAGTCAGATAACAATGTAATATGATGTTTTTCCCTCTCAGAGACAACATAAATGACTTTAAAGTCCAGACAGCCAAGCATCCTAATATCAGCTCAGCCCCTTTACGGCCGCACAATGAACAATCTAAAGACCGAACGTCCAAAAGGCTTTCATCTGAGTCCAATGGGACCAGTGAAGGAGGCGTGGGGTCATCCACACCAGTGGAGGTGACTGCTCTGGAAGAGTCTTTTCGGCGCTTTGCCATCCATGGTGACACACGCGCTACTGGCAAGGAGATGCACGGCAAGAACTGGTCCAAGCTCTGCAAGGACTGCGGTGTGATTGACGGCAAGAATATCACCCTCACTGATGTGGACATTGTCTTCAGCAAAGTCAAGTAAGAAAGACGCTAGGTGTATTAGAGTTCCTTTTAAGCCTTTCATTGTCTACAAGTATCTTTTAGTAGTCCTTCATTAATTTTGCCAATTTATGAGCCATCTAACATCTTGTTACGGAGATGCCTCCACAGGTTTGTGTTCTTTGACTACATTGTGTTATTTTTAATCAATGGCACAAATAAAAAAAACAAAACGAGCACAATCTCATTGTTGTGGCTGAACATGCAGAAGAAACATTGAATGATACATTATAAGAGGTTAGATGTTATTCTTAGTGTTTGATTGAATTCAGTAAAATTAAGACAATGACTCACTTTATTAAACAACCACATACAAATGCGGTTTGTGATTCTTTGTTATATTAAGTTGGCTTGGGAGAAGCTGTCCATCAAAAATAGCTGCCAGAATAAAAGGTCAGGGTGGCTCATTCTGTATGACCCCAGGCTGCACAGATTCATCCTTTACTGCCTGATTTAAGTCAAGTAGAGTCTATAATAAGCTGTGACCTCAATATTATTTCACCATAGCAGAAAGATTTTTTTATATGTACAACTGTGCACATAAAGTTTGCAACTCGTTGGGTTGATAACTCACTGACAGACATGACTGTCAATTTTATCCACACCACATTGTTGACGTATTACCCACATACAGTAGGTTTGTGCAGTTATTTCATAGGGTGCATGGAATAAAGCTGGTATAATAAGAATATAGAGGGATTTTACAATGTTGGTATGTGCATGATTGTTTTGGGGATCGTCATTCATACAAAAAGTAGCTTTGAAGTCTTTTTATCTGGCTGAATAATGTGAATAAAGATTATTCTGCTAGACAGCACCAGAATAGAGAGGTATGGCTGGAAGCCACTCATCATCATGTCTTTCTGCAGAAGAGAAGAGGCCATGAAAAAGGTCTGCTTGGGAATCTCACACTGATTTAGTAGATTTTCCATCTTCTGCTTGTGTGTATCCACAGTTCAATCACAGTCATTTTGTGTACAAAAGATTCAAAAAAGTACATATGCATATTTTCAACTTAAATAGCTATTTTAACCACAAATATATGTTAAATTACAGGATATAACAATCTGCAATGGAGTATGCAGAGTAAAACATAAAAATGAGCTGAGGTATACTTGCTAAACAATGTCAGCTGAAAGATAATAAGCAGCTTGGCCAAGAAAGTGCCCTCAAAGTCCAGCAGAATCATATAGCGTAAACATCCAAAAACCTTGTTAGAAAATTTTATTAAACCTAATAAATGTTGTTAGTAGTTTCCTTGTTTTTCTGGACTTTGAGTCCCCTGCATTGGCACCTTAGCTGTAGCCATGGCAATGGGTTTGCTGTTGTGAAAATATTTCTTGGCAAGACTAGTGAAGGAACTTAACGTCGACTGTGGGATTTCAGCTTGTTTACATCCCATTCTATTGGTGAATAGTATTTAGAAAGTTTAAAAAAAAGAATAGTAAGTAAGTAAAAAAGAATAATGTTCTCTATCTTTTCACGTCTTTATTGATGATTTTGAAGTGTTGTGCATACACTTGGATGCCTGTTGGGTGTGTGGATCTGTCCAATACAGTTTATTGAGTAGGATAGTACAGTAAAATCTGAAAAAATGTGCATTGTGTTTACACTTCAGAGGCAGCTACACAACAACAACAAAAAAAACAACGTTCATTTTTATGCTGTTTCTCCCTCAAGGCCTAACTAAGCTGGGAAGGGCTGCAGTGCCAGAGATGCAGATCTCCACTTTCCTTTTAATCAGTGTCAAAGCTCCTTTACTTGCACATAAAAAATGAAACATCTTAATAAGCACTGGCTAATCACAGTTTGGTTGAATGACTCCTTATTTATTGTGGTCATGGAAGTCTGCTGCACCACATGTAGGCTCTGCTGTGTTGTCTGCCTACTTAGAGCCAGAACACTGCTGTATACTATGGATGGGGGGGTAGAAATCTGGTGTGAGCTAAATAATTACTAGCATAGTCTTATGGTGGCGTCATTTTGCAGGGTTTGTACTTCTTCACTGAACATGATCGTAGGCAGTACAGGGGCGTTTTTACACCAGATGAATTCACCCATCTACTGTGTCAGATCCATATGGATCATATACTGAAACAGTCAAACTTTGTAAAAAGAATATATCCTTAACCAAGATCAAGTTCTGCTTGCCTTCCAATTGTTGCGATTGCAACAATTAATTCAACCAATCCCTCCTGAAGAATTCCATGCAACTTGCAATTCAGAACATCATAAAAACATTGCAACATGCATCTTTTTTTTTTTTTTTTTAAAGCTGTTGTGAAATTAGGCATTTTAGGCGACAGCAACCACAAAAGGTCCATGAAATCCTAGAGGGACTGATTAATGCAGCTGAACCATTTTCATATCTGCCAAGGACATAGTTATCTTCTTTGGACAGAAAATTTGCTGGAAGTCCAGTTTCCCCTCTGACAATAGACAGTTGGAACAGACAAAGAGAAATGGAGCTCTCACAGGTTCAATGCTGATGGATTGCCCAAACAAATCTAGTCACTGGATGAGTCAAATTAATAAGCCCAAACATCCCTGTTTACTCTAGCATGTTGCTATGACAGCAGGTTGCCCGGGGAGATGGTAGGCTTTATAGACTGTTGTTTAGATGATTTATCCCCACAGCAATGGCTGTTTGTGTTTGTGTTACTATGGACTTTTAACATGGAAGTGAAACAGGCAGATGGCCAGTTAAACAACTGGAGCACTCACAGATGATTGATGATAATGATCTGTGGTATAGTGTTGTCTTATAAACGAGGTTCCCAACTGTCTAGTAGATACTTATTTTCATTCAGCATATCTAAATGTTCAGCTGAAAAAAAAACACATAGCGGTTCTGGGTCAGGTCCTGAGTACTGCAGGTAAACTATGGAGTTGAACATGTTTTGATAGGCGATATGACGAGACAGTCACATATCCCGCTTTAGCTGCCTGTGTAAAGGAATTGCTCTAATGACAGATAAGTACTGAGACGCTGGGAGACGAAATATAAACAGCAAACGTTTCCTCCTTGTTTATGTCAGTAGAATACCATCTCCATGCCGTGTCGCACATCTGCCATGTTGGAGGGATCACACTGTACATTACTGTTTGCTCTTATTTTAATCTTTCAAACTCAATTAAGAAGCTGTAGAAAAAATGCTTGATAGGGCAAATCTTCTTTGTCCCTCCAACTCAGTTACACAGATCTTTTTGGGTTTTATGCTATATACTGTGACAAGTGTAATTCCATATATAAGCCTCTTTTCCACCTACATTTCAGGAAGAAATCCTGTCGCACCATCACATATGATGAGTTTAAGGTTGCCCTTGGAGAGCTAGCCAGAAAAAAATACAAAGACAAGACTGGAGAAGAGGCTGAAGCTGAGGTCTTTAAGCTGATCGAGGGGAAGGCACCTATCATTGCAGGAGTTACAGTAAGATTTTTTGGGGCTATCACTAACTTAATTGCAAATCACATTCATACAACTAGCAATCATAGAATAAATGTGTTGCAATTTCTTTACAGAGAGCAGTGGCTTCCCCCACCGTGAGCCGTCTTACAGACACTGCCAAGTTTACGGGTTCACACAAGGAGCGTTTTGACGAGACCGGTCGCGGTAAGGGTAAGGCAGGACGAGTAGACCTAGTTGATACTTCCGGATATGTCTCGGGATACAAACATCAAGGGTCATATGAGAAGAAAGTGAACAAACCCACTGTAGCCAAACCCATGTGAAGGCGATGATGGGGAAACAAACATTTGATCAACTACCAGGATAATTTTCTATTGAAAAGAATACTCAAAGAAAGCACAAAATAATAGAATTTCATGTGTATTCCCACCTGTCTATTGTGTGTGTATGTGTTTTTGTTTGTGTGTGAGCGAGAGCGAGAGAGATAAAGAGATGTTTTTGAGTTCCTCTCTTTGTGAAGTGTGAGAACTGGAAAACTGTTTACATCTATTTTTACAAAGTCATCACCAGCTGGTACATTCCTGTCTGATAGCAAGTTACTGCCAAACACTGAAGAGAAAAAACAAGAGAAATTGTTATTCTATGAATACTGAAGCTTTGTTGTTTTGGTAGGGCCTTAGAATATTTATTGAGCACAATAAAAAAGATGCCAAGAAAAACAACAGTTTGATGAATTAACAATATTGTACTTTTTTAAAAAATGAAAATGTTTCTATTCCCATATTTAGCT
Organism: Channa argus; assembly: GCF_033026475.1. Classification (NCBI taxonomy): domain Eukaryota; kingdom Metazoa; phylum Chordata; class Actinopteri; order Anabantiformes; family Channidae; genus Channa; species Channa argus. The sequence goes on along the minus strand of NC_090203.1, from coordinate 13,414,641 downwards.
GAAGAAATAAATGTTTTTGTTTTGCAAAGTTTTAAATTTAAATGGCATGCATTTGTGACATAGATATGATCAGTTTGTTTTAAAAACTTAATTAATTCCATCATCAGTGTTATATGATTGCCATCTTCATTTGTCAGTCTTTATAAACTCTGGTGTTCATTTCTCAATTTTATAAGCTCACACTGTCATTTCAATAATGTGCTTTCTGCTCAAACCAAGAAAAATACATTGAATTTTTTGGCTGCCATAGCCTCGTGTTTGTATATATGTAAAGCTTAAACAAAAGTGCTACCATGCAAAAAGTTAAATAGGATTCTCCCATTTTCTCTTATTCTGTCAGACCCTTTTGTATCTACCTACACACAAACTGTTTTCCTAACATGCAGTTTAAATATTTAATTGGTGAACTAAACTGAAGCTTTAACCACAGCAGATGCTTTCAGTTGAACAAGATTGTATTTTTACCATCGTAATATTATTTTCTCACCAGATCTATTAATGTTATAATGCGTTTGTGGTAAGATTGTGTATATTTTCAAATGTTACTGCCACATTGCTTAATTTATGACACTGGCTTAATATGTTTATTTTTCCCCTGTATTGCTGTACTTTGTGCATGTTATGTATATTGCATTTGATTCAGAAGCATTTAGAAGACAGAAGGAGTTTGTCATATCTGAACTGCTGTGAAACAGTCTACTGGATAAACTATTTTACTGCTAAACAATACTGAGTGATGAAATTATGCGATAATGATAAAATCTTGTATTGCTTGAAATCAATACGTATCAACTTGTACAAAGTCAGCTATTCTGTAATACTATTATATTTGTCTGTTGATAAAGATTTAAAGTACCTTTAATGGATGGTGCTGTCATCCAAGGCGCAACTTCAACTGAGTACTAAATCAGGGCTTTACTGTATGAGATAAAAGGAAAATTACAAACAAGAAATATACTTTTGTAGAATATTTTTCCAACATGGTGACAGTGTTTGTGCTACACTTGTCACACACTACCTTTAGCCTCAGCTAACAAAGAATCATGCATCAAGTGCAAAACTAGCAGCTATCTGTGTGTTAGTTTTTGTCTACTGCGGTAGCTTGGGTATGATCTCTTTTTTTCTGTGCTTAATGCCAAATACTGTGCACCTTTAATGTGGAGCAACAATGTTGTCCTTTTTTTTTTTAAATAACCTTTAATGTACTATTGTGCCCAATGCATGCAGTGTGTTTTTGATCTTTAGATCTCTTAATGCGTGATCATGATTTGTAGTGGATTATTGAAAATAAAAAAACATACCCCAGAACCTATGTACAGTAGGTTATAGGGTGTCATTCAAAATATATTGTTTCATATTCCTTTATCCTGTAATAGACTGGCGACCTGTCTCACTCAAAACACGCATGCAAATATTCTTAAAAGCTTTTTAACAAACACTGAAACTCCCCACAAGTAGCAGAAACCATCTTATGTGTAACATTGACATCAATATAAAAGCAACATTCAGTTTATGATGAAGCCATATCCTAACATGCTTTTTCAGGTCCTGCATTAGTGTTGGTGAGAGGAAAGTGCAAGTGTGAGTGTGTGTAGCTCTCTAGCTGTAAGGCAAAGGTATAAATAAAGTCACAGTGTAGCTGGAATCTAGATGCAATCATTCCACTGCAGTGTGCAAAGCAGATGGACCCGCAACTGACCTAAAAAAAAAATAAGGGGGGGGGGGGGGGGGCATGAGAGAGAAAGGGAGAGACACTCTAGCCACAGATCCAGGAAATATATTTTCTTCACCTAAAATCACTTGTTAATGTTACAGCATTGTCGCACATTTATACACAACTGTGCATGAATAAATTGATTTTCCCCATCAGTGTTAACACCAAGCAAACAGCCTATAAATATTTTGGAATAACAAACAATTTATCAAAGAGGCTAGCAACAAATAAATAAATTAAATGTACATTGATATAAAAACAAAAGTAAAAATGGATTCAAAACAGTCTTTAACTGTTTGACAGCATCAAGTGACTGCATTGATAATGTGACACTCAACATAATCTGGCTTGGACATTTTCATCCCTGTGTGCAACTCCTCAATTAAATTCTTCTTTTTAATGTTCCCCACTTCCCCTGAATTCAGCCAGCAGACACTCATTGGTAGCCACCAGGGATCTGGAGTACATACACAGATGCATTCAGTTCACATAAACATCCAACAAATCAAGAATTATTCACATATGAGTATCGACTCAGATGAAGGCAGCTTCTTACTTTTGGCTTTCTTGCAGCATATTTGACAGCTCCTTAACATTCTCAGCCTCCTGTACTTTCTCCCTCAGTCCCTCAATTTCTTTCCTCAGCTCCTCCACTTCAGTTTGAGCCTCTAAGGATGTGAGAGAACAAAGTAAGAAAGTTTATAAGCAAAACAGCACAACCTGTGGCATTTACACCCACCTTTGATCTGAGTTATAGGCGAATTTTTCATCATAGACTTGAGATACTGTCGTTCTAACTTGATAAGCTGCTTCTGCAGACCAACATTCTCCTCCAACACAATCCTCAGCTGCTCATTTAGTTTACCCTGTGTTGAAGGAAGCACAACAAACATAGTGCCATCGTCAAAACTAAGGTCTCAAAGGTTACATATGGGTTTCTAGTGCTTAATCTACCCACAACTGCACTGCAAGCCTCCTCCAGCTGAGCAGAGAGGGTACGGATTTCACTTTTGTGTTCTTCCTCTCGTGCAACCGCTTGGAAACCCAGCACATTAACTTCCTGTCTCAAGGTCCTGACCTCTGCCTCCCGGCTGGAAATATCACTTTCCATCATAGAGAGGATCTGGACAGCCTGAGCTGGAGCCAAAAAAGAAACGATGAGAAAGACTGTCATTATCAGGCTTAGGTCCTTAACCACATACCACACATTCCCCAAACCAAACTCTAACTCACACAGGAAGTTGTTGTTATGATGCAGTGATCTTTCTCCAGTCCAGTGTTTGTCCACTAGGTTGAGAAGCACCTCCAGGGGCTTCCTGTAACTTCCCTAGAAAATAATTTCAAAGATACTGTAAACTGATGGGAGTAAAGAAACCTAAGATATGATTTCTCCATGCAGGTTCATTTACATATCAGTGAGTTAGAAATAATGAGAACAGTATATTAATATATTATTTGCACCCTTTTTTTCTTTTCTGCTTGCTGCGGCAGGCTGGAGCCTCCTTGTGTCTTGTTGAAACTAGAATACGTCAGTCTTGGAGGATGTAAGATGGGGTTGGAAGGGTCAGACAGATTTAACCCAGGACGACGTGGACTGGGAGGTCGGATATTAATAAATGTAGAACTACAGTCGTGGCTTTGATCTGGACAAACGTTGAAAACACACAACATACAAAGAACGTGGAATTTTGTATTTGTGAGCACGTAACTTCTGATAAAGGATCTTACTCAGTGCAGCTGTCAGCTCTTACCAGGATTGGGGGTAAAATGTCCCTTGGCTAAATGTTTTGTTTGTTTAGGAAAGTCCTTTTGCTTTTGTTTTCCAGGCAAAGGTCTGTACTTCTCAACATAGGGGCCAAAAGAGACCTTCGGTCGTTCAGTCTCTTTTAATGAGCTTTTTTTATGCAATGGTTCTTTGATGTGTGGGACTTTGGACTCTGCCTTATCTGAGAAATGACAAATTACCAAATGAAACAGATATTAATTGAACTTTGATTTGACACATGGTGATCATGATTAAAATAATTAAGAAACAGATTTTGCTTCCACCTAGTGGTGCCTTTACACCTTTAATCCTGCTTTAAAGTAGCTCTGATTGACTACTAACAAAACCAAATTATGGATTTCGATTACAACTTTAAAAAAATAACCCAAAACAATAAAACATTATTACAAACACATGATTTGTGCAAGAAATTGCAAAAAAAACCTTGTAAACTTACCATTCTTTGTGGATGGATACCTTAGAATGGATTGAGCACCTTCCTAAAAATGAAAAAGGTGGTACAGTTTATATAATAAAGTACATGTACAACTGGAAAGTAGTTTGACCTAAAGTAAATGAATTAACACCTGTTTTGGAGTAGAACTTCTTTGTTCTATAAATTCTTCCTCTTTGGGCTCTATTGCAAAACATGGACTGAAATCAATATTTGTTTAAAAACACAACATGAAGTTAGATAGTTTGGTTGTGATCTAAGAAGGAGCTTTTGGAGTTGGCCATCTTACCTTCGGTCTCCTTGTGAACAGAGTCAGAAACCTTTTTGTTTTGGTCCCCATGATTCATTGCAACAAAGTTCAACACGTTATCTGTGTCCGTCAGGAGAGAAAGGCTCTTCGTTAAGCGGTTAACTAAAGCCAGTCTCTGATGACTGCTTCTGGAAACAAGCGAGACAGCAAAGATACAACTCAAATAGAGAGCAACATAATTAGATTTGCCACATCAAGGTTCAAACACTTTTGCCATTTACAGATCTTCAATGATCCACATAGCAGCTTTTGTCAAAATTAGAGAGCAATTCTGCCAAATAATTTAATAAGTTTCATTTATGCATTTATGAATGTGAGTACAGGGCATTTATGAAGGGATGTGCATTGTGGTGGAAATTTTAGTAAACGTTGCCAAAGGTCCTTTACAGAATTTACAAAGGACTTTAAATAGATTTTAAGCATTTAATATTCAGTGTACCTTTGGTGTTCCACCTGATTCAAAGAGGAGCTCTTATGCTGAGGTAGATGATCAGAGGAAAACTGCATTAAAGCAGCTTTGCGCTCAGTGTCGCTGACTGAACAACTATCTGGAAAACAACAAACGGAATGAATAGCAAAAACATAGTGGAGAAAAGAAAAAACTGAGTGACACAGTTATATCTTACCAAGCTTCCGTAGGTTGGGTAGGGAATGCACCAGATATAAGCGATAGTTTGGGTAACTTTTGGCCAGAGGGTTGAGTCTGAGGTCCAGCTCACTCAAAGCTGGCAGCTCAAACAGCACTTTCACCTCCTCAACAGAAGGTATACAGTTATAGTACAGGATTAGCCTCTCCAGGAGTTTCAAGTGTTGCACACCCTATAATGACCAATAAAGGGTAAACAAGGGTGAGGCCACAATTTTCATAAAATGTAGTTGTGCCAGTTTGCTTTTTTCAATGAAACCCACTAAAAAGTCTCAAAATAACTTGTTGGGATAAGTGTGTGAAAAAATGACAATTATTTCAAATTCCTGAGAATTCCAAATGTTGCTGGCAGTGACATTTTGAGAGTGCCCTATACAGTCAATTCTTTTTGCCTCTCCTTCTCTTCAGCATTACATCCTTGCTGTTGGTGGGGGTTTGTTTGCCTTAAATAGAAGAGCCGGTCAGTGTGCAACTTTAAAAATCCACTTAAGGGCAAAGAAACGCAGAACTTTAACTTTTATGGCCATAATTTTAAGAAATATGAGATAGGTTATGTACTTACGTTTAAGAATAAGTTGATTTCCACTGAACAAATGCAACATTTACTGTTAATAAAATCTATTATTTATACCTCAAACATAACGTTACCTCAACAGAAACCAGTGCATTGCAGGAGAGGTCCAGGGATTTTAGACGGACAAAGTTAATCAGAGAGTTTCCTAGATGGCTGATCTTCTGTTTATACGTCCCTGGGAGACACAGTGAGCGGACATCACCTGGTTAAAAAGCATAATGTGTGTGTAAATGAGATTGTGTGACATTATTTACTTCTGATGCTTTTGTTTGCAGCAGGTGACAGTTATTGCTACTGGATACGTTAGCTATCGATGCAGAGATTTAGCTACATTGAATTATAGAACAAAAGTTATTTATCACAACTTAAAATTTGCTCGTACCCATTGCTATTTAGGTTTGTAGGAAACAATATTACCGAGAAACGGATGTTTAATTTGTAATCTGTCCAGTATCCACTTCTCTGTTATTGTTAACAAACAGTCGTCCGCCATCCTTTTGGAAACTTTGCTGCGTTCAAGTACTGTCGATAAAAGGAGATTTCCTCTTTTCGTAGCGCATTACTGCCACCTTCTGTTTTACAACACTAACACTAACAGCTGTTGGAGTTTGCGCACTGTGTAAGTCACGTGTCAAAACAGACGTGGTGATGTTTGTGCACAAGTTTACCTTCTGTGCTTAGGTTTGCACTGACATTATATAATCGTTGACCTAATATTAGCCAGACGCGGATAGGTTGTAAAGTTTATTAGTTAACGTAGACTCTTTTGTTGCAAGCTGACCAACTTTCACTGTTTCAGTGCGATGTCTCCGGGATCTATGGCGTCCTGTGTCGCAGAGCTGATAACTTCTTGCTCTCACATCGTGTTGTTTGCCACTGCATTGTACCACTCTATTAAACTTTTCCAGGTGGGTATCATTCAGCGACAGTCCAGGTGGATGATAATAATAATCTCAGCTACTTTCTCAGTTTGCAGCAATAATAGCTATATATATATATATATATATATATATATATATATATAGAGAGAGAGAGAGAGAGAGAGAGAGCTTCAGAAAGTACTCTGTATTTAATTTTTTTCACATTTTTATTGTATTGAGCTTATTCCAAACACCCCATGCCTGACATCTATGTAACCTTACATTAGAAAATATTAATCAATAAATATAGACTTAAGATTTCTAACTTTGTACCTTTGCTCCTTCTTCTGCTTCACCTCTCTCTGTAGAACCACAGGGCTCCTTCAGTAGGCTTCCTTCTCCTTGGACTCTCTGCAGCACTTTGCATCTTGCGTCCCTCCAGTGTGGATTTAATATCCCTGCGGAGAGATGCAGAGTGGGCCGGTGAGGTTCTGGCTCCAGTGCTGGTGTCCTTCGAATTTCTGTGGCTCAGCGAAGACCACAATACTGCTCATATTCTCCTGTGTGGCGCCTGCCTGCTGCTGGGATTGTGTGACTGGATCTCAACAGATGCACTCACTGTCCTAACTCATTGTCTGGGCCTGTCCTCCTTGTCCTGCTGCCTGACAGTTTGTCTGTTTGCCAGTAATATGTTAGGGGCCGTGGGTGGTGTGGCCCTCACTTTACCACTGCTTGTTGTGCAGGTTGGAACAAACACTTATGCTCCACTGATTTCTTCAGCTGCCTCTGAGGTACTGGTGAAGGGGGTTTTAAAAGGGTCCATGTCAATAGGCTGTTGGGCTTCAACACAGGCCCTTGGAAAGTTTCTGTTGTATGTGACTGACCAACATAACATAGACATTTAGTAAAGCAGGATTTGTGCAAATTTATGAAAATGAAATGCCACTAATTGATGCAATTTGTGGGTGCTGAAATTGCATGTGCACAATAAAAAGCATGTAAAGATTTTTGTGTAGATATAACCTAAATTTGAATTTAACTTTTAACTCAAACTGGAACAATTTGTGAACGTTGACAATTCATTGTTTATGTTATACCACCAGTTATACCAGTTATGAAGTGAAAAATACAATACATTTTCTTGTTTCAGCTTGTCATATGCCAGCGTTTGCTGATTTTTTTTATAAATTACGTATCTTCAGGTGTAAGACTGTTGTGTGGGCAAAGCCTGCAAGTAAACATGTCATACTGTGTTCAATGAAATTATGATTATGATATGCTATATATTGCATATACTAGTTTCAATCAAAAAATATAATGGATTGTAAAAATAATAGCTGTAGCACTAGTTTGTACATTGAATGGTTGCAATAAATAACATAATGCAAGCAGTTAATTAAGAAACAAACTGTTAAAGGGGAAAGATATCTTAAATTGATATGATAATATGCAAATTATAATTTTCTGATATTGCTTTGATTTATATTAGGCAGTAACTGTGAACGAAAACATTAACTTAATTTGCAAAAATACAGATACAACTAAAAACACATGGTGGCCAGAATTCACAACTGACAGTCTGAACACCAGTATCACTTTGTGTGCAACGTTTAGGTTTCTCAGAAGTGGCTGGGTTTAGTATTATTTTGTCTAATTTATCAATGGTGAAACTGGTATGTGTGTATTTTATCTTGTGTGGCAGGAAATTATCTGAAATTTGTAGTATATTATATACAAATATCTCTTATGACTATACTTTTTCATTGGCTACATGAACTCTGTCTCAGTTTGTTAGTCTTGTGAGATATTGATATGTTTGACAGACATTTGTAATGACACTGCATATTCTCTCTTAGGTCATATGCACCGTGAGCAGCTGCCTCAGCAGTTTCACTGCACTACAGTACAAGCATGTGTAACTTTGTGCCTTTCTGTGGGACAATGGGTTTGTTAAACATCAAGATACAGTGGACCGGAATCAACAATTTATACATGTGTGGTTTTGGTGTGCTAATATAATTATGGTAGTTTTGCTGCTTACCATCAATCTGTACATGTTTTAGAAATGTACTTTTATGTATTGTTTTACATACTTGATTTTTGTTAACAACCATGTTCTTGTTCACTAAGAGAATATAATATAACCCATCTTTAATAAAATTTGTAAACTTCAGAAAATCTCTTATTTATGAAATGTTGCATTTCAAACATTTCTTGACTCATGTTTTTTAGCTGTCAAACTTGTGTGCGCTTTGTACTTGACATCTCAGCATTTTCAAGAACATCATGGAACATTTTCTAATGTATATAGGCACTTGTAACCTTGCACGTTTCGTCCACTCTTGTTTCAGGCTGTTGATGTCAGTATCAAGCCTCCAGTCAGTCTCCAGAGTGTACAAGAACTGTCCCTTCACCACTGCAGCTGATTAAAAAAACTGCAGTGAACATGCGCGCTGCAGATGCTGCCTGTAAATGGAGCAAAGTGGAGAGAAAGAGGAGCAAGAGGAGGAGAGTGAACCATACAAGAGCTCCACACAGTGTTGGGATACTGTTGCGGCCGGAGTTTAGAATTTGTCATTGTCAACATGGATTGTATGTGAAAGGGTAATGCAAACGATGGGAATGTCCGATTATCATTACCAAAGAGAATATATGTGATAAGGTAAAGAAATATTTTAGCCTGAGGAAATGGATTTGTGGTAAGGATTACATTTTAATTCCTTGCATGTTGACAGCATAGCCTGTCCTTGAATCGTCATTAAAACCTACGACTGAGAAATCGTTTTTTTCCACTGCATGACAGAAATGTGAATATTGTGTCATTCACAGGGACTGTTGGACGGTGTGAAGATGTACGCGTTCTACTCCCTTTTAGTCTACATCTTCTATACTGTCTTTAAGAAAGAGGAAGAGGAAGCTGTGGAGGAGGTGTGTGGATCTTCCTAAGACGAATGTCTGGCCACATTATGTCAAGCTTCAGGAATTCTCTGTTGGACAAGATTTCTTTTAACCTGAGAGTAAACAGTAATGTACAAATTGGTGTTTTATTGCATGCAGGTGTATGTATTTCTAGTTATGTGTAAATAATTTGTGCATGTTTTACTGTCTGACTCTTATGCATGATGGTATGCTCAGGAGCCAGGTTCTGTTTCCATGGAAACAGGGAGCAGAAGGAGAGATGGCCACACCCCCAAAATGGGAAAAAAGGCTTGCGCTCATCTTAGTGAATCAAGTGAGTCCTCAAAGTGCTAGTCTAACACAAAGGGATTTTTATAAAAAAATATGTGAAAATAATCATAACATTTGGGGTTGTGGTTTGTTTCTAACAATAGACTAATTAGTGCATACATTCTTTTTTTGTTGTGTGTGTTCTTTTGTTGTCATAAAGGCAGTAGCAGTGATAGTGATGAAATGTCTCTGAGTGATGAAGAAGAAGATGACCCTGACATCCCAGCGTGTACTCCTTTGGCTTCCTTTTTGTCCTTCAAACAGGAGGCTGAGAAGAGAAGAGCCTCAGAAGTTCAGCTGGAAACCACAGGAAAGGTAGAGATACCGTGTCACCACTTTTTTAAGTTGCTCACCTGATGCAGATGTTCAGTTACTAAACATTGTGTCTGCTGTCTGTTCTTCCCAGTTAGCAGACTCTCCCTTGGTGGCAGTGATGTCCCACTTGCTGAGCTTTCTGGAACAGTACTCTCACTTTCAACAACTTCAGCAGCAGGCAGACCAATACCGGGTCCAACTGAAGAGGCACCGGGTCCAGCACCGCCGGCAGTTGAAGGCCCTGCGTGCCTCCTACCGCCATCGCCTCAGGGACAAGAATAGCATCATCTGCAGCCTGGAAGAAGCCATCAACCAGCAGCATACCCCCAGCCTATTGAGCGAGGATGAAGGAAGAGGTGTGATATGAGAAAGAGAGAGGGTGGGGGGGGATGGGTGAAATTAAGGTGCAAGAGGAGTGGCTTTAACTTTCAAGCCAGTTGGTGGGAGGACATAGGCAAATAGAGGTCATAGGCCATTTTAGTAACACTACAGATTGGCTGGTATGAAAGGAGCAGAAGTAGATTTATGTTATGAGACTTCAGGTGGAAGTAGATCATCTTATGGTCTGAGGAAAATAAATTAAGAATGAAAATGAATAAAACAAATGACCGGCAAACTCATACATGCTTGTCATAATAATATAGTCCATGTGAATAATATATATAGTGCATTGTACAACCTTGGGCGATGTAATACATTAGACTGACATTAGACTTTACAGCAGTGAAAATACAGTAAATTTCCATTACATTGTAAAAATGTGAATAGGATTTGAGAAGTCACTCAATTTCTTTCTAATATAATCAGAGTTTATAAGAAGCCATCTTACATAGTTTATTTCAACTGAGGGCTCTCTATTTTTTTTTATAGAACAGGCAGATTGATTAAATTTATGTGGGTGTTTGTATGTGATGTTTTCATTAGTGATGTCACAGAGACCAGACTTCTCATGGTACAGCTGCAGTTAACCTCACTGCTTTCAATGTTGGTATCTGCTGTATGTCAGACTTGACCAGACGGTTGTTTGACCTGCAAAGCAGAGCAGCAGATAAACGAACTCAACTGTTAGACATTAATTTCTGCATATGGACAGTATGTTATCATGTGCATTACTCCAATAAATCTCTAGATAAATTCCTGCCTTCAGACTGACTGATACAGCTTCAGACAAATATGTCAGCATATGCAATAACTTGCATAACAAACAGAACGGATTATATGGATCTCAGTGTGTTAGTTTGTTTAAATGGAGGACCTCATAATTACTGACTCATTTGTGGCAGAGTGGGGATACACGAGGTCTACTTGAATAGTGACTCTGTGGTTCTTGGTCATGAATAAAACAAAGCTGTGAGACCTGGTTTATTCCCTGCAAATTCACTTCCAGGGTTTGGCACATGCCAGGAACCACATGTACTTGTGTTGAGCTAAAAATAGTTAGAGTTCCATGTCCCAGTGTTACAAAGCTGTTGGCTTTGTTTATTCTAATGCAACGTGCAGATGGTGTGTTTCTGTGTACTGTTGTGATGCATTTCCATCATTAGAATCCTTAGGCTGTTTTATATTTGACAGTTTGGTATGGATAGCTGGTGCTCCCTTCTATATTCATTTATCAAGGAATCTCAAACTTGTAGTTACTCTTAATCATCATGTTTACAGAAGAAGTGGATACAATTTCTTACTTCATTTAAAGCTGCTGCTTTAGCTCATACACTATCATATAGTTTCAAATTTTTATCAGCAACCCCGATGCACAGCTGTGGCTTCTCTTCCATGCCTTTGTTTTCTTTCTTTCTGGCACCACCATCTCTCTCTGCCCCATTGTCACACAGCAAATCCAACATGGCATGTTGAGAAAATTTGCATAAAGCCTTGCAATGAAAATTAACAGTGACAGAACGTGATAAATCATTCAGGAGGACGAAAGTGATTAAAGTGCTGTTTGGCGTTTTGCCAATGTTGCTATTGGACAATATAGAAGTCATAACAGCCTTTGGTATCTACAAATTTAAACTGTGGTTGTATATTTGAAACAGGTTACACGTTAAGTTTCCTTTGAGACCTGAGAGTAGAAACATGGGAATGATAATGTTCTTTAACTTCAGTGCGCAGTGACTACATGATGTGTGTGGAAGAGCTCTAAGTGCATACTTGATGTTCATTAATATTACACACACACAAGCAGTTAAGCGTACTTTGGAAATTGGAATATATAGAAAACAGGTCAGAGGAAGTTCAAAGTATATTAACTAGATGTATTTGTGGCGCAATATAAATATAGGCCCAAATATAACAGAATTTTTCATATAGCTGTTAGTTATGGAGCCAATTATCAGGCTGATTAGGAAGATGAAGATGCTAATGAAAGTGTCTTTTGTGTACTCCAGGTGAGTCCAGCAGTGATCCAGGGACTCAAGTTGGGGTTCACAGCCTGGTCGAATCTCTCTATGGCCTGCAGGGTGAGAGGAGTAAATTGAGAGGTGAACTCCGTCTGTTACATGCCCAGTTGGAGCAAAAGGAAAGCGACAGACATTCTCGCATACAGGCTTTTCAACAGCAGGTAGGCAGCTGTATATTAGTGTAATCCCACATTCTGTATCCATTTGTTTTAATTTTGTAATATTAAAACCATAAATCCTGAAGACCTTTGGTAAGATTCAATTTAATTCAATTCAAAAGTAATCTCAGGGCACTTTACAGAAGATGAATTATATATTACAAATGTTAATAAAGGACTTGAATATTTTATTTTATTTCACACACAATTGCTGAGCATGCATATCTATAAGTATGCCTGCCAGGTTAAGCATGCATACTGAGTTATTACTGTGTTATTATGTATATTTTTTTCTATGTGACTGTGTATAGCTCTGTGCTGCCATTTTGGCTAAGTATTTTTCACAAAAGATCTTAAGAAACGGAAAGGGAAATGTTAAATGACAATTATGCTACCAATCTATCTTCGTTTAGTAAACTTGTAAATTTTATCATTTCTTGCACAGATTGATGAGCTTAAGAGTTGCATTGAAGAACGTGAGGAGGAGCTGTCAAGACTGAAAACTGCGACTGTACGTGCTGCAAACTATTGATTTAATCATTCATCAAGTCGTTTTTTCTCTTCATGAACCCACTGAATAATTGCCATGCTGTACAAATAAAGGTTCTGTTTTAGGCAAAGTGTTATAGTTTTGATCCAACTTTCTCATTGTTATGTTGCCGCCAAATGTGATGTTGTATTTCCTCAGGGGGCCACAGACTCAGAGAAACGAGTGCTTTGTCTGTCAGCAGAGAACGAGAGTCTCAAGCAAAGCCTGAGCGTTACTCAAGGTCTCCTGCAGCAACTCTCAGCCTTCCCCACCCAGTCCAGCACCATGCTCATCAAGGTGAAACAGCAGAGAGCTTTACCGATGTGATACCAAGGCAACCATTAGTAGTTGCAAACACAAACGCTTGTTTAATTGATTGGGTTGTATATGATTTGTTAGGAGAATGAGAATCTTCGAGGCAGAGTGCAGCAGCTGGAGTTCTCCCTACAGCAACGTGCTGAGCAGCTGTCAAGAGTGGAGCGACAGAGTGAACAAAGCGAGTGGAGGAGAGGAGAAGAGCTGAGGAAACGAGAGGACAGAGTGAGAGAGCTGCAGCTGGAATTGGAAAAAGAGAGAGGCAAGGAGCCAGTGTTAAAGGTAGTTCAATTGTGAAATTATGTTCTTATTGGTTTGAATACTTACACTATATTGTCAAAATAATTCGCTCACCTGCCTTTAGACCCATATGAACTTTAGTGACATCCCATTCTTAATCCATAGGGTTTAATATGACGTCGGCCCACCTCTGCAGCTATAACAGCTTCAACTCTTCTGGGAAGGCTTTCCATAAGGTTTAGGAGTGTGTTTATGAGATACATAATACACAGTGCTCGCAGTCTTTGCTCTAATTCATCCCAAAGGTGTTCTATCGGGTTGAGGTCAGAACTCTGTGCAGGACAGTCACCTTTTTCCACACCAAACTCACTCATCCATGTCTTTATGGACCTTGCTTTGTGAACCTGAATTCATTTATTTGGATGGGCGAAGACTTTTGTCAATATAGTGTAGCTAGATTTGAAAGCGAGATTCGTTACTGGAAGTGCAGCAACATTAGCAAGAAGAAAAAGAAACGCATAACTGACTGAAATAATCAAGATTATCTCAATGAGGTGTTTTTTTTCTCTCACAGTATGTCAACAAGACTGTCGAGGTGGAATCACCTGCCACTTTAAAGCAGCTGCATAAAGCCAGACAGAGGAACGAACTGCTGTCTGAAAAGCTGTCCAATCAAAATGAACAGTGCAAACAGCTGGAGGAACAAATCAAGAAGTCTGACGAATACAGCTGTAATCTGCAGCACAAGGTAACTAAGAAAAAGAATCCACTTTATAATACCAAATATTTTGGTGTGAGTTCTATCAGTAATGTCTGCTTTAAGATGGACAGAGATACACACGCAGAAAAAAATTGATTTTGACTGGCTGTTTAACCAAACAATACTTGGGTGAATTATGACCAGTGTTTTTAGAAGTAAATATTTGTAAAACATCTGTTTTTTAACATATCACATACAGCGTTAAAGCTTTACATAAAAAATCTTAAGATCATCCATCATCCGTGTGTTTAACAGTAACGTTCCACAATAACTCTAATGCATCCATTATCTAATCTATCCATTAGCACACATATTATAATTGTTGGCTGCTGGCAATATATCCCACATGGTCTCCATGATGTCATCAACTCTAATTGGAAAAAATCAAAGACAGAATTCCCTGATTCCAGATAGGTAAATAAACCCCACACTGAAAACTATTACCCAAGGTGAGAAACTCCGAAGCCAAAAGAGGGAATTTCAACTTTACTGCACCCTGGATCCATTTAATTGACAGATTAACTCATTAAAGGATGCCTTCACTGATTCTGAACTTGCTTCTTTTGGTTTTACTTTGGGTAGTACATGTACATGTACATAAATGCCATTAAACTTCCTATTGACTTCCCTATATCAAAATATATCTCTACTGAAAAACTCTAGCTGAAAAATGCCTCCAGATGATATCACTTGGAGGACCTCCTGTTCACATTATGTAAACTTGTTGCTCACAAAATGGAGTTTGTAATCATGGTCAATCAGCTTTTTTGAGAGATTCCCCAAATGATCCTCCGGGTGATGTCAGGAGGAGTTTTTTTATCAAGAAACATAGAAATGTTTTACAGGGAAGTCAGAGGGAAGTTTAAACGCATCAACATGCATTTACACCCTAAAGTAAAACCATAGAAAGCAAGTTGAAAATTGTTGAAATCTGCCATTAATCAGCTGAACCTGTACAGATTGGACCCATCAAGCTGACAGGCTGACAAACTGCTGTGCTGAACCTTTTGCAGATTGCAGCATATGAGCAAGAGATCAGTAATCTGAGAGACGAACTGTTAAAAGAGATTGGTCACTTAGAGGAGAAGAAGGAGGAGGCTGTGAAGGCTGCTGCCAGCTGCTCAGCCGAACAGTTTCAGAACCTTCAGGACCAGTTTTTTAGTGAGTTGCCCGAAATGCCAAAGAAAGATAGATTTGCTTCTGCACACAGAAAAGGAATGGAATACTATTTGATTGGCATGTCATTTTCTTGTCTTCAGGCTTGCAAAGGCGTCTGACAGCACTCCCACCAACCTTTCGCTCCATGAAGACAGACTATGCCAGCCTGAGGAGCCAGGTTCGAAACTTCTCCGAGTTTTATGGCGCAGCTATAAATGAAGCCAAAAAACAGGTAGGTAGTCCGAGCATGCTGTATTCAGGACAATGATATCTCTGAACAAATCAACAAGCATCGTAAGAAGTTGTTGTTATGTGTCTCATGGCAGATTTCAGCAGCTATCAGTGAGATGTCTGAAGCCAACAAAGATCTTCTGGAGAAATACAGGAAAGAGGTGGCACTACGTAGGAAGTACCATGAACAGCTGGTGGAGCTTAAAGGTGTGGAGAAATTAAGAGGCAACATTCAGTGCAGAAAATAAAATCTGTGCCAAAATCATTAACTGGCCTTTCTCCCTTTAGGAAACATCCGCGTGCTATGCCGTGTGAAGCCCGTGCTGAGGGAGGACCAGGATGAGGCGGGCCAGTCTGTAGTGGTGACAACAGACCCCCACAACGAGTCTTTGCTCACTGTGCTGAGCAAGGGAAAGAGTCGCATATTTGAACTAGATAAAGTCTTCCATCCTCAGGCCACACAGGAAGAGGTAGTAAAAATCACGGTCAGACCAAAAGAACTATTGTAAATAAAGAACAAACTTATAACTGTTGATTTGCTTCTACCAGATCTTCCAGGAGATTGAACCACTTGTGACATCCTGCATTGATGGCTACCATGTTTGCATTTTTGCCTATGGACAGACTGGCTCTGGAAAAACCTATACTATGGAGGTATAGTCAGTGGTTTTATAGCAGCATTGGAGCCAAAGAGTGATGTAATATATTTATTGGGTTTATATTATAGTATTCAGATTAAGCATCATCTGATTTGCAGGGTAGTGTGGAACATCCAGGCATCAACCAGCGAGCCCTGAAACATCTCTTCATTGAGATCGAGGAGAGAAAAGACATGTGGACTTACACAGTCACTGTCAGCTCTGTTGAGATCTACAATGAAGTGTTAAGGTACTGTAAGCCGCACCTTTGTCAATAGGCTCTTTGTCTGCGACAACAACATTTAGAGCTAAAAGACAGCAGTTGTTTTATAGCATTTTTTTGCCTCAGAGACCTGCTGAGTAAGGACGGAGAGAAACTGGACATAAAGATCAACCCGAATGGAACAGGACAGCTGCATGTGCCAGGCCTCAGGGTTATTGAAGTAAAGAGCTTTCAGCACATTAAAAAGGTAACAGTTTTCCAAACTGTGTTTTAAAATCTTAGGTAGAACAAATTGGAATCTTCATGCTAAAAAAATTGTTTTGTATGACCAGATCTTAGCTACAGCCCGAAGGAACAGGATCACTTTTGGCACCCAGATGAACCAGCACAGCTCCCGCTCCCATGCTCTGCTCTGTATCACCGTTCAGGGAACTGACCTCGCCACAGGGTCCAAAACTACTGGTTAGTCAACTATGTGCTGTCTCTAGCTACACTCCCCTCTAAAAGTATTGCAAAAGTGAGGCCAATTCTATTAGTTTTGCTTTAGACTGAAAACATTTGGGTTTTACATCAAAGGATGAACATGAGATAAGCGATCAACATTTCAGCTTTTATTTCTAGGTATTTACATCTGGATCTGTTACACAGCTTAGAAGATAGCACCTTTTGTTTAAACTAACCCATTGTTCATTCGAGCAAAAGTATTGTGACTGACAGGTGTGTTTTGTTGCCCAGGTGTGTCCTATGACTGATTATTCAAACAATAAATAGCACTGAATGTCTATGCTCAGTTTCAAATTTGGGTTTTGCTGGTTCAGACTGCATTTATAGTTAAGAGGTGTAACCAACATGAAAACCAGAGAGTTGCCCATCGGTGAAAAAAAAGCAATGGTGAAGCTGAGAGGTGGAAACTCAATCACAGCCATTGCACAAACATTGGCCATAGCTAAACCAATTTAGCGTTAAAATGCAAAACAGAGAAGCTTGTGTTTAGGATTTAGTTGGTTAGGTGCAGAGATGACTGTGGTCATTATTTGTACATTTTGTTAGTCTAGTTTGTTTCCCTCAGGCAAGTTGAACCTGGTGGACCTGGCTGGCTCGGAAAGGGTTTGGAAGTCTGGTGCAGAGGGGGAAAGGCTGAAGGAGGCCCAGAATATTAACCGCTCTCTTCTAGCTTTGGGGGATGTAATTCAGGCACTGAGGGCTCGACAGACTCACATTCCTTTCAGGAACTCCCGCCTTACATACTTACTACAAGACTCACTAGGAAAAGGCAGCAAGACTGTCATGGTGGTACAGGTAAGATTACTTGTCTAGATTTACAATCGTAGAGCTATTTACAAATTGAAATAAATAAATATAATTTCTTTTCTTGTTTATCCTTGTTATGAGCAGTTATTTTTTCATTTCTAACCTCTCGGCCAAAAGGTGTCTGCGCTGGAGAGTAATGTGGGAGAGACGTTGTGCTCACTGAAGTTTGCCCAGAGGGTTTGCAAGGTGGAACTTGGTCCTGCAGCCAGAAAGATTGAATCCGGTGGAGGACAGTGCGACTGACAAAGTCACCAGGGGTCCCAGAAGGCATCAATCAGATTATCACCCACCCGAACAGCCAATCTTAGGTTTACAATCTTAACAAGGTCAACAGCAATCCTGTTCAAGGGCTAAATCTGTGGTGGTCTATGGTGCCAAAATGCAAATGTGCCACTGAGGTGATTGATGATACTGGCCTCCAAGTTACTATTGCTCCTCATACTTGAAGATGGTAACCGTTAATGATTAGCTCAGCAACATGCAGGAGTATTTATTCTTCCACTCTGAGTGCTAAAACAACCTCATACTCTTCTACGGTGTAAGATTTGATGCTTCCTTGAACTGTTTTTTTATACTGAATACCAAACTCGAGGTTAAATCATATCCTCAGTGAAAATTTGTATTTAGTGCAGTATCATATTCAGAGGTTTAGTAGGTGTCCAGTGCCACAACATCAACACTTCAGTTGTATTAGTCATCTCACTTTATAGACTTGTAGTATGAGCTTCATCTTCAGTGTTGCATACTCTATGTTGAAGGTTGTAGTGTGTAGGAGAATCTGTTTTGTAGCAAAAGTACAGATTATTACTCCTTTCAATGACACTTAATGTAGGTCATATTTGTGTAGCATTTGTAAATATCAGAGGAAAAGTGATTGATTAGTTTTTCTGTTTAGAGCCTTGATGAGTTGCCTTTTGAGCAAAACAAAGCTGTTGAAGGAAGCAGATGGCTTTGTTATTTGAGTATAATGAACTGTGCAATAACTTTCTTTTTGAGAAGACAGTTGGGGCCTATTGTGGCAGAAGATGCACTTTATTGTGCAAGGATGTTTCAGTTCAGGTATTTAGGTGCTTTCAATAGATTTCACTATTGAATGTCCTACCAAAATCTGCTCATTGTTCCTTTACTTATCACCCATTGGATCAAAACTACATTTTGATTCAAGTGTATCAAGACATTAATAATGCAGTAACTGGCATAAAGTTCACTTAAATAGGAATAGAAAGTACATTTTCAGATAATTTTCTGAATAAATGGCATATTTAAGGAGTATTTTCTTATTGGATCTGCAGCGACAAAACAAGTTTGAAATAAACTTTTGTTGGGGCCAATGTCATCCCACATTTCACTGGGTGATATGAGGCTACAAATTAGTCTACAGTTTATTATACAGTGGTAACTATACTTTCTTAAGTGCCAAATACTTAAAGTAAAATTTCTTTCAACGATTTATAATTACTCTACAGTATGACAATATGATTTGTTACAGTAGTGAAAAAACTCCCATGATGTTATTTTACCAGTTAACTGGTTTTCTAATGAATCTCTTTATATAAAATCACATATATCATTATAGGATTTTACCCATATCTTCCTTTTTCCAAATAAAGCCAAAACATGGTAATAATTAACAGGCACTTGGAAATTTTACATTATTTTTACTCAGTATAAAAAGATTACCTAAATATTACATTAACGATGGACCTCAACTAACCACATACACAGAACATACTGATACACATTTGTATGCAATGATACAAGGAAGAGCTCACAAAGGAAAATCTTTACTTCCTGCAGTGATGAAAGCAGGCATCTCTCATAGTAAAGCACAATACAGTCCAAGTAAAGTCAGGACATCCCTGTGCCGTTCCAGTTATTCACTGTAGTTTCTTTTTCTTTTCTTGGACTTTCACATCCTGGATTCACTCTGAGTCTCCCTCCTCCCATCTTGCTGCTCCCACTTCTTCAGTAAACAACTCATTTCCTCTCAGACGATCCCCTGGACACAAACATGCTCACTGTAAATATGATTGATTCAAATCATTCACAAGTTGATAACATGCACCACTGACAAGCAGGGGTCAAATATGCCTGTTGACAACAGAATAATGCTGTAAAGTGGTGATGTCCCACCCAGACATCACAGGCCATAACGTTACTGCTAATGCAGAGGAAATAATGTTTTTTGGGGATTTTTTTGCATCAAAATGTGGGTGTAATATCGACCTAGGTTGTATAGAACTGGAATGAGTGACTGTTTTTAAATCCATTAGATGTGAGTATATAACTCAATAATCCTAACTGGGTGAGCATGAATACACATTAACTAAAACATGGCTGCCTGAACTCTTAATGCAGTTAAAGAAAAGGGCAATGGAGGAAAACAGAGTTAAATCTGTTCTGCTTTCTTCTCGAAGCTCATTTCTATTTTTAGAATGTAGATCATACATCAGTGGAGGAATCACACCACTGAAGACATCAGACAGTTTCAAGCCTCTATGGAGTATGGAAACCACAAAGCAATTAGTCTAATAATTCAGATGTAGCTCAGGCATGGCTGTCTGTGCTGTATCAGGAAAATGTAGAGATAAAACAAAACAAAATACTAACTGATGAGCTCAGCGATGGATCTCTGAGTCCTCCTCTCCAACTTCTCCAGTTTCTTCGCTACATCACGCTTTAGATCCCTAAATTCAAGATCAAAATAAAAAGACACCATCAATATCAAATAATGTCTGATATTATGCGCCATGCAGATTTGACAGCAATGTTGAAAAAGGTCTTACCAGTCTGGTTTTCTTGGGGCAAGGTTAGCCAAATCCTTACAAAAGACAACAGTTGAGTACATCAACAAACGAAACAACAAATGGAATCACAATTACAAATAACATCACTCACCACTTCTTCAATAATAGGCTCTGGATTAGCTGCCTCTAACTGGTCTTTTACTTTATCTTCAACTGCAAAACAATTTAATTTTGTAAGAACTTACATGTGGTAATAGCAGCAGGAATCTGTGAGCAAAGCTCAAAGGTCCTACTGACCTTCCCAGAGGCCATGTTAATAAAGTATATTGAAATTACAATCTGTAACTGAAATTATCATCTAAGTTAATGTATTTTCAATGCCTGTTTATGATTCAAAAGTTCTCACCTGATGCTGGTTTAGCTTTGGGCACCTGCCTCTCCTTCAGCTCTTCATCCTCTGGAGTGTAATTCCTCAGCTTCAGTTCTCTGAGACATGAAGTATGGAGTAAAGTATGTTAGCAGTGTGAGTTCTGATAAAGAAAATCATCAGCTCCCTCATACTGTTACTCAAATTCTTGTGACAGTCCAGAAGGTGGCAGTGTGGGCAACAATATTCCACCAGAATTAATGAGCACGAGAGACCATCTGCCAATTCCGCACAGCTGCACATCCACTGTCTAGAAGGAGTTGGGTATAATGTCCCTTTTTATTCCTATGAACATGTCTGATTAACATGTTCCACCTGCGCCTAGACACAGACTAGCAAAGAGCAGCAAACAGCTGAGGAATGCTTTCCTTGATGTTGAATTACGCAGCCTTTCATCACATGTCTACATGGACATATTCTCGAGTTTCAACGGGCATCTCTGCAGATAACATAGAAATTCCAGAGGCCGAGGGTACACTATTGTCTGAATAAGCCTGGACTAAGAGACATATCAGCTGTTCTGAGCTTAAGATAAATTTGAGATGAAGCTCAACTGGGTGCACCCTTGGTACATTTATCACACCCCTCCTGCCAATGGACAGACCCATCCCTTGTATGGGTATGGACAGGAATGCTAGTCATGTTCTGCCTGTGGCAGACTGAAATCCACACATCTTTTTCCTGAATCCCTCTTGAAGAGGGTGTTTCACTGTGGAAATATGTCATTTTACAATTAAACTGAATTCTCATGCCACATATATTGCCCATAAAAGTCTTAATTTCTGCATGCCCACAGGCAAAACAAAAACAGTTCCTGTTGTACAATGCCAAAAGGGCCATGTACTGCATATTTCTGGAGTGAAGCAAAACATAAAAAAAACAAAATAGGACTGTAATTGATACATTGTTACAGTAAAAAACTAATGTAACAAAGCTGTAGCTATAGCAACGGTTTTCAGAAAATGTGTCACAATTGAATTAAAACATTTATATGACTTTGCCAACCTAAGCTCAATAGACCATTACAAAGTTCAAATGCTTTTACAATGAGTAGAACGTTAGTATCTTTTCGGCGTAAGGTTTGGGGCAGCCATTTGGCACATGACCAGGGATAAGTTAGGGAGGGTCAACTTTACATTAAGATACATTATGAGGACCATTAATATTACAGTAACACATATTGTGAATTAATTTTTATTATTCGCTGTAGTGTTTGTGTTGTGTAGTGTAGTGCTTCGTCTGTGACCTGATGAGAGGCACTCAACAAAGACCACTTTCTAAAGACCAATTATATGCTGTTGCGGACATTTGTCTTTGTTATGACTTAAATTACAGACAGGCACCCCCCCACTAGAATGACCCAAAAAAGAAACAAACAAACAAACAAACAGACTGCTAAGTTAAAGTTACGTTTTCTACCTTCCCAAAGTGACACACTCTTCCTTTTTTCCTGTCTTTTTAGTTTGATGAGTGCAAACCTTTAAAGTGTGTTTACACATTTCCACAAGCACCTTGTAACATCAAAGAGTCAGTGATAAAGTCAGAGCACTGTCCCAAGAGTGAACCTCTCAAAATGTTTAGAGTGAACTGTGAGGAGAAGGTACAGCAGAGTGTTCAAATGTTTACACCAATATCAGGCTATCTTTACCATTCACCACAGCAAAGTAACATTCATAAAGGCCAATTTTGAGAGTGTTTCTGCACAAGATCAATTTATTTTCGAATAAATGGAATATAGGACAAACATGTTCCTTCATGCTTTGGTTGGCAATTTGATCTCAAATGAAAAATTAATACAAATCACAAGGTGCATTACACAGTCCTGACACAAACACTCAACACAACACAAAAACTCAACTGTACACAAATCTTTTCTCCATTCACAGACAAATGTCTAAGTTAGAAACTTTATTACTATTGTCATGACAGAACTGTCTTGTTGGACTGGAGGAAACACAGTGGCACTCCCTCAGTGCACAGTCATTAAATATAAACAATGGAAAAAAGGCCCTGTAGGACAGGAAAGATGGCTGCTCCTTTTTACCAGCTAACACACAAAGTTAAGAGAGTTGCAGGATATTTGAGCAGCTAATAGCACAAGGCTGTTATCCACCCCAGTGTAAACAATCATACTCATAACCTGCACTAACACATGCACTGTGACAAAAGAAGATGGTGTTCAGATATAGGCCAGATAAATTCTCTGATGATGTTCTTCCACATCAGTATTAGTTCTGTATGTTCAATGTAAAAAGCCTCGGCCAAGAGGGGTGAACAAAAGTGAGCAATGAACGAAGAAATGGTTACATGCTTTTATGAATTTTTTTTTTTTAAGTGGTCTGATAAAATAAACAAACCTGTGCCTTTCCTCTGTTGTCTCTTCGACTGAAGCTTTTTTCTTATCTGGCTCCCCATCATCCTGTTCTCGTCCCTGTTAGCAGGTAATCACAACATAGTTAAAATAACCTGAATTTAAACTATAATGTTGTAATGCTAAAAACACAAGTCTATGAGATGACCGCCCCAGGAAAGCTTGTTAAAGTAAAGGTAGGAGTTAGTCCTTTTTACACCAGGCACAAATACAGATACACAAGGGTAAATTTGCATAGGAAAATTAAAAATGAAAAAACAGTTTTTTTTTTTTAAGTTTGTTGGCCCATAATTTGGGAGTCAAATAACAAATTTTCTTTTCAAATCTTACACCATAGAAGAGTATGAGAACAATTTGGGAAGTTTAAGAACTAGGCTAAAAAAAAAAAAAAAAAACAGGAAAAGAAGATTGTTAGATAATACAGGTTTAGCTAGAATAAACCAATGAAACTAATATATTACCTGAACAGCCACAGTGTTTCTGTGGCCCAAAACTAAATTATACAGATGCAAACTGGGTAAACAATTAATGAGACAGGTGTGCAGAAATTAAAAAAAAATTTGCTTTGACTCCAAGTGAAAAGTTGTAACAATTAATATCATGCCCTTCAACATAATATTTTCCTGAAAATGCTTCCTGTCCACCTGTTGGAACAATGCAGGAGACTGACTCATTCTTGAAGGGCAGTACAAAAGGAAAACAACACTGGCCTTCAGAAATGTTAACAGTAGTTTATCACTGTTGCTCAAGCCATGGTGTTTCAGTTCAGCACTGTCTGAGTGAAACACATCTTGGTCTAACTGCCAAAACAACAGCATGTACACTGAACAGAGCTTCCTGTTGCAAGATGAATTCATAGCCAGTACTGAAACATTATCTTAGTGGAACAGAATTAGTGTTATGTTTAAAGGGCCCAACACAGAAAGCAGCATTGCTATACAGAAAACTGCAACAACTAGAGAATGCCTAAAAGGAACTTAAGGGTTGGGCAGAAAAGACCCAAAACCCAAATTTAATGGATTAAATGCGTGGAAAGAAGTGCTAGATATATGGCATGTGCAGGCAGGCTTACTCGTGTCCAGTGGTCCAAAATTTACAACTACACACTCAACTTTTCACTACGCCCTTGAAGTCCACTTGAAAGGCAGCCACGTGATGTCATTGATGACATCATCAGTATGCTTATACATAAATTCTTAATTTGCCTTGTCACATAGTGACCACAGAAAAACAGAAAAAACAAAACACACCATCAACCAAACATTTAAATCATTGGATTTAAATTAGCCACTGCATCAGGGAATTGAATTAACATGAACAGGTTATTGGTCTGCAATGTTTATATACATGTCAAGTTAACATAAAGATGAATGACAGGGCCCAGGTTTTGCCAGCAGAACATTACCCAAAGCGCCACACTGCCCATTTCGTTCTCAGGTAAACGACGCACATGCACCTTGTTGTCTACAAGATGTAAATGAACAAGTGATTAGTCAGACCAGGCCCCTTTTTTACCCCCTATTGCCCCATGGTCTAGTTCTGATGCTCACCTGCCCATTGCAGGCACAGTCAGCACAGGGACAGGTCTATAACTACACAGCAAACTAATGCACTATGTTCTGACATGGTCAGCATCAATTTTCCAGCAATTTGTTTTACTAACTTATGTGGGTACTGACCAGATAGGTTATTCTTTTCTCCCTTTGCACAATGAGTAGCCTTGACCGTGTCACTGGGTCAAACACCGGATTTACATCCTTGGACCTCCTTTTGGTAGGTGGTGACCACTTCATACTGGAAGCGCACACACAAGTCCTGACGTCTAGCCATCACAATTTGGCCCTTGTCGAAGTCACTCAGATCCTTTTACTTGCTAATTTTTCCAGCTTCCAACACATCAAGTGAAAAAGCTGTCAACAAATTTAAAGAAATTATTTCTTCATCATTTGCTTCACCATATGTTAATACAATGGGAAGTAGTCTCCTTAATGTTACTCCTGCACAAGTAGATTATCTTGTTGACAATTCTGCAGCCTCACTACGTACAATACTCGATAGTGTTGCCCCTCTAAAAAAGAAGGCAGTAAATCAGCAGAGGCGATCTCCATGGTATAGTTCACAAACACGCAACTTAAAACAGGAAACACGAAAGTTAGAAAGGAAGTGGCGTTCCAGAAAGTTAGAAGAATCTCATTTAGCCTGGAAAAATAGTTTAAAAACGTACAAAAAAGCTCTCAGTGATGCCAGAACAGCATATTATTCATCATTAATAGAAGAAAACAAGAACAACCCCCGGTTTCTGTTCAGCACTGTAGCCAGGCTGACTAAGAGCCATAGTTCTGTTGAGCCTACTATTCCCTTAACTTTGAGCAGCAATGACTTCATGACCTTCTTTATGAATAAAATTGTAGCTATTAGAGAAAGTATTCACCAGATCCTCCCCCCAAAAATTACAGATAGATCTTCATGTACAGCAGTGCTAGAATCATGGATAAGGCCCCACTCCCTGTTAGACTGCTTTTTACCCATAGATCTCTCTGAGCTAACTTCAATTATTACCTCATCTAAACCAACAACCTGTCTGCTAGACCCTATTCCAACTAAGCTGCTCAAGGAAGCTTTACCCTTAATAGATACGTTCATATTAGATATCATCAATCTATCTTTAGAAACAGGCTATGTACCACAGGCCTATAAGGTAGCTGTAATTAAACCATTACTTAAAAAACCCTGTCTTGACCCAGGTGTTTTAGCCAATTACAGACCAATATCTAATCTCCCCTTTATTTCTAAAATAATTGAAAAAGTAGTCGCAAAACAATTATGTGATCACCTTCATAGGAATAATTTGTATGAAGAGTTTCAGTCAGGATTTAGAGTTCATCATAGTACAGAAACAGCACTGGTAAAAGTCACCAACGATCTTCTCATGGCCTCAGATAATGGACTCATCTCTATACTTGTTCTGTTAGATCTTAGTGCCGCATTTGATACCATTGATCATAACATTTTATTACAGAGACTGGAACATGAAATTGGAATTACAGGAACTGCACTAGGTTGGTTTAAATCCTATCTGTCTGATAGATTTCAATTTGTTCATGTTAATGATGAATCCTCCATGCACACAAAGGTTAGCTATGGAGTTCCACAAGGCTCTGTGTTAGGACCAATACTTTTTACTTTATATATGTCTCCTTTAGGCAACATTATTAGAAAACACTCCATAAATTTCCACTGTTATGCTGATGATACCCAGCTATATTTATCTATGGAACCAGATGAAAATAATCAGTTAATAAAGCTTCAAGCATGCCTACAAGACATCAAGGCCTGGATGTCCCACAATTTTTTACTTTTAAACTCAGACAAAACTGAAGTCATAGTATTTGGGCCCAAAAATATCAGAGATATGATGTCCAACCATATTGTTACCCTAGATGGCATAAGTCTGGCCTCCAGTACTACTGCAAGGAACCTTGGAGTTATTTTTGATCAGGATCTGTCCTTTAAGTCACATATAAAACAAATCTCTAGAACAGCCTTCTTCCACCTACGGAACATTGCCAAAATTAGGAGCATACTGTCTCAAAGTGATGCCGAAAAACTGGTCCATGCATTTGTTACTTCTAGGTTGGACTACTGTAATTCCCTACTTTCAGGATGCCCCAGTAACTCCCTAAAGAGCCTGCAATTAATCCAAAATGCTGCAGCAAGAGTGCTGACTGGAACTAGCAAGAGAGATCATATTTCACCTTCACTAGCTTCTCTCCATTGGCTTCCTATTAAATTTAGAATAGAATTTAAAACCCTGCTTCTTACATATAAAGCTCTGAATGGTCAGGCTCCATCATATATAGAAGACCTCATAGCACCATATCATCCCAGTAGACCACTTCGCTCTCAGAATGCAGGCCTACTTGTGGTTCCCAGAATTTCCAAAAGTAGAATGGGAGGTAGAGCCTTTAGCTATCAAGCTCCTCTCTTGTGGAACCAGCTCCCAGTTCAGATTCGGGAAGCAGACACCCTCTCTACTTTTAAGTCTAAGCTTAAAACCTTCCTCTTTAATAAAGCATATAGTTAGTTATAGTTATGCTGCCATAGGCTTAGACTGCTGGGGGACCCACCCCCCAATGCACTGAGCTCCTTTCCTCCTCTTGACCATCTCTCCTCTCCTCTCACCCCGCAATTCTCACCACTGTATGTCATTAACTCTGTGTGCTCTCTCCCGTAGTTGTCTTTGTCTTCCTCTGTCCCCCTCTCTCTGTCCCTTTCTGCAGGTGTCCCCCGGCTTTGAAGCTGTGTGTCTTCCAGCGTGCAGCTACTGGTCCTACAAATCTGCCCGATGTTTTGTTGTTGCTTTTTGTTGCTCTGTTCTTTTCTCTCTCGCCTTTCCACTCACCCCAACCGGTCGAGGCAGATGGCCGTCCACCCTGAGCCTGGTTCTGCTGGAGGTTTCTTCCGTTAAAGGGAGTTTTTCCTCTCCACTGTTGCCTATGGCTTGCTCCAGGGGGAATTGTTGGGTTCTCTTTATATATCTTTATAATCTTGACTTTATTCTGTAAAGTGCCCTGAGATGACTTTGTTGTGAATTGGCGCTATATAAATAAAGTTGAATTGAATTGAATTGAATCAAAATCATGAGCCGATTGTTGCCTTTGTACCCAATGTTTTCCATTTTTCTACAGATGCCACTGTAACGTGATCAATATTACTGACTTCAGCTCTCACTTACACGGGTTTAATGTTGTGGTTGGGCTTCTTCACAAAAAAGGTGCATATGCAAGCGATTTAAACTCTAACGTTACTACAACTACAAAAGGCTTAAACTAAATCTAAATAAAAACAAAAACCTACGTATAATCACCGGTCACTACAAAACAACGAACGTGCTAATGTCAGCTAAGTTAGCACTATCCCCAAGATAACTCGGGTAGTATTATTATATTACTTAGCAAAACTGACACGAAATATTTTCTACAGGCTGTATTGCATTTTTCCGAAACAAACATCACCAAACAAGAAATCTACATGAAGTTGTTTATCTCTTAGCGCTTTTAGCCTCTCTTTTCTCTTCAGGGCTTGCTCCTGAAGTGACCCAACATGTTGCTCCATAATTTTCCTATGCAAACTTCAAAGTTAAAAACTTACCTAACCTTTCAAGACACAGTGACCACTGAAAAACAGAAGAAAACTAAACAGAACAAACACAGAGAAAACGACTGTTTGCTCATACATGCCAGAATCCCGTTTTTTAACTAAAACATTTTCCTAGCACTGTGCTGTGTGTGGGCCAACAAACGTCCTAATGTTAGCTACGTTAGCGTTATCCGCAAGCTAACTTGGATATTACCTCACTAGCAAACCTGACACGTTTTCTACAAGATGTATTACATTTATCAGAAACAAACATCACCATACAAGAAACTTACATGAAGTTGCTTATCTCTTAGCGCTTTTAGCCTCTCTTTTCTCTTCAGAGCCTGCTCTTGAAGCGCCCCAACATGTCGCTCCATGTTTTGCTATGCCAAACGTCGATCACGTCGGTTTTCTCTGAACTCCACTAACTATCCTGATTAAGGACGTAAATCCGACCATCGAGCACATCGATTACAGTGGCCTGTTGCATCATCATAGTATGTTATTTAACAGAACTTTTTAAAACATGTAGGTTAGTAAGGTCTTTTAAAATTATTAAAACAATCAGGCTCGTGTTCTATGGTTTGGTACATGCCTAATACATCATAAAATCACCAATTTGTATGCATATTGCCCAACAGGATAAATGCTGCCCAACAGACAATGGCACATAAAGTAGAACAGTAGAACAGAAAAACTCTAGAGATTGTATAATTATTAGATAGACAGCAGTCTATCTTATAATTATTCTTGATGATGTAATATAAAGTAAGACTATGCATTACAATAAAATAAAAAGTGTCCCAAATGGACTCTCCTTTTGCATACAGTGAATGTTTTTATATATTATTTAAAAGAAACATACATGTTTATATTTAGCATATGCATATCCTATTCAATTTGTTTGTTCAATAAGTTTGAAGTGTTGTATCTTTGTTGCATCTCAAATTTTATAGGAAAGTACTATTTTATTTTCAGTATTAATCTGTGTAGCAAGTATTTTTAGCCTAAGTGTACTGTAGGTTTTATGGAGTGTACCAGAACAACCGCCTGTATTAGACATATAATAAAATAGTGCGCAATAATTATTTATTGCAGCCTCTTGTAGCTTATCAGGAACAATAAGAAACAACTGATAGAGTCCAATATCCAACTGTGTGTTTGTATGTTATCAGTTGAATGTTGAGGTAATAACTTAATATTCAGTCTGCACAAATCGTACAACTTAAGCTTATTTTAAAAGAATTCAAAAATATTTAAAATGAACGAGGTGGCCAAAACATTAGAATCACCTCTTCTTATAATGCACTAAGACCCCACTACCCACTTTGACCTCAATAATAAACACATAGATTTATTCCCTTTTTTTTGCCAGTCTCAAACTACAAACTGAAAAGAATCACTGCAGAATTACTGTATTGGATTGCAAAAAATTGCACAGATGGTTATTATGTTATGCCTAATCGATGTATTTGTGTGTGTGTGTGTGTGTGTGTGTGTGTGTGTGTGTGTGTGTGTGTGTGTGTGTGTCTTTAAGAATATTAGCCTACCTGTGAGCAGGAACTCCAGCCAACTCTTCAGTGCATGATCTCTCTCTCGCTCTCTCTCTCTCTCTCTCTCTCTCTTCATCTCTCTCTCTCCATAGAGTCAAACACTAGTTGATGATAATTTGCTCCTGCGAATCACACATCAGACAGGACCCTACCCATCTACTGATACACCAGCATGTTCAGAGCAGTAATTGCTGCTCTTGTTCGGATGGTGTCTGTCGCTTCCGTGGGAACTCTCTCCAATAGGAATCATACAGCAACAAGCTCGCTCTAAATGCGGACATGGGTGTTTCTCCAGACACGCATTTCCACGCATTTTTGTTCCTGGTGTTGGCTCTTCGACACTGATCGCACCGTGGTCACGTTCACAGCGTCATGATTTGTCTGTTCATGCCACTCAGATAACTTTGCGCGTCGACACTAAAAAAACACTTGTGTCTTGGATAATTGTGCCTGAATTTGCAGGAATGCTTCACAAGAGCGCGCCGCGTCCTCCTGCCTTTGGGAAACAATTTCAAACAGCCCTGGCTTTGGCCATGCTTAACAATTTGGTGATTTTTTAAAGCAATAGAGATAATGAGCAACCACAAGGGCTGTGGAATGGCTTCGAAGGAAAGGCTGTATGAGCTGTGGATGTTATACTACACAAAGGTGAGTGCGAGTGCGGAAGCCCTGACTGTGACACCTGTTGTCGCAGCAGCTCTTCTCTCTGCCTGAAGTTTAAGACTATGCCCGATTAAAACATGTTTAGAGTATATGTAACCTGTAGCTACTGCAGCCCAGTTGTGTGCACTGTGTGTTTGTTGTAAACGCTTTACGAGGAAGTCGTCTCTTTCTACAGTAGCTATTTGTTTACCTAGTGGTGGAGGCTGCCCTGTGCTGACTAGATAAGGTGGCTCACAGGATACCGTTTTGTATCCTATGACTGGATCACTGGACCCTTTAACCTGTTGAAAGCGGTGCGTAATTAGGGTACCTGAGGCAGCTCAACCCACTTGCCCACCCCAGTAGCCTACCTGCGATGCAGGTGCCAGTGTGGCATATTCCTGTTCCTCTTATTTCTTGCTTCGCCTCTTTTCCTCAGTTGAAAACTGTAAACTAATTTAGTTCATATCTTATGAAGCTTGTGACATTTTTCAGCAAAAGACCATGTCATCTTAAAGTGTTTGGTTGCAGCAATACAGTGCCTATTACTCAATGGCTCAAGTATCAAATACAGTTTATAAAAACACTATTACATGCAGCATATCTCATGTATGAAAGTCTAACCTAATTTTGCACCATTCTAAAAAGTCCAGTCCAGTTGTTTTGTTTGGTACTTGGGTTGCCCCCTGTGGGTCTGATTGCAAAAAACAAATTAGTAGCAAGAAGTTAATGAACATGTTTAATGTCATGTTTCTTCTTTAAGACAATTTGGCTATGAATAAATAAGGCATTACTATTTAATGTGTTTGCAATCTGCCTCCATGCCTTAGGATGGAGAAAACAAGAAGAGAATTCTTTCCCAGTTTGCATTTATGTGTGTTCACCGTGGGGCAGAAGACTCCTCTTTTATCATCATAACACATCTTAAAGGGCCTTGCTCTTGAAAAGGATATTGTCTAGCCATAGAGTCAGAGTTAATAATGTTCAAGTATGTTTTTTTACTACTTATCTCATTTAAACTTTTTCTTTGAGATTTATTCTCAAAGCAAAAAACAATGTGTAAAAAGGCTCTGAGAAGAAGATAGAAATCAATGTTGGATTAAGTAGTGACAAAAGTAAGCAAGAAGTGTGTCAACTCCTATTGCATTTAGTATTAAAGTGGCCATGTTGGTCACTTTGGGATTCCAGAGGAGGTGTGTAACCTCTAATCCACCCTGGTATTTCTACTCTGACCTCTTGCTACTCCAGCTCTAGATTTCCTGGTTATGCAACAGACAAAACCAGTTGTAGGTATTGTTACAAATAATCTGCTGGTGGAAAAAGTCACACCTGTCTGTGTGTGTGCCTGCATGTATCTGTGTCATGAATGTGACTGTAACAGCTGTCTAGCGCTAGCACTATGTCTAGTACTGTCACTATGTGTGAGACCATTTCCTTATTAAGTTGCCTCTTGACTCTCTGTTACTTCTGTACAGTTTCCCTCAAGGCTCAGAGAACAAATGAGACATATATATTTAAGATAGCTTGAAAGTAGCTTTGGCATGTGTTCAAATGACCTGCACTTATTGCCAGGCTGCGATGACGGGTGGCAGTGGAAAAGGCTTTAATTGAGCCGTGAATTAAATGTCACCACCTCGTGTGATTCAGAGGACCGAAATGGGCCCCACAAAAGCAGCAGAACCACTTCAGAAAGCAATCACCTCCTCTGTGGACAACCGAATGTGTATGTGATGTTTTTGTTTTCTGTCAGTCAAGTCAGACAGGGGACGCAGGGCTTGTTTTCTGATCCATCTTACATCAGGGAAAGTTGCAAAACAGCCTTTTTATACAGAGAAATTATGACAGCTTCAATAAGCATCCATTCACATATTCTCTATGTGTATCCTAACAATTGATTTCAATGTTTTTGATTACATATCTCAGGAAATTGTGTATTTGCATTCTGCATTTGCCAAACTTGCTCAGGCTTGTCAGTGATAAAGGAGCTCTGCTTCCTCCAATTGTGCAAGAAATCACACACCCATTGCAAGACTTCTTAAATCAAGTTTCACGACTGATGAGAAAATGTTTAAAAGATGTGATGTAGCTATATATCTTGTACTAAAGACGAAACAAAATAAAGTATATTTCATTGATGTTGGTACAAACGACAAAACAATCAAGCAAGAAATGATAAATAAATTGATGATTTACTGGATAACAGCAAAGGGCTTTTAGATCAGAGAGTTGAATGCTGATTGTTTTCTAAAATTGAGACGACAGCATGTGGATACATCAGTGTTACAATAGGTGTGTATAACTGTATTTACACTGCAAACATACAATACTTATTTGCATAATGCTTCATAGTTATGGGGATTTTGCAGGTTTAAATGTGATTAAAGCATGTTAATTCAAGCCATGCTTCCTGCCCAGAACATGCCCGTGTCTTTCATCTGCTGGTTGAAACCAGCTTTACAAGCATCGTTGCAGGGTTCTATATCTATTATCTGAGAATAGATACCAGACTTAGAATAGATTCCAGACCATCATAAAATCCTCATGCCTGACAGGTATGGACATAGAAGAGTTTGATCTAATCACTCAGGGAATAACATAACTTGTTGGTTCATGTCTGAAGGTATTGTTTTCAGATGTGTTCACTTTTTTCCCTACTTTAACAGCATTTTAATAAAGTTTTCGTGAGTTATGTTTCTAGTACTAATAACTTACAGGTATTTTTTTTCATTGATTAGTTTTGGGATGAATACAATAGGCAATTTATTCAACAATTGTCAAAAACTGGTGTTAGGAAATAACTTAACAGAGGCCAAAGTTATGTCTTATAATTGCCTGTTTTGTCAAAACATTTAAACATTTATAAAATATCAAACTGTTCACTTCAGTTAACATTACAGTAAAACCTCATATTGATAAACAAGTTATAATATCTGGTAATCTAGATATATATGGTATTTAACTAGATAACTACAATATTTAATTGTTAAAATATTCAGTGATTAATTTGTAGTTTAGTTGATTAAGCTGTAAATGGAGGCAGTTAACAGCAGTCCAATGCTCCTTGAAGGGTTAATGTTTATGCTAGCATTTGTTAAACTTTTTGTTTAAATAATTTGACTGGTCACTTGGCCAAAAATGAATCTGCAGCTATTTTGGTCACTATTTAAATACATTTTCAATCCCAGCTTCTCAATAATGCAGTTTTTTTTTTGTGTGTGTGTTGTGTGAAAGCAAATTAATAACATGGAGTTGTGAACTAAAAATCCCTTTGAAGATAGAAACAGGTTTCGACATTATACAGCACAAACTATTGATCAGTTTAAATTGAAAATATTTTAAACCTTTTAGAATAAAGCTACTGGTAGAATCCTCTACATTTCGTCACACTCTGCTCCACTCATTAGGTAATAGTCTTATGAAATCATGATAATTAAGGATGCTACATTTTCCAATCAAGGATAAATAATTGCCTTGGATTGCTATAAAGGGTGGGCCTCTCAGAAACATCTCGTACAGAATATGTCTGCAATGGTGCCAAGTTTCCTCACAGGTGTCTGTAATAACACGTCTCCATACAAAAAATAATTACAACTGTTATATAAATTATAACAGATTAATAGTGAAAATCTTTAGTTGCAGCTATACTTTCATGCACGCTTTTAATATCTAAGGATATGAACATTGATACACTGAGAAGGCTATCATGTACTGTGGTCAATAATGTGTCTACTGCCTCGGGGCAACTGATTGAAGTCATACAAGTAAAATTAAAGGCTTTTCAGTTGTGATAATGCTGGATGAAAGTCTAAAACAAAGAGGCCAAGTAAATAATAATGTGGAAATGGTAAGATGTCAAGCTGGAAGAGAAATGCTGTGTGATTATCCTGTGAGCATTAGCTTGAGAGATTGTTATAGGGAATAATTAAATGCTGTGCTGGTAGAGATGGACCAAAGTGACACCCTGACTGCCACCCCTCAACGCAGCTGTGAAACCAACTCCCCTATTTGCTATGAGGACAGGAAGATATCAGGGCACCACTCACTCAGTAGTCCCAGTTTTGTGGTTATGCTGTGATGAACATAAGCACACTGAAGCGATACAGCAACAACAACAACAACACCAAGCATCCCTGCAGCTCACTATGGCTGTCCTGTGAGCCCTGTGATTGAATTCCCTCGTGCACGTAGATCTCCCCTGTTTACCAACACAAGCACCACCAGGAAAATCAAAGTGCTCTTTCCTTTCACTTGTTCAGGAAGCTAGAGCAAAGCTGAATGCTAAGCAGCAGAGAGCAACACAGCTGCTTGGCCATGTGCAGAGAAAACAGAGATAAATGACACTGTTTGTGGGGGCTGGTACCTCATGGTTGAAGTTATAGTCTTTTTTAGTTTTATTTTTTTGCAAAAACTCACTAAATAAATAATTGAGCGAGGTGAAACAAGATAATAGAGCTGAAACGGAAAGCATATGGATTCAACGGGAGCTGTTGATCAATTGTGGTTTTGTTAGGAAGGATTTTTAGGAGTGGATAAGTGTTGAGACTTACTGTAAATATGAGCTCTACCAGGTGTCTGACCAGTGTTGGTGTAAAAAAGATGCATTTCCTCTGGTTTTACTTCTCTTTAGGAAACCAGTCTCACTTCCTATCTGTGATCTATTTTTTATGATTGTGCTTGGTAAAATGTACCTGTTGCAGTTCCACCCAGCTTCAGCGTGTTTCAACAACACTCTCAAATATATACACTCTACCGAGTGAAAAACTAGAAAGAAAAGCTTATTTTCTTTATTTTACTTGTGTTCAGTTTGACAATTAAGCGTGTCGTCACCTGTATTAAGTCAATATATCTGTTGCAATACTATGTCTTGTTAATTACAGTAGACGAGAAAAAAAATGATAATATGCATGTCGTCATCACCTTGGCTAGAGTATTCTCATCATACAACATCACCATTATGTCCTTGTTGATGATGGGAGGAGTCACTCAGCTACTCAGCTGTGCTCTTTTGGAAAGTCTAAAATACCTGATTGTCCAGATGTTGTAGGCACAAAACAATAGGCTGCTGACAGTTCCTGTTTCTAAAGAATTTATTAAGAGCTTTGTATATACAGGGTTTGTGTGATTGATAGCTTTTTATTGTTTTTATTTGATTTTTTT
The DNA here is from genome assembly GCF_033026475.1 of Channa argus. NCBI lineage: Eukaryota > Metazoa > Chordata > Actinopteri > Anabantiformes > Channidae > Channa > Channa argus. Next base: position 13,378,777 of record NC_090203.1, on the reverse strand, counting down.
TTAGCTTAGAATAATGTGCTGAATAACAATGAATTTAGGTTTCTCTATCCAGAAATGCTGTTCGATTGTATTTGGACATTCATTGCTTCAACTCATCACATTTTGCTGAATGCAATCTCAGTGTGTTGTTGTTCTTGTTGTGGGAAACTTTTCGAGAGTTGCTGTCATATGTGCTCACAAAGAGGAAGGGGTTTGACGAAGAACCCAAGTATGAAGGAAATAAGCTTCAGTTATAGTGGCATGTCATTTCCTGGTTGCTTGCTTGACATTGGAAGACTAGAAGTGAGCGAGTCAGACGGTTTTGCTGGTGTTAATAGTGATGTGCAGCTGCAGAGCTGCTGACTGTGGACTATACTAAAGGCTCATCTGAGACTGGGTTCGCAAGAACCTGTCACCCTGCTTAGCTGCATACAATGAGAGATGGACTGGCTCATAAGTCAATGCCAAATGGTAATGTACATTTATATTAATACAGCATTGGAAAAAATACAGTTACCCAATATTTTCAGAGTTAATTGCATCTGTTTTTATTTTGATGTTACAAATAGCTACAGCTTATACATTTAGATCATTGTTCTTCAAGTTTATGTCTGGGTCCAGCTTGTAAAATAGCCCCTTTAGCTACAGCACAGAACATAATGCAGACTTTTGACCTATTAGGTTCTTGGTTTAGGGGAAGTACCTGATACATTGTTATACCATGTGCTGTTTGTATGTTATTTGTGGACAGTGAGTCAAGTCTGAAACAACTCATGTCTTCCTTCACACTGCCTTCTCTGGAGACGTCAAAAATCTACAGCGCGTACATGCATAACTCAGCTTAACAATGTGCTCAGGTTGTTCCATCACACGTAGGCTTCACAGAAGCACTGTTTGTCTGAATCATCAGGATCTCATAATGATCATATAGGTTTATACAAATGTGAAGGTTGAAAATACAGTTTTGAGTTGACCTGTATGATGTTTGTGTTATTTACTCTGGTGTGAGATTAAGAAACTGATGTGGGGAGGGAAGACTGACAGGATATGTTGCACTGCAGAGGCTGATTAAAGCTTTGATAATGACTGTTTTACATAAACATCTTTGTAAAACTGAAGCTGTCTTGACAAACATTTTAAGGATGCGGTAATGCGGGAATATCTTGTTTACGGCGGTGTGTGCACAGTGAAAGTTGTTGTGTGCCAAATGCTGTATACTGAGTTTACTGTACGTGTGGAACTTATGACTTTATGCCAAAGGAACATGTTGATTTAGTTTCTTTAAACCTCCCTGTTTTGTAAAAGGAAATAATTGGCTCATGTGTTCCTGTCTGAGCTACATCTCTTTGCAACATCCTGTTACAAAAACGGGTCATAAGATTTCGTTGATGCCATGTTGTCTACCATAGTGTGTCACCATTATAGATAGTAATACTGCAGCTGAACACAACCAAAAGATATTTTGCATCAATGTATTTTTTTGTAGCCATAATCATTTTACACTGACAATATTGTAAGGTTTACTAACACATGAGCATTTGCCCAGAAGTGTGAAAACAACTTTTTTCTGTCTCACATGTCTTTTCCTCCCTTATGCAGAAAGATGTGAGCTATCTGCAGCAATGGCTGGAGGCATTTGTGGCGTCGTTTGAGAGGCTCATTGATGTGCAGTCGCTGGTGCCTCGGAGGTGAGTAGTTACTGTTTTTTTCTTTCACATAAACTTTAGTGCCAGGAGCTCTCACCTGTATTTCCTAAACAAGATGACCTTCTGTGGAGATTAAAGTTTGAGACGTTTATGTAATGTGGAAACGCAGCCCCTATCTTTGCTAGTGCCTCCTCTGCTCCTCCTCTGGCCCTTTTCCTAAATCTCTGGATACGTCCTCCTCTCTTATCTCGCAGGCTGGAGGACTGCAGCTCGGAGGTGCCCTTGCTCCCCAGGGAGGTCCTAGTGCTCCTCAGCACCCAACTATGGCACAGTGTGCTGTACCTCTCCCGTTCGGCCGAACACAACAGCAGCACACCACACCCTCTGCTGCTCATCAAGTTCTTCATCATTGTCTGCAGGTGAGGGCCCAGCCTGCTGTGCATACAGCTAATATTCACAATTGTGAAAATTAAGTGTTCTTACTGTTCCAGTTGTCCTCATAATATTTGAAATCAAGAACAGATGAGGTTGAGAACTACATATCCAGTCCCTGGGCATTTCAACTCAGAGCTTTTGTGGTCACAAAACATTAGGCTCTTGATATGGTATTGATATTTGCTTTTTAATCTGTTTTATCTGATATTGTAGGAAATAGAAAGGTATGTAAATAGATGTATTAACATGAAATCTAGAATAAATAAAAAAAAATTCCATTCCCCTTAGAAAATATCACAACAGAGGAGAACATTCAGTTGCATTCATTTCTCTCTATTTCTAGGAATATGGAGAACATCGATCCTGAGAAGACCCCTGGTTTTGTTTTTGAAACCATCAAACTTTTGGATTTCTGTTTGGGCCAGGTAAGGCTAATACAAACTGTAAACACAAGGCAGCTTTTAGTGATTTACGATGGTGCTTCAGGGCATGTTCAGTTTATAATGCATGCCAAGATTTCTTGGTGCCATTTTAGTCATAGAGTAGAGACATAGAGATTGATCCTGTTCAAAACATGTGACATCTTAACACAAAAGTAACAGAACTAGTTTACACTGAAAAGAGAAGTGGGTGTGGACAGTAGCTGACCTTCTATTCATTTCACTGGAATGTGTTGTACTGTAGTTTTTGCATGTTAAATTGATGTTATTAACAAGTATCAATGTACTGAAGAGGATGTTTGTCCAACTTGTATTTTGAGCAGCTAAAAAACGGAGAAGGGGAGCAGTCATCTCTGCAGCTGGTTGTGCAGTACGGACTGGTGCTGTGTGAAAGTCTGTTTGACCCTTATCAGACATGGAGGAGACGCCTGGCAGGGTGAGTGTGTGTTGCTTGGTTGTATACATTAGTGTGTGGGAGGATAACTTGACGCTACACAAAGACCAAAAGACTTATTAGCATTTAACATCTTGCTCAACCTTTTGTGATGTGTAACACCTCCTCTTGTTGACCTAAGTCAAGTATCATTAAATCCAACATTATTAGTATCAGTTACACACTGTCTATGCGTGATGTGAGTAGAAGTGTAGTGACTTGAAGCTTTGTGTGTTGCAGGGAGGAGGTGAGCTTGCTGGAGAGGAACAAGTATAAGTTCTCTGCGCTTGTCTTGCCAGAGGAGCTACCTGCACTCTTCCATGGTGAGACACTCTCTTTCATCTGCTTCACCTCACTGATCCCTGTCAGGCCTCACATACCGCAAGAATCAAACTATTCACGCCCAAACATTGCTTAGATCTGTCATTGTTGACTTGAAAAACAGATTTCAATTTCTCTTAGTCACAAACATTTTTACTTATGTTGAAAAGTAAGCCCTGAGTCTACTCAGTCAGTGTGCTAGGTTCTGGTTAAAAACTTTATTATTCAGCGTCCAGTTATCAATTTCTGTCAGCAGAGTTCAAGCATTTCTATTTAAGAAGTCCATTTTATTCACAAGCACCAATCTATAAGCCTTGTGAGAACTCAGTCTGGGCATGTTTCAGTATTTCAAATATCAGGAGCATAATGATTTAATTGGGGGCGTTAAGAGATAATTGTGTAATACCTGCCTAATTAGTAAGGCTTAGGCTTTTTTGTTTGACGTAACACTAAAAGACGGTGGTGACATTGCAAGGGAATTTTTTCTGAGCCATTGTGGCTTGCCAACTATAAGTATGTAATTTTCATTACCAGCCTAATTTTTTATAGTGACAGGGAAATGGAATCTGATTCAGATTGAGCGTATAGCAGCAAAACAAAAGCAGTTAACAATAAATGTCTTTGAATGCATATTTTGATAGTACTGTGTTAATGTTTTCTTTATTGTGGTTAAGTTGTGGCCTTCTATAACTTAGATACTGTCTAATCTTATAACCACTGTCTGTTTATGTTTTTGTGCATCTCCTAATTTGTATGTTATTCTAACATGTGCACAAACTCACCAACACAAATTGCTTGTACTGTATGTGAAAACCTACTTGGTAACAAACCTGTTTCTAAATTTGGTTCTCATTCTATTATCTTGACTTGACTAAATATTTACAGAAAATCTACAGGAAAGTGAAAAGCTCCCAGAGAACCTCACACTCAGACTGGTTCATCTCCAGGGTGCTGTTATCAGTGGAGGAAAGGTCTGCTACCCTCACTGTCCCCATCATCAGTGAATAAACTAGAGAAAACACCACAAGTGTTGTAAATAATTACACTTTGTCTATGTTGTTTTCAGAAGAATGGGCTTCTCTCTATCACCCCTCAATCTGTGGAGGATCTCTTCTCTGTTCTCCGAGCCTGGTGCTGCCTTACCACCCCTCAGCCCAAAGACACGGGGCTACCACGGCTGACCTTGCAGTGCCTGACCTTAATGATACACCTGCTGCACTCCAGCAGTCCTGCAGAGCGGCAGGTGGAGATCAGGATGATACTGGAGAGCTACTTCCAGCTCCTCAACTGGAACCGTCCACCGAGCAACGATCAGCAAGACAGGCAGAACTGGGAGGACAATCTGATCTCCCTCCAGAGCCAAATGCTAAGTAAGAGCATGTCCAGTAGGTCTCAAGTGTAGCTCACAAGTATAAGTCATTCATTTTCAAAAAAATTCTCACAATGTGGAAGCCAAAGAATTGACCTCCCTGTGTCTCATAAATGAGATGATTTAAAATCCTTCTTGTAAATTTAGCTGCTGTTCCTGAGATCCTGCAGTGCTCTGATAGACCAGTCCTACAGGCAGTTTTTCTCAACAACAACTGCTTCGAACACATCCTCAGGCTCATCCAGAACAGCAAGGTCAGACCTCCCGACCCATGTCCATCTAAAACATGCCTGTCTGCTCTGTCAGCTCTTTAGCCCTCTCTGTCTCTTTGTCTCTCTGTCAACTGACCTGTCAGTCAGTAGGTCACTATTTTTATTCATGTTGTGTCACCTTCTATATTTCCCCTGTTATTGTGGCATTCGGGCTAAGCTCTCTCTGTTTCATCAAAGTGAAACAACACAAACATTTGTTTTTTTCAGCTGATATTTTGCTCACATCCCTACAGTACAAACATGTAGTCCACTGCAGCTATAGAGACACAAGGATCAAACCTGTCTTTAAATTCTCACAGATTACTTTTTGTCGTGTGTGTGTGTATGTGTGTACCTGCTTGTGTGTTTTTGTGTGCTGTAGCTCTTTCAGAGCAACAGGCCAGAGCATGAGGTTGTGCGTGACCTCACTACACATTCACTCACAGAGGTCGAAGTGGACCAGGTACTTTCCCTCCCATTTGGTGATGATATTGGTCTGTCAGCAGGAAACTCAGCCTTCTCCTCACTCGCTAACTGCTCTGAACTCTTTAAACAGGAAGTTTTGGGCAGGAAGTCTGGCTTACACTCATTTGTAAATAAAGCAGGTAGCAAGGCGATACATGAATATTGTTATCTGGAGTTTGGTTTTTATCTGTATATCTGGAGTAAAGGTTTGCCTACAGCCTTATGTTAACTGTATGTTCCTCGTGAATCCAATTTTTGAATCTTGCTTTGTAAATACTAAAAAGTTAGGATACAGATTATCAGCTGACGGAATCATCATTGCTTGTGTGGGAGTGTTTATTTATGTCACATTCATAATTAAAGGCTGAATTCCCTGTTGACAACACTGGGCAAGAAGAGCATGCTGATTTTTTCATACTGCATGAAATGGTCAGTTTTCTGTGCTTGTCGTTACTTCTTTTCCTCATACTTTGGCTTCTCTGCCGTGTGACTGGTGGTATTTCTATGACAGATCGGGCTCTTGTTCTGGTGTTTAATGTTGCTTAATTTCCAGCAATAGTTGATGATTGCCTCAGTCCTCTATGGTGTTTGGCTTTGGTTTTTGCATGCTGAGACCTATTAGTAATTAACAAAGAGGTGATTGTGTGGTGACTTGTACAGCTGTTCACTTATTTTGAGCCAGTCTCCTTCAATAATTGTGGTGTGTACTGTACTTTGAGATTTGCTTAAAATTATTTATTTAGTTTTTTTTGGTCATGTGCAGTTGAAATGTTCACTTTTGGGGGCTTTTGGTGTCAACTCATAATGATGCACATTTCTAGCTCTGCAATTTCACAGTCATTTGTGTGTCCTATTCTGATGAAGGTTTGGGAGAAAGGATCAGACAGTACTACAGTTCATGCTCTAGGAGTTCTCACAGCTATAATGAGTAACTCACCCTCTGCAAAGGTAAGGCCTATTTGGATCTATGGTCAAAACTTATTTTTCATTTTTCTATTCATGTGTCATTAGGAAGTATAAAACTATGATGCCTTCAATGTGCCTAATGAGAAAAGCTGTTTTCTCGCCTCATTGTATTCTCTTCCAATCTGGAAATGTGCCATCTAGTTATCCCCTGTGAAGCAGCTTTTTTTAACCTATTTCTGTTTCTTTCTCCCACAGGAGGTTTTCAAGGAGAGGATTGGCTACCCCCAGCTGTTCGATGTGCTGAAGAGTCAAGGTCAACCCACCAAAAGACTGCTGCAGGAGCTGATGAATATGGTGAAATGCACATTTCCAAATTATTCTCACTAAGTGCAGAGATTGTTGAAGTCAATTTGCTCGCATTTATAACCTTCCTGTTTAAATTGTGTCAGTGCTAGTTAATGTCATTTCACCCTGTCTGTTTCTTTGTGTTTTCTCTTTATTCGTTCCAGGCAGTGGAAGGCAAGCATGCCCACGCCCATCACCTTGGCATTAGCAATGACCAGCCTTTGCTATTGCTTCTACAGTGGCTGCCTGACCTGTCAGGTCAGAGAGACCTTCAGCTCCTAGTGGCCCAGTGGCTGGCTACTGTCTGTCGTGGCTCTTTATCCTGTCGGACTGTGGCTGTAGAGGCAGGCATGGTGGGGGCTTTGCTGCAAGTGCTCTCCAAGCCCCAGAGTTTGGACAGGCAGTGTGCAGATGCCCTGCTGGGCCTTCTGCAGCACCTGGGCTCCCTGTGTCTGAAACCAGAGGAGCTGAAGAGCCTTCTCAGACTACTGAGGGTGGATCAGGACAGTGGTGCAGTGTCGTGGAGGGTGCACCCTTATTGCACTCGAATCATCCGAGTGCTGTCTGCCATGGCAGCCAGGGAAGGCGAGGACAGTGCCTTGCAGTACTTTGATCTTACACCCCCCATGGCAGGTATTATGGTACCTACAGTTCAACACTGGCCAGGCAGTGGGTTTGCCTTTCATGCTTGGCTCTGTCTCAACATGGAGTTCCCCTCCTGTCACTCAGAGCTCTCCAACAACCATAAACCCAACTTTGGCACAGGAGCTCAGCATGACATGGGAAAAGGGCCACGCAGGAAGCAACTCTACAGGTAAAGGCTCACTTGTGAGAATTATATTGAATTGTAAGCTTTTATAGTTATGGCTGTGGAATAACATATTTGACTGAAACCTGTTTTATTTCTCAAGTTTCTTCACAGCTAGTGGAACCGGGCTGGAGGCCTTCTTCACTATGGAGGGAGTGTTGGTGGTGGCTGTTTGCACAAAGAAAGACTACATGGCTGTCGCTCTGCCAGAGCACCCACTAACTGACTCACACTGGGTGAGTGTAGACACACATAGTACAACCCAGAATTATCCTCATTGAATTTTTCCTAAATAAAAACAATTTGATCAAGCAGAAAATCACATAATTTTTCAAACTCCGCTAAAAAATGAAATTTGTGCCTCCCGTAAAGACAAGAACTGTATCTCTGTAATGATCTATTAGTAATTAAATAATGAATACATTAAAGCTGTAAACTGTGATTCTGAGAATACTTTGCTCTTGTTTCTTAATTTTAAAAAATTAACAAACATCAAACATAAAATTAGCTTATTCCAGTGATTATATAAATTTGTGTGCTCCTTAATGTCGTTCTCATGACAGCATTCAGTAGCTATAGTCCACATCCCTGGCCGTCGTCCATTTGGTCAGAATCTGGTTACCATCTACATCGATGGAGAGCAGCGTAAAACAGCTCAGCTTCGCTTTCCATCCCTCAGTGAGGTAAAACTATAACTAGCATCTAATGTATTATGACGACTGGCATATAATAATTTTACTGAGTAATTATCCTCATTAAATCTAACTTCCTCTTTTCTCCCACACCTGAATCTGATCCTCAAGCCTTTTACCTCCTGCTGCATCGGCTCTGCAGGCCACCGGACCACTACCACAACCACCTCTCCTAACCTGCCCATGACCTCCTCCTCCAACCTGTCACCTGAGTTTGCCTTCCCATCCCATGCTCCCTCCCTCATCCGTTCCCAGTCCTTTCCAGCCTCCTTTGCAGGAGGACGTTGGGGCTCTGTGGGTGACTCTCCCGTGCACACCATCCCAGCGGGACTGCAGGATACAGAATGGGGAACACCCACATCTCTAGATGGTCTCCTGGGCACTGCCTTCATCTGCCACGAGGCACTGCAGCAGACCCAGACAAGAGCTCTTTATGCTGCTGGTAGGTCATGTTGTAAAAATGCAAATATCGCTGCACATAGTATACAGCTGGACAGTTTAAATGTTTACCTGAATTCACCAATCAGTGAAATGTGCATGAACCCAGTAGTAAAGAAAATCAAACAACTAAACATTTGAAAAAAAATACTCCTGTGCATATTGATTTTTTTCTTCTGCACACAAAGTATTGTTTGCATATTTTATGACATACATTGCTTTCTGTTCTCCCTCACAGGGCCCAATCACGTGTCTTTATTCAAATCGGATGGAGAGTTATCTGACCTCAACAGCAAGCTTTTACTCTACTACACTCCACAGGTGATCCCTTGAAACTCAAGAAAACATGTTCTGTTATACTGCTATTATTGTGTAAATTATGAGCAATACCGGTAATATATACATGTGTATGTATATGTTTTCTTTAGGCATTTAAGAATCAGATATGTCTGGATCTTTCTCCAAACCACCAATATGATGGCAGGCTGACAGGACATAGGGTGGTGAACTGGGACATCAAGGTTAGATTACTTCTATCCTGCTGTTAGTTACATTTATGTGAAAGGTTACAACAACATTGGACGCATGTGCCTTTTCTTTCTGCAGGATGTTGTAAATGTAGTGGGAGGAATAGGTGTGTTGTTGCCACTACTTGAGCAGGTGTGTGAGGCTGAGCAGGTTTATAATGGTGGCCAGGAGATCTCAGACCTGCTGGGGCCAGAGCTCACCTCTTCCAGAGGCCCTGCTGCCATGCTACTGCCACTGAAGTCTTCAGGTGAGTTCATGTTAGGTTTGGATATGTTTCTATTTTGCCCGCGCTGTATGTTAAATGCAAATATTATGGCAGGGTAAATTTCTTTCATTTATACCTAGATAACTTTGTTTGCCCAGGTTTTCCTATCCGCCACTCAAACCTTTTAATCAAAATATAATAAAGGTGGATGAGATTTAACTGAAAAATCAATTTTAAATATTTGTTCTGTAAATTATCCTGGGCTATAGGTAAATCACAGAAAACGGTCCGCTCAGTTTTTGTTATTAATTGAAGTAAACCATAAGGTAAAAATCCGATGAACACATTTTTTCAGCATTTTGTGGGACAACTGTGTTGTTGTTGTTGTTCATGATCCCTTCTGGGGACAATTTTATAGTTGTAATTCTCTGTTAGGTATTTTCAGTGTGGTTCACTGAATATGTCCTAATTAGCAGTGAGTCCTCAAACAGTGCATAATGCAAGTACAAACAGGAAGCTAGACAACAGAGAACTACGGTATACACCAGATAAAGATAGTAAAGGTTGTGAAATCATTACTAATAGAATTAAAGTCAGAAACAGCATGGCTACATTGAGTCAAAGAATTGCAGTTTAGAGACTCAATGCACCATAGTCTGCATTAATACTGTCATAAACAAAATTAGATAATAAAAACAACCAGTCTAACAGAACTGAGACAAACACCTTGACTTGACTCATCCTGAGATATGACAATGTCAGTAAAGTGCTTTGTAATGCATAAATATGACTGCGGGTAACACAGGAAGTGTAAAATGTTTTTTTGCCCTATTTTTTCTATCAGAGGGCAGACTAGAAAGAAACAGCATCGCTGCCTTCCTGCTCATGGTGAAAAACCTGATTCGTCAACACCCTGTCAATCAGGAAAGCCTGCTGCACTGCCATGGGCCCAGCATCATAGGAGCCATGCTCAGCAAAGTAAGTGAACTGCTAGTCTGTTTGCTCCAGCACGTGGGAACTAATTGCGGGAAAAGCTGATTAGCATCTGAAACTGAAGATTTGACCTTTTCCGTTGTATTGCCGTGGTGCAGTTGGTGTACATAATGAATGGGTTTGGTGTTGCTGAAACAGCAGTGGTTCTTTCAGAATGACAGTATCACATGCTTGTGTGTGGGGGATTTATGCAGACTTTAACACATTGTGTGGTTTCTCTGAAAGATGACAGAATCTGTGTATTGAAAATGGCACGTTAGAATCTAGGAAAACTATATTTCAAATTAAAACAAAATGAAAATGTAGTATGTAAAACAGCCAGAGTTAGATGTAGTGTGTTGTTGCCACTCTCTTTCTTAGTCCTCAGTGCAATATCTTTGACAATACATTTTAATTCAAACTTCTCAGTGGGTCTCAAGTAGTCATAACTATCTATCTTGTGACTGTCTATGATGCTTGAATTGCATTGTGACAAGGATGTGTAGATGATATTAACATTTCATTGATGCAGCCAAATAGGTGTTGCACTGGTGCAGTATAAACGGGCTGGTTGTCTGGCAGGATGGCAGGATATGTGGAAATATATGACATTAAGGTGGAGCATCCTGTCAGGAAACTACTGTATGTCCTCATACTCAAAGGGTTGCCATGTTTTGTAGCTGCAGATATGTATATAAAGTAAGAAAAGTACCATAGGGCTGCAACTAACTGTATTTTTTTATTATTTATGCTTTGCTGAGCTTTTTCTCTATAAATCGATTAGCATTTATGTCTTCAAAACAAGTGTCAATTACTGTTTCTCAGAGTTTAAGCCTTGTCAAATGTAACAACACTGTTATGTCCCAGAAATATTCATTTAGTAATGTTGTTTTAGACAAAGATAAGACTCTTAAAGAATGTAGATGCTGGAAAAGGGTTATGTATTTTTTTTATTTGAAAAATAGATTCCACACAAACTCTTGTACATGGAAAAATCCAAAGAAATGGAAAGATACGTAAACAAATTTTAACACCCCTTCTCTCGGTTTCCTCTACTGCAGGTTCCAGGCTGTATGATGGACATGAATGTTCTTATAGCTTGTCAGCTGCTGCTGGAGCAGGTTTACAATGAGAACAACAGCCCTCTTCTACAGCAACTCTACCAGCACCTGCTTTTTGATTTCCGCATCTGGACTAGAAGCCACTTTGCTGTTTCTCTGGGTAAGACATGAGCAGCTCTGGTGTTGGCACCTGTGAACCTTTTCATGTCTGCTGAAGCTGTCCCTTTTTATATGTTTATGTATGAAAGGAGCACGAGGAAGCTAAAAGCACCATAGAGCAGAGATCGAATACATCAGTGTTTTAAGTTCAAGTTGTGGCAAAGATTAAAAGTGAATCTTTGCCTGAAGGTGCACTTCAGTACCCTGTTTTGTAAATTTATGCACTTCTTCGATACAGCCTTGCATTTGGTTTGACATTTCTAAATGTCATCCTGAAGGGAGATCACAAATGTGTTCTTTTTCTTCCAAAGCCCATGTGCAGTACCTGTCATCTGTTATAAACAAGAACAAGCAGCGGATGAAGCGAAAGTATGGAGTTCAGTACATTCTGGATACCATTCGGACATACTACGGGTGACTACTGCTACTTGAAGTTTAAGTATTCATATACATACATCTATGTTTGTTCTTGAGATGATTTTGTATTTTTTTACCTTTCTCTGGTCATAGCGTGGAGAAAGATGGCAGCCCCCTGTCTGATGAGAAGCAGACAACTCAGACATCTCTGTTTGCTTTACTGAAAGATTTTCTAAAGATTCCTACTGCAGAAGAGCTTCACAGTGTCCTTGCTTACATTTTGTCTGTAGGAGAAGAACGCCAGGTAGTACTTTTTTCTGTGTTTACTTGCAGAGTTTAATTGAGTTATCATTTGACCTTTTCAGCATAATATTTCACTTTAAATTCCTAACTGAAGTGAAAGTTTTTTGGCATATCTGTAGAGCCACTTAAAACCTTACCTTCCCTACACTATATTTATTTGTACTTTATCAATCTCCTCCTCCTTCTTGTCTTTTCACTGGCCTCATAATTCAATCTTCTCCCTATCAGGTAGTAAAGGCCTTGGAGGTAGTGTATGAGCTCCTGAGGAGCAGCCCTCCTCGTGAACAGGTGCAGGCTGTGCTGCTGGAGTGGGGAGTGGAGCAGCTGTACTGTTTGCTGCTCACGCCAAGTTTTGGAGACGAGGCCAGAGAAATGGTTTTCAGGGTGGGTGGACCGTTTCCTAACATACTTCAATTATCATCTGATACATACTTGGCTTTTACTGCAAATTCCCATGTGATATACTGTTAAAGCAGAACACAATTTCTTGATGTTGCAGGTATTATACAAAATCCTCAAGTGTGAGCGAGTGTCTGAGCGCAGCAAGCAGCGAATTAAGCTTAAGGATTTTGGCTATCGTGGTCTGGTTTGTTCCCTTGAAGACATTCCTGTAACTATGACTATGGTGCGCTGTCTGTATGAGCAGGTCCTTGCAACAGGTAATGATGAAACAAGCCATTTCCTCAGTCTAGTTAGCTTGAAATGGGTAGCAAAAAAAGTCTTTTCTGAAAGTTAAAGTGCCTGAAAACTGGGATAGAAGTGTTTTGTTACTGAATAAGCATCAATCACATTTTAATTTATGTCCTTAGTTATGAATTAATAACTATAACACTCTAAAACTCATCTGTTTTGAAATTTATTTAACTAAACAAAATGTTAATATAACATTCTGATAATAAATGTATAATCCATTAATATTCACTTGCATTAATATGGAAAACATACTTCTGATTCTGAATAGAACAGTTCTTTTCCCATACCTGCTAATTACCACAGCATATTGTATGCAACTAAATGCAGTAAAATAACGGTGTTGGTATCACTTCACAAAGTTCTTGCAGAAATGTTTAAAAAATCTACATTTTCTTAGCAGTTTTATTACAATTTTGAAAGATAAGTGTTTTTATAATTGATGATGTCAAATTTGATGTCTCCCCACAGATCCTAGTCCTAACTTCAGAGACCTCCTGGCTGTGGTGTGTTTGTCCCATCGAGCTGAGCTCTCTGTTCGCCTGGATGTCTGCCGCAAAGTCAGTCTGCTGTCGTGTTTATGGTTCTGCTAAAGCTATAACAGTCACCTTTTAAATATATGTACAACATCATCTTATTATTGAAAACAAACTCTCCATCTTTTCCTCTCTGGTATTACCACAGCTCTTCCATCTGATCTACTCCAATGATGACTATGTGAAGCACCTCGCTAAGCAGGCTGGGTGGCAGGATGTCCTCACTAAACTCTATGTGAAAGAGTCCTACAGGTCCTACACTGCCAGCATTGCAAGCTCCAGCACCAACAGCTCCTTGGAACCAACCTTCCGGCCACCACTGCGCAAGGATCAGGCCCTCGTCATAGAGGAAGCCCGCACTGACACCTTCGTAAGTTACCGCACCTCACAGGACATCGAGGATGAGGAAGAGGATGAGGGTGGCCAGCGGGACATTTCTGAGGGATTCTCTGATTTATCCCAGTCGCCTCCAAGTGGTGGAGGCCCACTGAAAAACTTAACTGGTTCCCTCAATTTTAAGTTGTTTGATTCGGTGGATCAGGGAAGCCACTCATCTTCCATCTCCAATCCAGTGGATATCACCTCGCCTCACCGCGATGAAGGGAGAGATTACCAGCCCCTGTCTCCCTTTGGTACATCACCCTTAGATCTGGAGCTAGGAGTCATAGGAGAGACTGGAACACACACTCCTGCAGGTAGCCTGACAAACACACCATCTCCTTTAGAACAATGCAAACCATTTCCACCCCTCAGACCCAGGAAGAGCTCCAGTCTGTCCAATGTACTGGATGATACCAGCTATGGCACTGACCCTCCTACTGGAGACACGATCTCAAATACATCCAACCCTCAGGTATTGCTGCTTTCTGATTTATCAGATTTTCCTGATTTTGGGGGTCTATTATTTGTTAAATTTATGTGTGTATTGTTTTACTTCTTCTCTTTGTAATTTCGGTGTATTGTTGATGTTACAGCAGACCCCAGAGGAGGAACTTTGCAACCTCCTCACCAACATCATCTTCTCTGTGCTGTGGACCGGCAGCGGGGCAGAGGGGGCTGAGGATGTGGTGTGGAGAGAGAGGGGACAGGTCTTCTCTGTTCTCACTAAACTGGGCACCTCCTGCCAATTGGTGCACCCTCCTGATGACATCAAACGCAGGTTAGTTATGGTGTTAACAAGTTTATGTCTCATCTAAGAAAAAACAGTGAAGCTGTGTCGTAATGGAAAAACAAATTGAACCACACCTGTGTCACCTTTTGAATGATTGTAAATACACTCATATCAAACTTTGTGCCAGTTTGTTGGAGATGATGCTGGAGTCATCTCTGTCAGACCTGAGGGACGCCCAGGGAGTGTCTCTTCCTTTCTGTCCCAGTCTGGTTCGACTCCTCAGGCTGCTGCAGGACTTCCTGTTTGCTGAGGGTACAGACAACCACACGTTGTGGAGTGAAAAGGTATAGCTTGACATGTACTGAATGTACTTTGATTCGATTTGATTTATGATTAATATGTCATGCATTTTCAAATGCTCAGCTCACACGGACTTACTACAATCCAAAAAATTAATCAGATCGTGCCTCCTATAACATTAACAGTTTCATAATAAACAAACAATATATTCTGTCTTCTTCTGCAGGCTTCAGACCCAAAAGCATTTTGGTGATTCCACTAATTTCTAACAGTTTTCATCTTAATAAGTGTTTGTTGACTAAATAAAAACACATCCAGAACACGAATGGAACTAATTCAACAATATTATCCTTAAACAAAAACATAACACAATCAGCAAAGGACTTAAAGGAATCTGATTAAAACAGATTCTGATGCAACTCAGAATTTTCTACAGTTACTGAGTTTGTAACTGTTTCAAACCCCGAAGAAACCTTTGAGAAATCTCTAAAAAAATTCGATTGTCAAACTGGATTGTTAGGATTTGATGAGGTAATTTTGTTGGCTGCAACATTTGTGGTAAAGGCATCAGTAACAATCTTAAAAGGCCAATACAAAGAAGAGACAGCCGGGTGTGGTAGCTGTCTATTACTATGTTTAACATGACTTGTGTTGCTACAGGGTGGAGAGTCATATTTAGGTGTAGGTAGCAGGTCAATGCCATTCAATCAGAGGCTAAGCTGTATTTAATTTACTGAATGACGGTTTAGGTTCTTGTAGATGCTGCAAGGTGTGGAAACAGGTCTAGCCTTTTTGTTGAGTCCTTTGTTGACAGCAATTGTTTTTGTGCTGCAGATCTTTGAGGGGGTGGTGAACCTGCTGGACAGGTTACAGGCCTGGCATAGCACCCCTGGCAGCCCTGGGAACACTGAGCTGAAGGAGATGGCCCAGATTGGCCTGCGTATCATCACTGGATATATTCAGCAGCAGCACTCACAGGTCAACAACACCTGCAACTTGTTCTGTTCAGTACACCAACTATAAATGTCAAATATTCCTGACTGTTCATGTCTTTCACAACCGAAACACCTGTGCGATTGAACTTGACAATAAATTTAAAGTGGGTTACAACATTTTTTTTAACTACAGTTATGAGTGCTTTCAGATAAAGCCACTTTAAAAACAAAGATCAATGGCTTTCGGCCTGTTGGACCGTTAAGGGACCGCCACAGCGGACCATGTTCTCCATGTTGATTTGGCATATGTTTTTTTGCCAGATGCCCTTCCTGCCGCAACCTTCCCGTCTTTATCCAGTCTTGGGACCGGCACCAAGGTTTCCCTTGGTGGCTGGGTGGGGCCACACCTGGTGGGGGTGGGATTTGAACCTGCAGCTTCCTGTATCCCAACCCAATTCAGCTCTACCACTGATCCACAAGGCCCCCAAAGCCACTTTGAAAATACCAGACCTTTTATGGGTTTCTTTCAAAACACATTGCAGTAATTCCAGTAAGGGTGTGTTCTATATGAAAGGGCAGCTCATCTCAGAGTTATGACTGCAGCTGCTGCGGCTTTTGCACACATGATTGGAGGATCAAGCAAACTATCATGAATGAAATGGCCATAAGGCATTCTATCATATGCTGCCAGTGTTGTTTATTACCAAAGTAGTACAGCTCCCTCATATTTAAAATAAACTATTTTAACTGCACATTGACCTCAAAGCTGAGAATCCCTTAAAAACATACCTTAAGCTACTTTCAGTGAATATACAGTACAGTCAAAGACTAAAATAAAATATTTTGAATATTGCCATAAGTCCAGTGCTTCAAAGTATAAAGGAAATACCTCTTTTCTACTACATTTCAGAATGAGATATTAAACTTTTTACTTCACTACATTTAATGAGGTGTCTCATTACTTTTTTAAATTTGTTTTCCTATACAAAATGTTTAATTAGTTTATAAAATAGGGTGACTTGTCATAGATGAAACTACTAAAAACTGCCAGTTTCAGTTTACCTTAACCAAACAAATAAGTAGAATATACTTAAAGTAATTCTTTATATACACAATCTATTGATAGTAAAATAAACTAACAGTCACAAGGGCATTTCCCAGTAGGTTAATCCTGGTACTTGTACAAGTGAAGTAGAATCTGAATACTTCACCCACCACCCAGTCTACCTCAACAAAAAAGCTGAGCAAGGGCCAGAAAAAAACTTTACAGGTATTGTATCTACACTGCATAAACAGGCTCTCTTTCACAAAGTTACTAAACATTTTTCTTCTCGCCACTCTTCAGGTATGTGAGATGGCCTATGTGAAGCTGCACAGCCTTCTCCAGACTGTGCTGTGTCTGAGCTGGGAGGAGGTTTGTTTCCTCCTGGGACAGCTTGGTGCCCCCTTTTGGCCAGAATGTGTAATTGCTGGCATCATACCTGAACACCCAGAGACTTTCACTCAACTGGTGCCTATTGTGCGTACACTGCTCGACCAGCATGCCGAGCCCACCACCCTCCAGAACCTCCTACCCAACCTGCCCACCACCAACGGCAGCACCACCTTTGCCCACGACCTGAAGGCTTACTGTCACACACTGGAGTGGCAGGGGTTTTACCGGGAGCAGGTTGGTGGTTTGGTATTGTGCATTTGAAAATTGATGTAATTCATTTTAGGTAGTCCGGAGAACCCCTTCCCCTTTAGTCTTTGGTGGTACAAATTCGATGTAATCAACCATCCCTTTTCAGACACTACTTGTTCTGATCTGTGTCATAATAGTGTACACTCTGAATTTTTGCAGTCCTCCTTTGACCAGTTAAACCCTGTGGGAGGCTAAGAAAGCTAATGCAAAGTTTAAAATATGCTATCACAAGTTTAGAAAGTAAAAAAAGCAAATCTAACTCCCATGGATTTTCTAGCTGACCGTCAGTGTGTCGTAGGCAGAAATCAGTTTATGCTTGAAGTTGAGATATTTTAAGAACTGATGCCAAACAGGCACTCTCACCACTAGCTGAGGGTAGATTTATCATCGCCATGTGTGACAGTGCACGTTCATAAATCTGTATTGTTTAGATGAATTTTGTATACAGATCCTGTAATACATTAGCCAGTATGGCATAACTTCCATTACGTCACAAACTTGGTGCAGTCAGTTTTCTCAGACATAACACTGAGACATGTCTTAGTGTATATGTGTTACACAGTTTGTGTGTTTGGTATAAATTTAGATGACTATATGTTTTTAGGAGAACATAGTAAAATGGTAAGAGGAGAGAAAAAAACAACAGATGACTTTCTCATAGTGGAGCAGTACTAACTATATCTCCTAATACAATAAACAAAGAGAAATCGGGTCCAGTTGTTTGTGCTTAGATGATTGAGCTTGACAGATGTAAATGCATGAGGCTGGAGTTTAAATTTCACCTGGAACTGCATCTGACCAACATGTTCTGAAAATCTTTGATCTATATTGAGACAATGATGATTATCATTTTAAATAGGAACATGTAGTTAATTAAGAATTCATCACAATTGAATTACTTCTAATTAATTAATAAGATAACATTAACCAAATTAAACAGTTGTGCACTAAAGAATATCCATATTTTAAGATACTGTCAGCGAAACCTATTTGACCATTATATACAAATGTAGTACTTGAACATCAAAACTAAAGTAAACTAAAGCTACTTTTAAAGATTTAGCATTGAAATATCATTCACTGGAAAAAGAAACCTCATTAAGCTTCATTCAGAATAAACACATCAAATTGTTGATGACATATCCAATTTAGCTGCTTGACAATAAGCAGGATTATTAGACTAATATTAGCATTAAAATAGTAAAGTCACATTCCAAGAACAGAACCGTGAGTTTGAGACCACTGGAGTTTAGTTTTTGTTTCATCCGTAGCATTTTTGTAATAATAAGTATTTCTTTACCACCAGGTGCAACCCACCAAAGAGCAGTATGAGCTGGACACATTTGGTAGGAGCCATGATATCATGTCCTATTTCTGGAATTCCTGCTTCGATGCTCTGATGAGTACAGCCTTAAAACGGGACAAAGAAAGATCCGACAGCAAATCAAAGTTTCAGGTTCAGAAAACCTTCAGGCCCCGTTATTACATTGTGACACAACAGATTGCTGAAATGCAATTTAATCTTAATGTGTTATTAATATGATATTTCTGACTGTGCGTGTCAAAACAGGAAGTGATTGTGGACCCTTACCTGAAGCGAGTAAAAAGTGAGAACAATCGGTACAACACATGGCAGAAGCAGATATCCAGCCAGCAGGGGGTGGTGTGGCAGCACTGGAAAGCTCTTCGCAGGCTTTTGACAAATGAGAGAGGAGCATGGGCCAACAAGTATGAAAATCGGATTCTAAAATAATGTTTTGAATTCCCTCTGGCCGATATTTCATATAGATTACTTTGACAGGAAATAGTACTGCCAGTACTGGTCTCTGAGGTGTATTTTCCCTTGACTTACAAGATATGATACAAACATTTATGTGAGTGTATCGTGTCTTTTTGCTAAAGTGTTCCTTTGCTCTGTTTCAATAGAGTTCAACCCGAGGTAAAATGGAAATTGTCTGGTGCAGAGACTTATTCAAAGATGCGTCTCAAACTTGTGCCCAACTACAACTGTGATTCTCACACTGAGGCGAGTGCCCTGAGGGACAACATGGGTATGTCACAGTATTAAAAAAATATAATGTATGTCACATTTTCCTTTTTGTCATTCAAGAAAAGTTTACACTGAACTTGGTGGTGTGTATATGTGTCTGCGTGTGCGTTGTTTTCAGGAGCGGATAGTCCTCATAGCTCTGAACCTCTCCCACTCGCTGTTGCAAAAGAAGCAAAAGTGAGCGACATGAAGGACGATCAGTTAGGAGAAGAGGATCTTGTCTTTTTGGACAATGAGTGAGTCTCTGATTCACATGAAATTTGTGCCAGCTCTTGCCGCATATCTGTTTTGTCTGAAAAATAAGCCACTGAGTGTGACCATCCTGATATGTGCAAATGCAATGTGTAAAATATGAAGATGCACCATTTTCTTATGCTTTCAGGGTGGAGGGAGAAGATGAGAGCCAGAAAGAAAAACTGGTTTTGTCTGAGGACTGTGAGCTCATCACCATCGTGGCTGTCGTTCCTGGTCGTCTTGAGGTTACGACACATCATCTTTACTTCTACGATGGCAGCAGTGAGAAAGAAGAGACAGAGGAAGGTAATGTGTTATCACAAAAACCACACCTTGCCATTTTTCCACATTTTTTTTCTGTCAAAATGGAACCATATCTCTGTCTTCAGGAATCGGATTTGATTTCAAGAGACCTCTGTCTCAGCTAAGAGAAGTTCACTTGAGGCGCTACAACCTAAGACGATCTGCACTGGAGCTGTTCTTCATAGACCAGGCGCACTACTTCATCAACTTCAGGAAGAAGGTGATGGTCCGATGTAATTCCTTCTTCTGAGTGTGTGTTGCTGTGAAAAAAAAAGTCTAAAATTTTGTTTGCCTGTTCAGGTACGCAACAAAGTATATTCGAGGATTTTGGGGCTGCGCCCTCCAAACCTGTTTTACTTTGGCTCCCGTTCCCCACAAGAGCTATTGAAGGCATCTGGGCTTACACAGGTATTTTATTTTACTGTGGTGCTCTCTATGAAGATGAGTCATTATTAGAATTGTGCCTTATGTTTTTAACCAATCTGTTGGTAATGTGTTGAACAGAAATGGGTATGCAGAGAAATCTCCAACTTTGAATATTTGATGCAACTCAACACCATTGCTGGACGCACTTACAATGACCTGTCACAGTATCCTGTGGTAAGTACACTGGATTCTCACTCTCAGTGTCTAACACCTCGTGATGCCATAACTAGAAAAGACTCAGTGTGAGGTGGCATTTTGTTACAGTTGTGTTTTGTCGTCTTCAGTTCCCCTGGATCTTGTGTGACTACACATCTCCCACTCTGGATTTAGAGGACCCTTCGATTTTCAGAGACTTGTCCAAACCCATAGGTGTGGTCAACCCGCGCCATGCACAGAATGTCAAAGAAAAGTAAGTGCATATATAACAATGTGATTTGCAGATAAGTTAATTTTCATGTGTCTGCCACAAGCACTCGAAAGCAGCAATAAGGATTAGGTCTCAGTGTAACAGATGTAAAAAATGCTGATAACAAACATTAACATCAATAAACAATATGAAGGATCCAGTATTGCAAGCTGGCTCACTGTTGAATGATATACCATACTAAAATGAATATATAGCAGTGGTTGCAAGAAAGACAGGAACTACTGACAGTTTCAATAATTTCGAGGATAGATTATTTGGCTGAATCATGCAAAACCTTTAATCTGATGATCTAACCACTAATCCTGTGTACGGTCACGGCAGGAGCTGGGACCTATAGCAGCTGGGGTAATCCCTGGACAGTGTTATCTCAGTGTCTCATGCAAAACTGTTTTTCCTGTTTAGGTATGAGAGCTTTGAGGACCCAACTGGCACCATTGATAAATTCCACTATGGCACACACTACTCTAATGCAGCAGGAGTCATGCACTACATGATACGCATGGAGCCATTCACCACGCTGCATATCCAGCTGCAGAGTGGCAGGTGGGAATGCCGACTAGAGCGTCAGGTTTCATAATATTTCCTGTATCGCGTGTGTTTTCTGGGCTCATGAATATCCTGTAATTGTTTAGGTTTGACTGTGCAGACAGACAATTTCACTCTGTGGCAGCGGCCTGGCAGGCTCGCATGGAAAGTCCTGCTGATGTCAAAGAGCTCATCCCAGAGTTTTTCTACTTCCCAGAATTCCTGCAGAACATGAACGGTGATGACCCTTGGACAAAGTGGCTATTTTAAAGCAAATTACTTTGATTTGTTTTGTTTTCACCTAGAATCTAATGCATCTTTGCTTCCTACTTGCTATAGGCTTTGACCTGGGACACCTGCAGATATCTCAGGACTCGGTGACAGATGTTGTGCTTCCACGTTGGGCCATGTCAAGAGAAGATTTTATCAGGAAACACAAAAAAGCCTTGGTGAGTCTACACAAATAGGCCCCAGTCTTAAAACTCACACTGGTTGTCAGTCACTCATCTGTCTTAAAAGATGTAAAGACAACTTGTATAATTTGCAGCCTGTATGTTTGAACCTAGGAATGTGAACATGTGTCCAGTCACCTCCACGAGTGGATTGACTTGATCTTTGGTTACAAGCAGCGAGGCGAAGACGCAGTGAATGCTCTCAATGTGTTCTACTACTGCACTTATGAGGGTAATGCAAGAGTGGGCTAAACTTTCTTCTGCAGTGTTGCTTTGCAACTCCTTGTACTTCACATCAATTTCCACACATTTATTGTTGATTTGCGTCCTTGTATGAGACTCGCCTTGATTTGTGGTTCGGCCTCACTACAGGAGCGGTAGATCTGGATGCCATAGCCAATGAGACTGAGCGTAAGGCCCTGGAAGGAATCATCAGCAATTTTGGACAGACACCCTGTCAGCTCCTTAAGGTAGGTTAATTACCAACAACAGTTCAAAAATGGATTATTAACAGGAAACATGTTTGAAAGCGGCACATTTATATCACTATCCCTATCTGCACTTAGGAGCCTCATCCTCCTCGTATGTCAGCTGAGAATGCAGCTAGGCGGCAGGCCCGTCTGGACACTGTTCCCCCAAATATCTTTGAGCAGCTCCAAAAACTCAGACCTTTTGTGGAGGTGGGCCCTGTCATGATCTCATCACACCTCCAAATAAAAACATTTTGTCTTTACGTGCGGCTGTATGAATTAAAATGTGCTTGCTTGTGTGTGTTTTGTGTGGGCCTCAGGTGGTGAGTGATGGTCTTCCTCTGGTCCAGGCAGTGGTACCAAAGAACCAGAATCACTCCTTTATCATCCAGGGGTCAGATATAATGGTATGGGCAACTTCACCAAACTTCCAACGTAAGCATGCTTATGACAGCAGAACAGGTTTATCATTGTTTAATATTTTCATGTTTTTTCTTTCTTTCCAGGTGACTGTGGGTTTGAACGGGTTGATCGGGACACACAGCTGGCTGCCATATGACAAAAACATTGCCAACTACTTCACCTTCACTAAGGACCCCACTATGACTAACCCCAAGTGAGTTTCTTCTGAGAACATTTAACATTAAAATATCACATACCAAATAGATTATTATGTACTACAAGTGTTGAATGATCATGCTGACAAAGCATGACTGCACATCTACTGAACATCCTGAACTAATTCGCAGAATATCTAACACAACCTCACAGAAATGTTGCACGTAGCTCAATACTTTTTTGAATGTCGTTGATGTTCTCATTTAGAAATGTTTAAACCAGTGAATAAAAGCCTATTTACAGCTTTTATTATTATTTATAAAGAAACATAAAGTCCTCCTGACTTTTTTAAATGGTAGGATAACTTATGTCTTGCTGTTTTTTGTTTTTTTTTTGTCAGTGAAGCTTCAAAGCTTTAAAAAATTAATTTAAATTAGCTTTAGTAGATCTAATTTTGAACTGATCTAGAACTTGGATCTCACAAACAAAATAAATCAATATAAGAAACATTTGAACACTGCGTTTCATGCAGGTTGTAATTTGCAGATGCATGGACGCTTTAATGTGCTGAATATAAATCTCCACCACTTTTAGGACTGAGCTTATTTTCACTTATCGTTTCTGACTTGCTTTCGTCTTTTATAAACTTTGTGGTGCAGAACGCAGCGTTTCTTGAGTGGACCTTTCTCTCCTGGAGTAGAGATCAGCGCTCAGGTGCTGGTGGTGTCCAATGATGGACGTCTTCTTTTCAGCGGAGGACACTGGGACTGCAGTCTCCGTGTCACCCAACTAGGCAAGGGCAAGCTGGTGGGCAGGATCTGCCGGCACATTGGTGAGCTTTTATTGTATTTGTATTGTATATGTGTTTTATTGTATTGCTTAACATGTATATAACCTTTATTTAGGTTTTATTTGCATATTTATTAGTATTTTTTTGTGTGTCCACAAAGATGTTGTAACTTGCTTGGCCTTGGATCTCTGTGGCATCTACCTCATCTCTGGTTCAAGGGACACATCCTGTATAGTGTGGCAGGTTCTACAGCAGGTAAACACCTTCAAATCTCCCTGTCTTCATCTGGGCTCAAACTCGCGTGCTTGTGCACTTATGGCCTCACTTCTGGATTCTCCTTCAGGGTGGTTTCTCCAGTGGCCTGTCTCCTCGGCCGGTGCAAGTTCTCTGTGGACATGACCAGGAGGTCACATGTGTAGCTATCAGCACTGAATTAGACATGGCTGTTTCAGGGTCGAAGGTCAGTAACATTACACCGTATGAACACTGGTTGGACACAAAACACTTGCTGAGTTTGAGTCATTTGCATAGTTAATTTTTGCCATACACCATTAAAAGTAAGAAACATATAAAACAGAATATTGTTGAGTGAAAGGTCTTTTTTTTTTCCTCTGGAGTACAGGTTGCTTCAGTTCTGTGGGTTTGTGAAAATGGGAAAAACGAAGCCAAGCAAATTGGCTCATGAGAATTTATTCTACATTGATCTGTGTCTGTTGTGTAGTTATTGGAGCTTTAATTTGATATATTTGGCTCTCCTCATCTTAGCTAAGTCCACAAGACTTTAATTTGTGAAACCTTGTCTAACAGCATGACAGTAAAAAAAAATAACATGTTTGATCACATAAAACTAACTGTGTAACTATGTGTATCTACTCTCCTTTCGGCTTATCCCGTGACACTTTATTCTGTGACAGGATGGGACTGTCATAGTCCACAGTGTCCGACGAGGCCTCTTCCTGCGAACACTGCGACCTCCTGGTGATATCTGTTTGCCGGCCCAAATCTCGGCTCTCCAGGTGGGCATGGAAGGCCACATCGTGGTGCAGACCACGCTGGATGAACGCTCTAACAGAAAGGTATGACAATGCCTACAGTGAATTGCATATAAAAGCAGTCTGAGACACATGCTCCAAAAAGTCCTACAGCCTACCTATGCAACTTATCTAAATTCTCCTCATTTCTTCAGGGCAAGAACTCCATTCATGTGTACTCAGTAAACGGGTGTCTGCTGGCTTCTCTCCCCATGGAAGAGCAGGTGACTGCTGTCCACCTGGTGTCTGAATATGTCATCCTAGGCACCATACAGGGCAGCCTCCACATAAGAGAATTATACAGGTAAAATGTTTTAAATTTACATAGTTTAGGTTCCTTCTAATGATGCCAATGTGCTGCATTGTGTGTATAAAACGTGTTAAAACCTCATCTTTAACTCTTTTTTTTTTTACTTTTACTAGCCTCGATGCCCTGGTCACACCCCTGGCCTTGAAGGTTCCTGTGAGGACTGTGTCTGTCACAAAAGAGTGCAGCCACATCCTAGTGGGACTAGAGGACGGGAAGTTAATTGTGGTGGGGGCAGGAAAGCCAGAGGAGGTGAGAACCAGGACATGAAGTGAATGTGTGAAGGCGTAGTGGGGTGGTTATCATATGCTAAGTACCAGCTGAAAAGCAGCTTTTTCAGATGATAATTTAGTGTCTTTAGTGTAGTGTTTCCTATTTAGCCCTGAAGTGGAGATTAACATGTTTTCCCTCCTCGTCTCAGGTTCGCTCAGGACAATCCTTTCGTCGCCTGTGGGGCTCCACACGCCGCATCTCTCAGGTGTCATCAGGTGAAACAGAGTACAATCCGACTGAGAATGCTGGCAAATGAGATGAGCAATAGTGGAGGAACTCTGACAACTCTGTAGGCGGCAGACATCTGCACCGCCATGCTGCATCACCAGACTCAACAAGGCCTTTCTTCTTTTACTAGCTGGGAAATTATCCTTCTCAGCTACTAAACACTGAGCACTTTTTTTTTAGATTTCTTAAATGATTTTATTGCATGTATCTTTTACAGTTCTACAGTTTTTAATCAGCAGCATTCCAAAGAGTGACCTTGTTCTGTGGATAGAGAAGAGTTCTGTGTTTAAGCTTGAGAGCTGTTGTTGGACTCTATATACAATGAGTCATATTTCAGGGGAATGACTCACACTGATGCACATTCAGCCTCAGACACAAAGAGAAGAAATTCTGTGAATTCCCCAGGCTCCAGGTTTTTGGCTCTTTCATTGTCAGAGGCAGAGCTAAAATCCCTCTTCTGTTGTCCCAACGCTATTGTTTTGGCAATGGCACCTTCTTAATAGTCCTGGAAACTTGAAAAACTACAGTAGATGTTGCTTGAGATTTCCATACTGCAATACTGTTGAATACCACAGGAGGGTTACTTTGTGAATAGGGAGGGTAAAGTGAACTTTGTGTAATGATTTTCATTAGTCGACATCAGGATTTTCTGATTGTTGTACTAGAAGTGCTCCATTGTACCACCATGATTATTATGCATTCTTTTTAGCTCTAATGTAAAATTGTTTGGAGTAAAGCAAAATGTGCTTTAATGGTCAAGTATGTAAAATATAGTCCCCTTTTAAGATGATTGTGGAGCTTGAATGCAATGAAACTCAAGAGGAGAGCATTTTGTTGCCTTACACACAATACAGTAAAGACCTTTACAAATGATTGCTTTACTAGTCTTGTAAATACTTCAATGTAGGACAATATCCCTGTTTTGTTTGATCTGGAAAGTGCCTTTCTAGGTTATATTGAGCCATGTGCAAACACTGAATACCAATTATCAATTTTTATGTAAGTTCACTATAGGTGAGGTTTTTTATCCCTGTTGATCAGATTTTAATCACATCTTACTATTCTACTCTGACTCACGTGTGAATAAGATGTTGTTACTGAACTCAGTAAATTGTTGGCTCGATACACAAACATGCCTTTACTGGTATTGTACTCTTTCTAAAGCACTGAAAACATCTGAAGACACAATGACTTTAAAACACATGAGCAGAAAATCTGTGAGTGAGCTTCAGAAGAATTCACTTCCGGCCATCTTTTTTTCTCTCTTTATTTCTTTCTTTACTTTGGTTGGAACAAAGTTATTGATATGCAAGGACTGGGAAAGAAAAAAAATGAAAGTGAAGTATTTGAGAGTATGCAGTATACACAGCACTGTGCACACATACAAATTAGTTAGTATTTGCAAGTGATCCCCAGAACAACATTAAATGTAAACGAGAAACGCAACTATATTTGAAATGCGGTTTGTTCATCAATTTATCCAATTTACACACAAATGGTACAATCATGCTGTCTTTAACTTTTTTCCAAATAATACAACCATAAGACAAGATTCTGTCTTGTTTTTATAAGTAGCTGTTCTGACTCACAAGTTATAATTAAATGTTCTATTGTGCATACTGATATGTAACACTACTCTATTTTGTTTTAAATGTTATGAATGTAATATATCAACTTATTATAACGTAACACTAACAGTATTTGTTCTTCAACTGTTAGGTGTAATCCTATGAAAAATGTTCACTTAAGACCAACACTGCCTTGAGTTTGGACTTCACCCATGTTAAAAAAATGTTAAAAATGTTTTTAAAAAACAGCTTGTGCCCTTTGGTACTTGAATTTAATGACAGGAACTGCAGTTGTCTGGTTTCTCCCTCCACACCACTCGGGGGTGCTCTTTGAAATTGCCCTAATATGGCCATAAGATGTAACTGCACACTTATATTTATGAATCCGCTTTAATGTGAACCCACAACCCATATCCCAAGGATGATCGCCCAGATCTGATTCTTGTTTGTGAACCTCAGCAGAAAGGAAACTGATTTGCTGCCACAGTGGATCATCCTCCTCCTCCACTGTAACCCCAGCGTTGCATGCATCTGTGATATTAACCCTATTACAGTTGAAAAGGTCACGGTGAGCAACGGCACATTTACTTGAAGAGGAGACTTTGATCCCCGGGTGGGAACATCCTGTCAGCCATCCCATAAACACCTCCAGGGGTACAATTCAGTAGGGTGGGGAGGGGTGAAGTGGGTGATAAAACCAACCTGGAGCCCCCCATGTTAAATACAAACCACAGAATAGTGAATGACAGAAGCAGAGTAGGAGGAGATGAAGAGGGATGTAGTCATGTGAGGTGGTCTCACTGACAATGGTGGGAGGGGTTGACACCTTGCTTTTGGTTATTGGCAGGATCTCCCTCTGACCTCTGCAGACCTGAGGGCAGACTGCAGGATGGATGTCGTGAAACACTGCAATTTCAGTGTTGTCTAAGTTGTTCCTGCCAACAACCGCAACAACCATCAAACAAGCCTCCATAAACGACCCCATCCCTCTACCCTCCTTTCTTTTCTGTCTCGGCACTCTTTTTCCTTGGCCTGTGGGCTATCTCAGTTTTATTTTTTATTTTTATAGCAGCCTTATCTTTCTCACCCATGTTTGAGCAAAGAGGAACTCAGCCCAGAGATAAAGTCTGTGCCCCCAGAACGTAACAAATCAAGAAGTGACAGGAACAGTTTGCCTGCTTTGTGATAAACTTGTTTTTTTTGATAATGTATTTGATATTTTCTCCAGTGTCCTGCAAAAATCTACACGGAAAAAAGTGTTTTTTCCACTATTGAGTAGTAAAAGCATTTGTTTAATTAAGACAAATAAATAATAAAAACTGTTTGTAAAAACCTGAAGTGCAAGACATGAGTATCAGTGTCTAGATGCAAGGGTGAATCAAAAACCAAATGCACTAGAATAAAAAAAAGCTTATTTTAGAAAATAAAATTGATTTGAAGTAATACATAAATCCTACACACAACTTCTTTGCAAGATCTAAATTCTTTGCAGTATATTTTAGTAAACAGTAAATAATGATGAAATTAACACAAATCCTCATTACATTCAAAGATCTCTATAAGCCAAAGCTGCTTTATGTATGTAGCACATTTCAAACTCAGAGGCAATTCGTGCTTTATATAGGTAAAGGGAAGCATTGGAAAATGACATCATAAACAATAAGCAAAAAAAAAAAACAGAATAAAACCAACTGGACAAAATAAAACGTGGATAAAACAAATTTCATTGCACGATTGGAAGAAAAGCTGACATGTTTAAAATGCTCAAAAGATTGTTTTGTCTGTCTTTGTGTATGAATAAAAACAAAGTGATGTCTCTATGTGACTGAAGTTTTATCAGAGTAGGAGCATCCTTTCTGTCTCTCTGGTCCTTCAGCAGCCTTTGAAGTGCAAGTAGCATTGTATCTGAGAGATCTCTCCATTTGTTATCCTCTGATGTCTCAAGGCCCCCTGCCTTGCATTCACAAGAATTTACAAGGTGGTTAATGTACCCTGAGCTGATTTTCTAATCTTCTGAAGAGATCAAACATGCACTTCTTCTTAAGTGCATCTTGTTTGATTCACATGCTCTCTTTTGTTGCTGATAACTACTTAACTAAGCACAGATCTTTTTTTTAATTTACAATGAAAATGTAGTGGTAATATGTTCTAATCTGGTTAAGAATGCAAGCAATGATATTAAATGTTTTTTGTTTTTGTTTTTTTGTTTTTTTACAATTTCCGTAAAACTGTAATAGTTTTGGAATTTCTAAACATCTATGAATGGTATTATACAGACCACCTACATTATATACAGTAGGGTTTCATCTCTAAAAAATACAGCACAATTTATTTGTTGGCTATATTTTTTTTAATAATCTCATGAATTTATGACCAACTTCATTCACAGATACCTTTGTTGGTTTTAATATGGAATTGTTCTATAACCACCTAAGATTTCCTCTCCTGCATCTCTGTGCCTTGTTGTAGTAATTTCTGATACTGGTGACTACAGCTGATATAGTCACTGTACACCATGAGTGTGTTGTTAGGCATTATTCTTGGTTGTTTTTTCCACCAGGCTGGTACATGTGCGATTCATTAGCTCGGCTCTGCCTCTCCTGTAAAGCCCAAAATATCTTTTGAGTTACCATCAGTTCATTTTCCTGATCTTTTTGATGCTCATTTTAAGTAAAATAATCAAGCTTTACCTAAATTACCAAAATTAAAAAGAAGCATTGCAGAAAACTATCCAAGTATTTTTTTGGCATGGGTGTTACTAATACAGTTATCTGGGACTAGTGTGTAATTTTTAATACCTTTGAAGTGATTTATCTACTGGAGGGTATTTTTGATTCATAACAATACAACATATCTCGTAAATGTATTTGTTTTGTATATGTAAAAACGTTATTTTGTTTACAAGCTAGTTATGACATAAATGTATTGGTTTGACAAAAATATTTTTTTTATTCTTTGATATATTCAGGAGTACAATTACGAAGTGTTAATTTGAAATACTCAAGTAAAACACAGCATAGTACTTCAGTATGTGATTATGCACCAAAAATATTTCATTTCATGTCATCCTCAAAATCAAAAAACCCACCAGCCCTTCATCAAATCTGCTTAAAACATCTCTTGTCTTTTTGTGTTAGTTGTTTCCAGAATAGGTGAGGGTGTATCCATCATTTGACTTCTCGTACACAAAGAGTGTGTCGGCCTTGATTACAGTACTCCATTACTGTACTGCTCCCGGCATTTGCCCGAGATGCAGCCAATCACTAAGCGGGTTTGAAAGCTGAGTAGGTGGGAGGAGAAAAGGCCCAGGAGAGCTTACAGCAGCCCTTCCTACATCATCTGTTGCAAAGTAGCGGGAGAGGAGGCAGCCCATGTATCTAGCGAGTTGAAACAGAAGAAACTTTGTGTTAAATTTTGCAGTATCAGCAGGGAACGCAATGAAACAAGCTCATGCGCCTGGTGTGGCATGAGCGGGAGAACCTATGGATTACACAGCCTGAATTTTAGCCCCGCTTCTTGTGCGTAAAAGTATTTGATCACCGCACTATGATCGCATTCTCGTCCCTGCACAAGCAACGCGATTTATGAGTAGTTTGGAGTAGATTTAGACAATTGGCCGTTTTTATTACTCCTTTTCTTTGCGATTTTGAGCTGCTTGGGGAAGCACCGGTGTCTCTGCTCGAAGTCAGGGAGGATTTTGGAGACTGAAGACACGACAATGTTTGTCATCTGCGCACTTCTGCTGTTTAAAGTAAGTAACAGATAATAACTGCTTTACTAACACAAACACATATTTTCCATAGCTCTAAAGCCTTCATAATCAGTTTATTTGTCTTGTCACACTCTTATCATTACAGCTCTATAAAAGCAGCCATTGTAAACTTCTGCCACTGGGGTCATTTTACACTATTGTTGCTGAAGGCAAATGTTTTACACCACACAACCACATTAGATTAGGGCTGTATCATATGGCCCTGACGGTGAAAGTTTGTTATCATTCTGTAGTTGGATCATAATAGTCGAAAGACTCTGATAAAATATTATCTGGTCATGACTTAGTAAAGGTGAAAACATCACGGAAAAGTGTAGGGAGTTGTTGTCCCATGCACACACCCAAGCTGGGACATCAGTATTCATTTTTCCACTCACATGACACCAACTCCATGTGCCACAGCAGCAGCTAGAGTGAACGTCCTGCCAGAAAAAAAAACACAGGGGCACACAATTTACTAAGATTATGCATCAACACAGCAATGAATGATATTTTATAGTCAAATTATAGTTTCTGTTGTGTTTGATAGCATATTATTAAGCCAGGATCAGTGTGAAAAGTAATCCTTAGCCTCCATGGTTGCAGACAATAATTTGACACTCATATACCTCAAAAACCCCTTGGAGCTTTTTGGCCTGTCTGGACACGCTCCTCACAGTCAAAGCACTTTTGTTAGATCAAAGATCAAGCTTCAGCTCCTAAAAAGATTTGTATCTCTTTTCTATTATAAAGGGATTTTGCATGTAAAAGTTTCATCTGTTTTGCAAACAGTAAATGTTTATTTAGCCTGCTGAAAAGCCATGTTAAATAATTATCTCCTTACTCACTAAATGATTTAGTGTTGCGTTTTACAGTATGTGAGCACATTCATTCTGATTTTCTCAAGTTAACTCTTCTCTGAGGTGCAAGCATTACTGTACATGTTGCTGCATTTGTTGCTCAAGGCAGTTCCTGGTGAAAATGTGGCCTAGCTGGGGTCTGGATATCCGGAGCACAGCAATTATCATCATTTTCTCCCAGTTTGTGGTGTGTATTTGTGTGTGTGTGTGTGTGGGGGGGGGGGGGGGTGGGGGGGGGGGGGGGGGGGGGTTTGGTTTGTTACCACAGTCATTTGAATTTCCATGGAGTAGTTAAGCAGATTTATTTGGGGAGCAGAGTTTATGGACATTCAGAAATTTAAGCCACTTCTTAACTGTTTGATGACAATCAAAAATCAGTAGCTTAACAGAGAACAGAATCAGTATTGTGCTGCCTTGTTTGAGTTAGAATAACAGTGTTTGGTGAGCTTTATACCTGTAAAAAGAGGAAAGCATGTCCTAGATTTTGACACTTGAGCTCCCTGTATACTAATCACAGTAATCAGTGCAGATGGGATATTCATCTGAGCAACTTTCCCTCATCTCCCCTCATCTTATCTCAGGCTGTCTCTGCTGAATGACCCCTCTCTATTGCCATCATACCCACTATGTGACGCCTTGGGGCTCAGTATCTTCCCATAGAAAGAGGGAGATAGAGAAACCGTCATTTTGTGCATTTATTTTCTCACAGATTAGATTAACTGTGAAGGCTCCAGCAGCTTCACTTTAAAATAGCACATAAAATGTTTCCGCCACTGAGAAGGCTGACATGGAGTCTGTGTGTGTGTGTGTGTGTGTGTGTGTGTGTGTGTGTGTGTGTGTGTGTGTGTGTGATCCGCGATGACTGAGTGACTCCAGCAGCCGTGGAGTTGAGAGGCCCATTGAAAGCAGCACTCCTCGGTGGTCCGTCTGTTCCCACTGGGGAATCCCTTCAGATTGCAGCTTCTTACCATAATGAAAAAAACAACTGTAGATCCCTTCAGACTTTCTGCCCCCCGAAGGCTACATATGCTGCTGAAGGCTGTTTATGCATAAATAGTGAAAAATATTTATTTTAATTAATTTATTTTAATTTAATTTACATTTTAGTAATACATACACATTTTTGTAAGGAAACAGTAAAACTGAAGCCTTTAGTATAATGTGTAGACAAAATATTGTGTCTTAATATTTATTGTTGTTTTTTTTTATGAAAAAAAATATATAATTGTCCTGTTTCATTACAAAATGACACATATCAAGTGTAAATTAATACTAGTGGTAGCATACATATTCCACAAAACAATGTGTTTCCAGAAAACAATGTATTTTGAACAATACCAATCATGGTAATTATTGCAAAACATGTACAGTAATCAAGACAAAATAGGGGTCAAAGGTAAAGCTGATTTAATTTGCTGACAGACAGACACAACCCATAATGACACATCAGTATTTATTAGTTTATAATATTTTTGTAAAACCAAATACATTTTTTGTATCTAAACCACCAGGTCCTAATAATGTTATGGCTTATTTGTCTAAGTATAATCACTAGGAACTTGATATTATAATATCTAAAAATTAAGTGGTTACCATATATAGTACTTTTCCAGTGTATACAGTAGATGGTGACTTAGTTGTGCCTCTGCTGAGTAAATCACTGTTCCCTCCTTTCTGCAGTCAGGCTTGAACTAAATATTTCAATGTATGCTGGTGGCCAGTGCCAAACCTTTGACAGTTCCTCCTCTGAGCTGAGTTGGCCCTCTAGGCAGGCTTACAGAGCTGCAGCAGCCCGGACTCAAACTGGGCACTGTAAAATGACTTAAATCCAAGCTGGAAGTAAAAATAACACTGAAGTGCTATCACCACTAAGTGTGGAAGAGGTTAGTTGCTGTCACATAAAGAGAACCAATCAGAGTTATCAGGACGCCTTTTTTGCTCCAAGTTATTGTGGTCCAGGCGTTATCACAATCGGCCAACTCCAAACATCCTACCGGTTCCTGCCTGCTTGATCCTACGACCCCAACACACTAATACCTGGGTATTAGTGTATATAATCTGGGTTCTGTGGCTGGTGCTCAGATACCATCAGGCTCCTCTGAAAGCGTGTGGACTTTGGCGAGCCCCATTTTAAAGCAGCTTCTCCCGTAGTATCGGGCTGGAACATTAGGATGTTTTGCAACTGGGGGCATGTCGCCATGTGTGTGTTGTCTGTGTGTTTGTATGTTTCTGGTGGTTTCACAGGATAATACACATTGCTTGTGTTTCTTGGCAAACTTAGGAGACATCAATGAATGGTTTAGCTGTTACTTTTCCCTTTTGGAGGAGGTTAGTTGTTAGACATCTGTTTGTGCTTGTCAGCCCCCAGGGAGAATAGGCCAATGTACCTCGAATATGTGCATGTTTAAGATGCCATTGTTCTGAGCCCGGAGAAGGGGAGTAGTGAAATATACTGACCTTCATAGACACACCTGCAGGGCTTGGTGACTTCAAAGGCCCCCCTCTCAACCAAACACACACATGCTGGGGAGCCTTAGTTAACTGACACCCTTGCCTCAGGCTGGAATCATGTCCTTTAAACACCTCCCCCTTCTTTTGTTATTTTAAGAAATAAACATGCATGCAGCATATTCACACATACAGTCACACATTATCATTGACACCCATTCGGAATGAGGGGGAGGGCGGAAGATCGTTCAACTTAGTCCTTCATCTTTTCTTCTTCTACTTCACCCCTCTATGTCGTATTCTTTACAGTGGTCTGAAACCATCTGATTAAAGCCAGCCACTCCTGTCAGGCACCAACTGTGCTGCACAAACCGTTAGGAATGTTTCAACTATCCCTCATGTCATTACTCAAGCTGGGCTCTACATTACCCACTTGCAGATAAGGACTCTAAGCATTTTAAGGTTGAAAACTGAGGCTGACAGAAAGATAAAGATAAACAAAAGCCATATTCAGTTCACCCAGTTTCTTGCTTTTTTTTAACCTTCAGATTATTTAGATGTAATGATGTCTATTATATGTGTAACTGTGTCAATTATTCACTGCAGGTTGCTCTTGGACATGCTTGTGTCAGTAACCAGTTCACTGAATCGGGGCAGTGTTGCAGTCTGTGTCCTGCTGGCTTTGCAGTGGAGGTAAAGTGTGGGAAAGAAGACACCAAGTGCATACCATGCCCACAGGGTAAGCAATTGTAATCTAATGTTACTGTATCTCTATAGAGATTATTTTTCCTGGCTTATCATTATCTCTGTCGTCCATCTTGAGGAAGCTGAAGAATTTAGACGGCACTTCTCATCATTGCCATTAATATATGTGGGGAAGACTGATGCCGATTTTGAAATGTGTTTGCTAGGAACATTTTCCCCATCTGAAAGCCTCAGCCTCAGTTGCCTTCCCTGCACCGAGTGCCCATCTGGTGTCCCCAGGTTGGCCTCTTGCTCTGCCAAACAAGACACACAATGCGATTGTGACCACGGCTTCTTCTTTTTGAGAACCTTTGGCCTGTGTGCGCCTTGCTCCAAATGCAACCGTGGTGAGGGGGCTGTCCGGGATTGTAGCCCTAAGCAAAACACACTTTGCCAGAAATGTGGCCCAGGAACATTTTCTGAGGAGTACAGTACCACCAAACCCTGCCAGAACTGCACCCAGTGCTCTGACAGTGAGGTGGAGATCAGAGCCTGTATGCCAAACTCGGACACACTGTGCATGGGTAAGTTGTAAGGAATAATTCCATTGAGAAAATACATTTAATTTACATGTAGCTTTATAGTTTTGGACAGAGTGGAGTTTAAATGACAGAGTTGACATGAGATCTGCCTACAAGGAACAAATATATAGTAGTGCCAGCTTTATCCTTGAAAGATCCCAAGCCGGGGAAGGCAGTTATAAGGAAACATAAAAAGATTGAGTTCAATTTAAGGGAGCACGGAGTGGGAGGGGGAGTGGGCTAGCCTTATAATACATAATTTTATATTTTTTAATTGAAATATTTATCTGTAACCCCTTCGATAATCTCATCAGTTACTGGCTGATCTTTAAGTTCATTGTGACTCAAAGCTCATCGTGGTGAGAACATACTGTTGGAAGCAGAAGACAACTAAACCAAGCAATTTCCATAAGGATACCCCCCCTCTGCCCTACATCATGCACTAATGAAACAACAGAGGGTCAAAAGTGTTGTGGTAAAGAAGGCAGGGTTTGATGAGTGGAAGCTTGGACCTCCACAGCCTAGCTTTATCCTTGAAAGATCCAAAGCTGGGGAAGGCAGTAATAAGCAAACATAAAAAGATAAAAGAATGAGTTCAAGGGAAGGGAGCAGGGTGTGGGAGGTTCAGTGAGAATACAAGGACATGTGTTCAACACCTGCACTAACACCTCATCTGAACACCCTGTAATACTCAAACCCTCAAAACATAAGTAGTGCAAGAGAGCCTGGTTAAGTGGTGTAGTCCAATTCGTATGAGCTCTTTAGGTTAACTGCCCCCAGGAACACAAAGGCTGGGGGAGGCTGCTTAGCCTGACAACTATTCTGCTTCCTTCCAAATGGCTACAGTCGCACTCCAGCAGTGAGGTCAATTGTACACACTCTGAGTCCATATGTCATGACTCTTTGACCCCACAGAGATCAGCACAGTACCTTTGAGTGTTTGATCCCAAAATAGACAGACCCCAGGAGGAAGAACTGATGCTAGAAACAGTGGCAATGAATGGTTAGGAGCTCCAGGGGACCTGTGTATCATTACATCAGGCATCCAGGCTTCTGTGGAAATATTTTTGGCCCCGGTTTACGCACGTCAAATGGGTTTCTGATGTGCAGATGCAGATTCTGTGATACCTTCCCTGACTTATCTTCTTTTCACAACCCTCATAGATAAGACGCTACACATTCTGTCTCGTCCCGCTGAGTCTGACGGGGCCCGTGACACTCCTGATCTTTCGGAACAAGAAGACCTGATAGAGAAAGCTGGCAGCAGTCCTGCTCCTGGAACTCCCAAGTTTACCCCACAGGATGATGGTGGCAGCAACAACATTTTGGTTTATGTGTCTGTCCTGGCTGCTGTGGTGCTCGGCCTCCTTATTTACGTGGCTTATAAGTGGTGAGTTCTCTCTCAGGGTTGTGGTCCTTAAATTGATAAAATACTGATTGTACAGTAAATTGGTTCTGACATGTGAAGTTTAACTGACATTGTTTTTCCATGCTCTTATTAGCTGGAGATCATGTAAACAGAAGGCGGCTCTGTCTAAGGCCCGTGCAGCCGAGTTGGGAACATCTTTAGAGGGAGAAAAGCTCCAAAGTGACAGTGGTGTCTTTCTGGACTCTCACAGTCTACAGGATAATCAGAACAGCAAAGGTATGGTGAACAATGGAGAACATAATTAGCCTTTTAGATGATTGAAGAAAGGATAGACAAGAACAAAGGCAAATTAAGGCAAAATGTAACCTCCATTATGCTCTGCTTTTTTTGAACTTGTAGAGGATTGGAATCTAAGTGATGCTACCGAACAG
Source organism: Channa argus (assembly GCF_033026475.1). Taxonomy (NCBI): domain Eukaryota; kingdom Metazoa; phylum Chordata; class Actinopteri; order Anabantiformes; family Channidae; genus Channa; species Channa argus. Next base: position 13,341,642 of record NC_090203.1, on the reverse strand, counting down.
TGTTTAATTACTGCCTCTCTAGTTTCTTGTGTCCACACGTTCCTGTTGTTAGTTTTACACTATTGCATTATTTGACAACTTAATAGTGCTCTTTTATTAAAGAGCGCAAAAGGGTCTCTCCAAACCAGTAAACATGGATGTAAAAAATGCAGGTTTCACAATATAAAATCTAAGCATCCCAGTTTTGTGCCCATAAAATGCCAAACATGGTATTTCTATAAAGAAAAAAAACATACGATTTATCTTTTGTTAATAATGTATTTATTAATATTAATATTAGTGGTTCACACTAATTAGTAGTTCACACACACTGACTAACATTAGTTCAGATCTTGGTGCTAACTTGGTGTTTTCACAGGCACCAAGAGAGACAGCAAGCAGGACAGTCGCCTGTACCTGAATCTACCCCCGCACAGACAGGAAGAGGTGGAGTGCCTCCTTCAGGAAGGAGGTGGCAGAGGGTGGAGGCAGCTGGGTGCAGCACTGGGATATGAACCGGAACAGCTGGACCTGTTTGGGCGTGGAGAGGCCCCTGCTCACACACTTCTTTCTAACTGGGCCCAGAAAGAAGGCTCCACTCTGGGACTGTTGGGTTCTGCATTGGCCCGCATTGAACGGCCTGACGTGGTAACAGTGCTCAGCTGCCCCACCCAGGGGGTTTCTGTGGTCTGACAACTTCTTAGCCTCACATATGACACCCATGGACTCTAGGAAGGAACTAGTGACATAACAAGGGAGGCACTCTAAAATTGACCAATCACTGCTGGAGATAGCCATTGACAATTCTTATTGCTTTGTTGGACATTTCTTTTACAGTTTTTACCAAGACAACAAAAATATCCTCACAATATTCTACCCCAAGTTATGTAACTATTTTACTTTACATGCACTGAAGTACATGAAAGAATTTACTGTTATATCTACTGTGCACACCAAATCCCAGAATACCAGGGGAAATGAACAGGCTGAATAATCAGTATGTCACAACCTCTCAGAGCAGTTGCTATAGTCTCGTTGACGTGCTCAGTGCACACAGCAGAAACCTGGTCAGACGATTAGTTTTGATCTATATCACCATACTATTACAGTTTTCCACGAAAATCTTATTACTGTGAGTATTCGAAGTAGCAGGAAACAGAATGATGTGTTTACACATGTTGCTAAAGTGTCATTCCTAAACCACTGTTTACATGTTAGTTTAGCAGTAATCAGATTTACCATCTGCCCCATTTAAAAACTGTTCCTTCCACATGCTATTGTAAACAAATATGGATGGCTTCGATCATCATATTTCTAGTCTGGCAGGCCTTGTTTTATAAATCATAACCTCCGCAACCACTTTGGCATTGCAGTTGATTTGTGTGGAAAAAAAGGGGATTTCATAAAATATGATGTTGCTTCCCTATTCGGGATCATTTTCATGCACATGCAGATGTTTGAAAGAAGGAAGAAAAATCCAAGAAAACCAGTCAAGGGTTTACGTAGCTAAGTGTTCAAATTTTGCCAGTACAGCCAACCATCCCTTCGATACTTGCAATGCTATTTTCTTTATAAGAACATTTGAACTAAACTGTAGATAGGAAGCATTCACCAGGCTGTTTTTATAATGTGTTCCCTTGTTCTATTGTTTTTCCAGTTTTTACCTGCTGCAGCCACCAAGTAGCCTTGGTATTTATTTACCTTGAGGCCAATATGCACCAGTGTTGTTTCAAATTTCATCAAAAGATGTCAAATTGAAGCAGCCTGGGGAATATAGAATATCTTTCTTAGCTCTTTACCATAATCATCTTTGATTGTAAATACCTTGAATTGTTTTTTGTATGTCCCGGTTTAAAGTAGGGTCATTTATTACTGAAAAGGAAATACAAATGTTTCTATTATTCCGACATTTAAAATACTCATCTTGCGCATTGTCTACTTGATTTCTCATATTAGACAGAAAAAGAAAAAAAATTCAGACACTGTTAACATCAGTGCCGCGTGTCTAACTTGGCATCATGCATTTGTATTTCATCAGTGTCATGTCTAAATTAAATCTTGGAGAAACATGGACATCTGCAATGCATAGTTGAACTATGAAATATCCGATGATCTGATATATTTTTAACACAAGCCACGAGTGGTTTTATGTATATTTCCCAATGCTATTCCTCAATGTGTTTTTGTATGTGCATTGATTCATTTAATAAATAACTTTAATAAGTCTGTGCTCTTTCATTGTAACGGGACCAGAAAGCTTCACAGTAAAATGTAATACCATCAAACAATAGATGTACAGCATAACAACAATGATATCATCAGTGATTCTCAACCACTGGTACAATGTGATTGTGGAGTACCCTAATTCATTTGACAAAATGGTAGTACAATTTCATTTAAAAAATAAATAAATAAAAAATACATACGAGTCAGGTGTAACCCACATAGATGATGATGATGACTGCAAGACTATTTAGGGAGTTAGTGGATATGTAATAACTATTAAAACTGGCCCAATTCTTTTAAAAAAAAGAAAGCATAAAGTAAGGAATAAACATTTTAAATAATGCATAATATACATATATGACATGGTAATAATAGCAGATGAATTATCTAACAATGAATAAACATGACATCTAAAAATAATGGACAAAACAAAAATTATTGGTAAACAAGTTAGCTAAAATATATGGGTTATATTGGTCATATAACTAACTCTTTAGCTAGTTAATTATGTGACCAATATAACCCATATATTTTAACTATTTAGTAATGGTTTGTTAAAATGGTTAGTATTTGAAAAAACTAAAATGGCTAGTTAAATTATTAAATGGTTGCTAAAATGAAAGGATATACAACTGAAGTAACAAATGGTTAAAGGTTGAAATGGCAATGTTAACGTGCAGCACTTTAAATAAGATAGAATTGATACACAATGACTTTTAACAGGCCTCAACAGTTCAAAACATAAAGTCTGTCTTATGTTTTATGATTTTATTAAAAAAGTTTCATAATTTTTGCATAATTTATAATCTGGATAGTGTCTTAGAGATTTGTAAATATACAAAGACCTTTAATGACATTTGATATTCTACCGCTTATTATTCGATTTAGTTTAGCTCCTATTCCAAACCATGGAGATAAAAATAAAAAGTACATAAAAATCTGGGGGTGTTAAATTACTGTATCATCAAAACCATTCTAGAGGAAAGCTTCCTCTGTCTTAAGCACAACCTGATTCCAGCTCCCACTCTGCTCTGAACTAAAATCTGTTAATGATCTCCTTGCCTTCGCTTTTAAGTGGGAGCAGGCATCTTGCATGGCCTAGGGCAGTGTTACATGCTGTCGCACACTCCAGACGGGACTGCTTAACTGTGGTCTGGAGCACACAGGCACTGGGCTGTGGAATTTCCACAGACGGGGACGGGGGATGGGACAGGGGAGTGAGGGGAAGCACAGCAGTGACTCTATTCACTGGTCAGGAGTCTCCATATTTAGAGTGCACTAAACATCTCTAATGAAGCCAGTCGATCACTTTGACACCCTTACAGGGGCCGTACATCTGGTACATTTTTGTGCATACGTGCTGCAGTGGCATTCATGAACCCCTTATTAGAAGAATTAGCCAATCTAAAATGGGATTGGGTGTACACTCAGCTCTTAACCATGTAACAGAGGTCAGAGGTAGTTGCTTAGATCTGTTAGAGTCTATTTAATAGACACACATGAACCCAATTCTGCACAATAGGAAAACATCATTTTACAAAAAAAGTTTATTACCTTTTAAAATGTTTGTACACTTGTATGACAATGTGCTTACACAGTACTTACAATAGAGTAGGGTGAAACTTTGTACATAGAAAAATAAAAACAAAACAAAAAACATAAAAAGCCCCACCACTGAAATAAAATAGAGACCTGTGAGTCAGTGGTGTCCAATGTTTGACAGACTGTAACTGCATCAGGAAGGCTGAGCTGGTGAGGATGCGTGGGCTCACTGTGCTGCTGGACAGCTAGTCTCCTGCATACAGCTCTGGTAATTTTACACATTATTTACATGTTTATTCACTAAATGATAGTCCTTTTACAAAGTGGCTGCTTAATTAATCATTCCAAAAACTATTATTCAATGTATTCACAATATAAAGCAATATACATATGTTGGAACATCGTTTAATGCAATTTAAGAGGCTGCAACAAATTAATGACCTAATGCTAACGCAACTACATTAATAACTCTTGGAAATGAATGTGTGAATTTGTGGACCAAAGCTGACTGACGTGTCTCTAACATTTAATGGGGACTAAAAGTGAGTGAAAAAGAAAACCAAAACACACAAGATGTTAAGAAACTGTTAAAACTGCAGTGCTACTACCTACATTTACTGCACCGTTCCTGTAACAAGAGGTTCCAGAGCAGAACAAGCTGGGAGAAGAGTGGAGTGGACAAAATGGGGATAAATTGACACACAGTTAAACAGCACATCAAAACACAGCGTTTAAACCCTGCTACCCTTATAATACATAATTTTATTTTTTTAAATTGAAATATTTATCCATAACCCCTTCGATAATCTCATCAGTTACTGGCTGATCCCTAAGTTCATTGTGACTAAAAGCTCATCATGGTGAGGACATACTGTTGGAAGCAGAAGACAACTAAACCAAACAATTTCCATAAGGATACCCTCACTCAGCCCTAGATCATGCACTGATGAAAAAACAGAGGGTCAAAAGTGTTGTGGTAAAGAAGGCAGGGTTTGATGAGTGGAAGCTTGGACCTCCACAGCCAAGTTAAAAGCAGCACCAGATACAGAGTCAGTGGCAGGGGGTTGAAGCGTACACAAAAAAGGAATCTTGGGGGGGGGGGGGGGCGACAAAGACTGTTCTGCCATTGATCCGTTTTAGAAGGAAAGTAAAGAATCTTTGATAAACATGATACCAAAGCTGATTTTGTGAAGTAATTATTCGGGACTAGAAGAGATTAAAATGTGGGGTCAAGGTAAGGATCTCAGGAACATTTAAGAATCACAAATGGAAAACAAATTCTAAAAATCAGTCAGTCAGTGAGAACATTGTCTCTGTAGCACCCCTCAGTATCATCCTTCGAGAACATTGCGACTGGAGTCTCTGGTCATTTAGCAGCACACGAGTCTCCAACAGAATAGGACTCCTTCATGATCTGCACGGCCTGGAGAGCTTCTTGGGCAGCAGTGCAATTCTTAGTCATAAATACCGATAAGAAACTACTTCACGGTTCAGGCTGGCCAGTTCATGCACGAAGGAGTGAATGGAAAGGCAAATCTGTGCTTCTCCTACAGTAGTGCAGAGCAAGTTAAACATGTGAAGTCACTGAGGCTAGTACAGCTCTGTGTCCTCCTTGGGCCTGTACACAGAGCCAAATCTCTGCATGTACTTTTTTATATACTCCTTAGTCTTGTGCTTCACATTCTCATTACACTCAAGGTCCTCAGGATTCTTGCAAGCTTTCAACTCCTTATTCATAACTCCATGAGTTAGCTAGAAGATTGAGAAGAAATGAGGAAAGAGTGAAACACATTTCTTCTCACCAGACTGCAGTAAATGATATAATTACCATGTATGTCAAAATTGTAGTAGAGTGGTTAATTCTTCTTTAGTGACTTTGCACTTTATAATTTGGGACAATAAAGTGCAATTTCTCAATTAGTGAAAACCCAGCTAGTCTTTCTGTTTAATGTGCCATGTGTAAGTCCTGGTATATCCGAGTGGCACCACCTGCCACATACACAATCCTTGGACCCCGAAAGAATGCTACCCTTTGAAGAAACACTGGTTGAAAAACACTTTTAGAAAGGCATGAGTAAAACGAAAGGAGGTAATAGTTTAAATGTACAATGTGCTCTTAGTTTCTTCCAGAGGCAGATTTTGGCTGGTGAAAGCTCTACTATTTAGTTTTGATTTGGAGGAAACTTTGAAAATGCTGCCTTTTAAGTCAACTGACCGATACCTTTATTGTGTGCTGGCCATGTAGAGGTCAATTAAATGTTGAGTGATTCTTGGAATTCTTTAAAACAGTGTTGTATAAGCGTCTTATTGTTTAATCCTACCTTTCTAGCCAGGTGTTTGAAGTCTTCTGTGTTGCTGATACGTCCCAATTTGCAATCTGGCTTCCGGTAAGGATTTAAACATTGCACGATGAACTGGGACATCTGACTCACACACACGAAAATAGAAGAATGTAAAACAAACAAAATGTTGCATGGATGTATAGTAGGCATTCACAATGTGGACAACTGTTAAGGTCTGATAATCAATCAATCTGGAGTTATAATCCAAAAAAACCCCAAACAAAACATTATGTATGTATGTATGTGTGGACACTGTGGCTTACCTCTTTGCGAAATGTCTCTTTACTCTTTTTAGCTAGTTCACTGGAAGTGTCTGCTTCAGCTGTCTTTGTGGAAAACTGTAACAGTTTTGATGAATAAGATGATAAAATTGCATGCAAATAAAATTTGTTTCACATTGAATGCATGGGTATGCCCTGTGTAAACTGTCACGCATCATCTACAATTTGTTAAAATGTATATGTATGTATCAGAAGCACGCACAAAAGACAGACACACACACAATGTGCCATAAACAATAATTCAGAAATTGCAAAATTGAACGGTATAGAACAGGATTAGATTCCTGGCTGTGGTACCACTGTGTGTCTAAACACATGGTGGCAAATAAGTTGATGACCTTGTAGCTGATCTTAGTGGGAAAAACAGATCACATTTTAGTTTTAATGATTAAAAATAGAACAGACAAAGGGGCTACTTGCATTGTTAGGACTAATAAACAAACAAACAAACAAACAAAGAAATAAAGGAATGCCAGGTCTTACAGGACCATACAGCTGAGCAGGGAGTATAGTGAGTGGTTTATCCCTTAAAATCTTAGTCTCGAGATTCTGATGAATGGAGGAGGAGTTATCTGTGAGGTCTTGACACTCACTGAATATGGTGTAGTGCCTAGAGTTTCTTATTTTTTTCCCCCCCCTATACTGAGGAACAGCTGAAAGTAATCACAAGTGCAGCATCTTCAATTACCTCAAGGAACAAACACTATAATCATGCTTTGCACCAAAGCACAAACTTTCTGGGAACCAAATGAAAAAGGAAGTGGATTCCCCTTCATTGTAACGTTATTCTACTTCTAGCCGACACCATATAAAAAGCACACAACTAGGCCTTATAAGAAGATCACTGCTAAAAGCTGACCTTAGATGGATTTTCATCATAAGTGGGTGTTCCCAGGTCCATCTCAGATTCATGGTCCACACTAGTGTTGTCACTACTTCCTTCCCATGTTGGAGGGTCCCATTGTGTTTGTCTAATGTTCAGAGTAAAATAATAGATTAGAAGTGCACACAAGGACTTAGCAGAGCCATAAACACACACTTCACACAAACACAGCGCTACAGAATACCAACCTTGTGACTACATGGTAGTAGTAGATCTTTCCTTCAGGGTCCCGAGCAACTTTCCAGTTGGGAGGTAGGACAATAGTTTTGGGTTTTGGGGGAGAAGGAGGGGGCAAGTCTATCACATTGTTGGGTACAATCATTTCCTAAAAAAAGGATTCAGAAAAAAAGCATCAGCAGCCAAATACTGTATCTTTTATTACCAAAAAAAATTGTTGTACGTTTAGTGTTAAATCACATGTTAAGTCACATGTTTGATGACTGTCGATTGAAGGTAAATGTAAGATGTTTATAAATGAGACCAACTGAACCGTTTCATTTATTTTTTCAAAATGTAGTCACATTTTGCAAGGCACTTTTTTATTGTATGAGGGAGAGTTTGACCAAGTTGCATATTTTAGATGTATGCTACCCTCTTGTGGCCAAACTGAGACTGTTGTTGCCATATAACCTAAAGGAGCAAAGGCTGAACATTGCAAAAATGACACATTTAAAACGGAGATTTAATGCAGCCCGTAAATAAATTACAACAAATATAAAATCATAACAAATTATAAGGAATCATATATTTCTACCTCTCCAGTCAAATAAAAACTACTTTACTCTCCTTGTTCAGTTTCAACTGGCAACATATTAAATTAAAACACATTTTAATGGACTTTTACAATGTCAATTACTGGCTCAAAATTAAACACAGATTTCATTTTACACCCTACATTTAAAAAAATGTGTGTATGTGCATGTATGTGTCACCTGTTGGACAGTTTGGGATGTGACAATGGTGGTGACTGTGCCTCCCTGTTGCACCACCACTCCTTGCTGATGGCCAGGATACACTGGCTGACCATGCAGGTAGCTGGCTGTGGGCTCAGTGTATGCCTGTACAAACACAAAGAGCACTCAGATCGGACAGGTCCTTTAAGTACAGATAGTATATACAACATGGGTTATAGTAATTAATACCAATTACATTACCTTTTACAATCCAGAAATAACAGTGTTTATGACTTTTTAAGACTTTTCTAATAGCACTTTAAAAATGAAATTTAATAAATATGCAAAGTCAGCATGTTTGAAACACTTTGACATATAGTTTGCTTTATAAGCATTTCCAGGCACTGCATTTGGTATTCTCAAACATGTCATTAAAATGCCATTTTCCACATTTCTATACCAACTAGCTAGCAGGCCGACTCTAATACTGAATGATGCACTATTACAAATGACAAATCTTCTTCAGTCTGAATTTGTCTTGCAGTAATGTGACTAAAACATTTCAGTCCCGTCTAATGTAAATTTAAATTTTTGTAAAGCCTTGTATTCTCTGAAAATTGGATTATTTATGCTCTAATGATTTTTAATTAAGTTTAATTCATTGTTAAATACTGCAGAAAAAACATATAAATTGTCCAGGCAACATATTTTGGAGTTTAATAGGCCTCAATGGTAATAATATTTACTCTCATTTGCGCCTTATTTTCAATGTAATAATTATGTAGGTTTTTTAAGTTTATTCTAGAAAGTAGTATCTAAATTTAAGTAAAGTAAATTCCCCAGAGACTCCGGCACGGCAACCTACCTGTATGACTGGCGTGTTGGTCTGAGGGTAGGCAGTGGGGATACTGTAAATTGTTTGACATGGCTGGCCCTGGTAATAGATGGCTGTCTGAGTCTGGGCCTGTGCTGGAGTTGTAGCATATTGCTGTGCTGGCTGTGTCTGAACAGCAACTGCCTGCTGAGTGGTGGGGTCCCAGAGAGTTGTGTAGCTCTGCTGGCCCTGTACCCGAGGAGCTGCCTGGGTTGGTACAGAGAGGACAGCTACGCCTGCATCTTGGGTTGCTACAGTTGGCTGGGCATACTGTTGGGCATTACTAGTGGTGAGGTTGGTGGTGGTGATGTGCTGAGAAAGACTAGAAACTGAAGTGGCTTGGGATGTGGAAGATGGGGAGGGCAGGCCCAGATCAGAGATAAGATGTTGGGGAGGAGTTTGTTCATAGTTCATTGTGGGCTCAACTGTAGGGGTAGGGAGCAGTACTTTGCCTGCATTTGGGTTGGAGGGATCTACAAAAGTCTGGATTGGATATCCAGGAGGATATGTGATGAAGCCAGGGCTGGAGGCATATGCCAGAGCAGGGTCATATGCCATACTTTGAAGCTGCTGCTGCTGTTGAAGTTGCTGTTGCTTTTGGGCTTCCCGCTGAGCAACCTCCTGTTCAAACAACTTTCTGCGTTCCTCCGTGGACAGCTTGTTGCGCTCCTTGCCACCCACCCCCCTGGGTGTCTTGCTGCTGTTAGATGGGTCAAACCTTAAAAATTAGAGAACAAACACAGTAAGATATACAGCTATGTAAAAATATTCATTGTGTTGGCTCCTCAAGTGACGAGGTAAGAATGCTTACCGTTCCTCAGTACGTCGGCTGCTTCTCTCATAGAATGGATGGGGTGGAGACAAGGACCGTCTTCTTCGTCTTTCTGTGTTGCGTGGAGGTTTGTCAGAGACTCGATCTCTGTCCCGATCTCTGTCTCTGTCCCTCTCTCTGTCCCAGTCTCGATCCCTGTCTCTGTCATAATCTCTGTCCCTGTCGTGCTCCCTCTCCTTTTCTCGCTCCCTTTCACGTTCTCGGCTACCAGAAATAGTGCGTGGCATCAAAGCTGTATCGCGCTCGCGGCTGCGTTCTGTGAGAAAAACCAATTAGCCACATGGAATTCCAGAAATTCCACGTGACAAAAAACAGCTTTGGACTTAACTTACCATTTGCCTCCTTTTCCACCTGACTCTTCTTTGGTATTCTGTAAACCTCCTGAAAGAATAAGCATAATTTTGACTTTAGGCTTCACATTACAATGGCAAAAACATAGATAAAAAGTTATTATTATTATTTTATATAGTTATTATTATTACATTATTTTCAGTTGACAGTGTCAGTTTTAGAAGTAACCTCATTTTAACTCACCTTTAGATCTTTCCAGCTTTCAAGAAGTCTGGCAGCCATGCCACTAATGTCCACAGCACTGAGTTGGGGCTCCTGACTTCTCTCACTCTCTACATCTGAAACACCTTCCTCTTCATCCTGAGAAGGAGTTCCTATCACTGATGGGTCCACAGGGATTGATGTCACATCGGAACGTATATTGGCATCTGGGACCTCGGAGCCTGGGGGTGCATCAGTGGTAGATTCACTAGGTTGTGCCTCATTGCCAGAAGGAACCTTTTCTGCCTCTTGTGTCTCTGTCTTGGCTTCGATCTGCTCTAGACGCAGCTCAGATGGAAGATCAGTGGTGTCTGTTGGGATGGACTGAGTTTCTGGCTCAAGAGTTTCAATAGTGGGCTGATCATTTGTCAGTTGAGCCTTTTCTGACACTGCCTGGCTAGTCTGCTCTTTCTCACTCTCCTGTACACCAATAGCCTCCTTTGACTTCTCAAGCTCTTCCTTCAGACCCTCACCTGTGTCCTCTTTCATCTCCATGTCTTCCTTCTCCAACCCCGACTTTGTTTTGTCTTTCACTTCCTCAGTCTGAGGTTGGTGCTCACTACCTGAACCCACCTCTGCCTCTTCCTGATTTTCCACTTTGACAGACTCCTCCATTATTTCTTTTGCAAGATCTGGTGCGTCACCAGCTGGATCTTCCTTTAACTGTTTCTCATCATGAAGTCCTGAACGTGAGGATTCATCTTCGTCCTCATCCTCATCCTCCTCCTCTTCCTCCTTATCCTCCTCTTCCTCCTTCCCATCAGATGCTTTGCTAGTGTCAGAGAGTGCACTGTCTAGACTGTTTTCGCTGATGATTTTAAGGCGGCGGTACACAGCAGGTTTGGACGGGTCACTTTCAAGTTCGGGTCCCAATTTGGTTGAGGAACCATCGGGAGTGTTCAGAGGTGTTTGTGCACGAGAGGTGTTCTCACTAGAGTAGCCATCCATCTCAGCAGGGTGAGGTAGACTTTTTGTCTGTGCCCATCGCTGAATAAAGGTAAGGACTCTGCTCTCTTCTAACATGTTCTTAGTCGAGATAGGCAGCACAGCCAGTGTCTTCATTATCTGTCAACAGAGGATGGAAAAGGAACAGATTTAACGAGTCCTTTAATGGGCAGTTTTTGTAACGCAAAGTCCGTGACATATCTCACCTGTAACTGCAGCTTTGTGTTATTGGCACTGTTGCCTTTAGCTTCAGAAAGCTCTACCATGAAGATCCACAGCAAAGACAACCCATGATGGTCCAAGAACTGCTTCAGGCATGATGGATTTTGAGTATCCTGTGCAACACAAACATTATCTGGTGCAAAATGCACTGCAATAACAGAAATATATCAACCCTGTAACCCAATCATAAAAAGCTCAAACACACTTATTTCTAAAACTAGTCATTAATCATTCATGTCATACTTGTATGAGCTTGAGACAGATAAGTTTCTGCTCCATGGTTTCCACTCGGACCATTAGTCTGCAGAGAGACACCACCTGTTTCTCATCATACAAGCCTTCTCCATTTTCCAATAATGCCTCCAGTTCCTCATCAACCTAAGAAATGTGAGATTATTATAGATTAAATACATTGACTTAGGGATATTGGTGTAGAGACATTTACTTTGTATTACTACAATATAAGCCTAACTTAATAATTTAAAAGTAACATTATTGCCACAGTAATATAAGCCAATTCATAAGGTTTCTACTGTTGTGGTTAGTGAAGTGTACAATTAAAAATCTAATAATGATATATTTTATTAAGTACTCCTTTTTGAATTAGGTGCATAAATATTAAATATTTCTAGTGCTGTTAACTGAATTACTAAAATAGGTAATTATTTCAGTAAATCAACAAAAATAAATTGGTCACAACTTTTGTCATTAGCTAACTGTTATACTTATTTATAAAATAACCATTCACTCTTTTGCTGTGTCCTGTCTTTGTAAATGACACTAAAAAAACATAAAAGAATACCACTATTTGCTTTATACTGCCATAATCCAATTCAACTGAAAACTATTAATGCATCTCAGAAAGATACCAGAAAGGCTTTCAAAGTTGACTGAAAGAACTGACCGTGGTGAGAGCACTCTTTCGACTGCGGTCTTTCTTCATCTTCCCCCCAGCTGCCCGAACACTCACTCTGTTCTCCCCACCCAGGAAGCCTCTGCAGCTGGGTGCTCCACAGAAGCATTTCTGTGCTTCTTTGCTGGAGGATAAAATTAAACAAAGGTGAAGTGAACAACAAAAAAGATTTTAAAGATTCAAAATCCAGCATTTTGACCAATACTATGTGAAAAGTAAATGCAACAAAAGCACAAGCAGGACATGACACAACTGTAGGGAACAAAAAACAATAGAGGTAACAATACCCATATCTTTGGAACTGGTAATCAAAAGTTAGTTCAGTTCCTGCAGTAACAGCCTTGGTGGTGAAGAATCCAACTCTAAGCTGGCCATTGACAGTCCACTGAAAAGGGAGCAAATTTAGTATCAGGTGAGTGAGGCAATCTGAAAGGATATTACTGAAAGGCATGCATTTTTTTTTTTAACTATACCTTCTGGGTCTCACAGTTTGGTTCGCAACTATGGTTCATAAACCGAGAACAATTGCCCTTCAACGTTGCATCAATGATCTAAAAGAGACGTAATGCCATGGTAGGTATTTCTGTCATTTTTAGTGAATCACTGAAGCAGATTGCAGTTTAAGTTTTGACATTAATTGCAATGCATCATCATAATCACTTACCTCATTATTTTTTAGAGACATGAAGTAATAGTGAATGTTTTTATTGCGAGCATATTCTTTCACCCTTGTTTTGAATTCCTTGTGGTCCAACACCTCCCCACAGTACTCCAGTACAAACGTGTTTCTGAGATTGCAATAAAAATAAACCAGTTTTAAATTTGTCTTATTTTTTGTCAACCATAACCATTTAAGAACACAAACTGCAAATTATCTGACCCCAGTCAGATGTGCTAGTGTTTCTAGAAATGAGGATATTGAACGAAATATTAAATAATTTACAACTTTCTCAAATGGCAAATATTTTCTTTTGGAATGCAATTACATTTAAAGTGTGGATTGTTATAAACAATATGAACTTTTAGTGGGTGGCCCCAAAGTAACCACTACTTTTATAAATTGCATTTGGCATTAAATATTTTATTGAAAGTTTTTTAAATGCTTACGGGGCCAAGTCTTTAGCTGCCCGTAGTCCCCAGCCCTTGTCTTCTGTAAGGATAACCTCAAACTCTGAATGTTGTTTCATCTGAAAGCGTCGATTCGAGCAGTAGACTCCATTAAGGCACCGTGAGGAGCTGACAAAACACGCACACACAAAATACAAAAATAAAACTCAAGAACACATTGAGCAATGCATAGTGAGCAGTAAATTTTTTTCAGTATTTTTTTTTTTACATGCTTAACTGTTAATTTGCAGAATGTGTATGATAAAATGGCAAAATCTTTCATTGCCATAATTAAGAGCATGATACTACTAGACATTTTGCTATTGTTAAAGCAACAAATATAATTTGTCAGGAAAATTGGATCAAAGTGTACTTTAACAGTACTTGTATATACCCTCTTCACTCGGGTACCGTTCAATGATAACATTTCAACACCACCTTTAATATTGTGACATATCTTTATCAATAATAATCAACTTACCACTCAATCATCAGCAGCCGGTTTAGACAGTCTTCCCCACATGCCAACACTCCTCTTGAACGTTCCTCTCTGGACAGCACTGGACACTCACATTGCATCCTCTTGATATCCCGATGAGACTTGCTCTTCTTTCTAAAAAAAAAGAATTGAAACTTTTTAATGTTCAAACCTAAAAGTACTTATAACTATTTAATAAAACAATTAAAGTACATGCACAAACAAATGCTGACATTTTCCTGGTCAGGCTGGGCAACACCTTACCTCTCAGTCAAATACAGATTCTCCTCCATCAAGTCAAAATAAGGGGGCATCTTTTTAGACCTGGCCAACTCTTTCCATTTACTGGCATCTTGAAAGTCGTGCAGAGTAAGTGATGGACGATGCACTTCAGCCTTGACATGAGTTTCCTTAGTGATGTCAGTATCTCCTTGACGCTCCCTTTTGCCTGCAGGCCCAGCTTCTGCCTCATTGTCTGAATCTGATTCAATCTCTGGACGCCTTTTTTTAGGTGGGCCCCTGCCTCTATGGGGTCTGAAACTGTCTTCTCTAGGGGGGTCGGGTATAGTAGACCCCCTGCTGTTGCTGCTTATTTCATAACCTTGTACAAAACTTGATGACCCTGGAGTGTTGGTGAATGGTTTATCACCACTGTAGTCATCATTGTCATTTGTAAGAGAGTCTGGATGTATTTCACCTGTAGGATCCTGATAATTTTCATTTGAATGGAAGAAAGGTTTTTTGCTAGACTGCATGTTTGGAGATTGGTGGTTCCAGGAGGCACAATTGTGTCTATGATCCTGTCCTTTGACACAGGCCCCTGTTAGTTTAGTGTTTGGTAACTGTGGCCCATGACTACTATCAGGCTGCTGGTATGTACTACTGGGCTGCTCTGTTTGTAAAAAATCCCAACCCAAGCTGAATACATTCTTGTCACTGATGTTATCAGCACAGGAGAAATCATGTTGGTAACGGGAATACATCTGCTCACCCCTGCTGCTTACAGCATGCTGTTTGTTCCCCTGTTCACACTGTCTAGAATTATCAGGTTTGTGAGCACAATCGGTAGCACTTGGACGACCAGCTGCATAGGGCAGCCCATTGACAGTGCCGCTACCCTCAGAGTGACTAGTGCTATCAATCATATTGCTCTGGGACTGACATAACATAGTGCTGTGTAATAACTCATTTACACCAGCACACAGAACACTGTTCACCCCAAAAGCAGTGGAAGGGCTCCCCTGTTCTTGTACAATGGTAACTTGTCTTAGGACATTATTTTCCATACTAGCATTGTGCAGTTCTGAATTATGTAAATGACTGCAGGAAGCTTCTGTGTCCTGTGTATCCACTGTTAGAGAAGAATTCTTTGGCACTACCACTACAGAGTGCAATCGTTTAATAGCCTCACCACAATCCGAGTCATACTCCGAGTTGTCACTATCACTGGCCTCACTCTGTCCTGCTAATGCATCCTGATTAAGTAGTGTTCTCTCACTCAATTTGAACTTGGTAGTACTGTTGGATTTCTCCTCAAATTCACTTTCATTCCAACTTTGCATCATTGTAGCTGTGTCAACATGTGGTGTAAAATTTCTGTGATGAGGCTCATCTGCATTTACTTTTTGAGAAACACTCAGTTTTAAGTCACAGTGGCCACTGCTGGTGTTTATTTGTGACAACTCACTTTGGTCTTTGTATTCATCTGTCATAGAAGTGCTGTCCAAGCCAACTTCCTCCTTGGAGATCTTGGTCTGGTTCACCAGTAGGGAATGTGTTTCAGCTTCTTGGAAATTACCTGTACAGTCAGACTCTTGTTGGTTATTGTCTTTAGAAAGCGCTATCTTTTTGACTGAGATCAGTTTTTTAACAGTAGGCTTACTCTCTGCACAAAGACTCCTCTGTGAATTGTCACTCTCTAAGGTATCTTGCCCAACAATATCCCACCGAGACTTCTTAGCAGTACTGCAGCTCTTTTTAACAGAATCCATGCTTCGTTGTTCACATGCCAGGTGATTCTCAGATTCAACATATGATGAATCAACGTTATGTGGTAAACTTGTGTCCGACCCATTGTCAACTGTTAAATCTTTATTCAGTTCATCAAACTCTGATTTAGTGTTGTCCTGAACATTATGTGCTCCAGGTATACCAGCTGTATCAGGTAAGGACTTTGGCCCTGGTGAACAGTCAAAGATTATTGTATCCTGGCTGCACATTATACTATCATCATTACTGCATAAATTTAAGACAGATGCACTTACGCTCACATGAGGTTGATTGTTTAAAGAAAAGCTATCCCTCACATTAGGCAGGTTTTCAAGGGTGTTATTTACATGCCTAAAATGTTTGCTTAAATTAACAGTTGAGGTATTTTTATTCTCAACTTCAAGACCTAAATCATTTTCTTTTGTTCTTTTGGGTAATGATTCTTGCAAATCCTCTTCACCAAATGAGACCATCCCCTTAACATCTTGATGGGAGTCATCTTTTTCACTCTGTGAACACTGTTCTGTAGTGGTTGCACAGGATGGTGCTTGGCTGTGAAATATGTCTTTTGATTGTCTATTGTGGCTTGTGGTCTTCACAGTGGTGCTAAAAGGTGCCAGCTGTTTCATGTCTGGCTGATCAGTTTTCTTTAGAGAGTTTTTATTCTTCTCCTCAAGGAAATAGCTTTTGTCAGCCTGTTTTGAGGCCTCTGAATTTCCCTTATAATCTGCCTCAGATTCACTGGAGCTGCTTTTTTGCCGTTTCTCATGTGTTTCAGAGTGAGTATGCATACTGGAAGAAGAGGATTTGCTGTTGGTGTCTGACTTGTGATGGGTGCTAGATCTATGGTAACTAGAGTCTAAATCGGGAGAGCATTTGCGCTGTGAGTCAGAGTCAGATGATCGCTTTGAAGTCCTTTCAGACTTGGACAAGTGAGTTCTCTTATCTATCTCAGAAGACGAAGGAGATCCTACAGATTTAGAGACCTTCTCAGATTTTGAGTGGGGAAATGATTTTGAGTTTTTATGTGAGCTTGAATGGGTGGATGGCCTAGTGGACTCACTCATCCTTGTCTTTGTTTTTCTGTGATCATCTTCAGAGTCAGAACTGTCCCGGGTTCTGTCAGTCCGAGAATGAGAACGTCTTCTCTCTCGGCGTGGAGAACTTCTATGGGATCTCCGGTCAGAATCATGATAGTATGACCTTTCACAGCGTGCTCCTCTGTCACCTCTTGACCGCTCTGATCTGGAATGGGATGAACTTGTTCTAGACCCTCTTGATCGAGAACGTGATCTAGACCTTGACCTTCTGCGATCTTTGTCTGATCTAGATGAGCGTGATGATGTGTGTCTAGAATCTCGGTCTAATTTTGAATAACTAGAAGATCTTTCATAATTCTCTGAGCGCTTAGAGGAACTTTTTTCTTTTTCCTCCACATGTGAACCAGAGGAAGACTTTTTAACCTCTTTGCTTCTGCTATCAGAGTTTGTTTTAATTTTGGAATCTGCTGCTTTTCGGCCGGAAGACATCTGGGCTGAATCTCCATCAGATTCTGAGCCAATGTGAGCACTATCAGATTGAGACCTGGTTTTCCTTTTATATACCTTGTTATCCTGCTCAGTACTTCTGGGAGTCTCACCATCTTTTCCTGTGGAAGCAGCTAACTTCTTGAGACTCTGGGTTACCCTTGCATCAGAGGCTTCAATGTGAGCGTTCTCAAAAGAGCAGACACTGACGATATTCTGACACTGGGGTGTTGGGAATTCATTTGCACCCTGACTTGCTGACTTCTGCAAAACCTGTAATTCAGAAGAGTTATCCTCCTCTGCAGTGACAGACACTGGTTGCTCTTCAGTCACAGAGGCAGTGAGAATTTGTTTCTTGAAATGCATCTTTGCTAAATCGGGATTCAATTTAGTGGCTGAGGTGACTGGTGTCTGAGAAGGTGCTTCTGGCATGGATATCTGTTTCTGATCAGTTTTGCCTTTGCTCTGCCCTGCTTTGTCTGAGTTTAACGGTGACAAGGCAGCCTGAGGTTCAGTGACAGACTTGTCAGGGCTTGCGGGGATGAAAACTCGGCTCTGCAGTGGCTTCTTGGTCTGCGAGAAGCTGAAGGACACTTTCTGACGACTCTGATCCTCTAGGTTGACCTTCATTTTGCTCCCTTTAGGCAAAAGATGGTTGGATAGCATTACTCTGGGAGAAAGGCTCTTCCTAAGAGCTGCTTTGGAAAGGCCCTCCACCTTTACCTACAGTAAAAGAAAAAACATGATCCTTTAACATAATTTTTTGGGAAAATGTTAAATTATACATAGGGCTTATAGCATAACAGCTGTGAGATTTGTTAACTTTACATTAAGACTTACTGAGGCACCACTCCCTTCCTCTCTTTTTAGCCAGGAACACCACAGGAACATAAAAAAAAAGAAACCAGTTGGCACAGTTTATGTATTAGTACATAAAATTGATCAAAGAGTCCTGAAAAATGAATTTTCAATGTAACAATGTGGGATGAGACTATAGTCTTCCTTCTTTGACAGGCATGATCTTGCACTTAAATAGCACAACATTCAATCAATAGTGACAGGAAATAGGATGATAAAACTTCTAGCATGAACTCTAGCTCTGGACAAAGCAAGTTGTGTATATGTGTAGACTACATGTACAACTTGAAAAGACAAACCGTGAATTAAGATAATGGATTTAAATGAAAAATACATATACTAATGCAATGTAATGAAGTCATGTTACCAATATGAAAGCTGAAGACATACCAGAGACTACATACAGTTGACTGCAGAATAGCTCTTAACTATTTTCCATAGATGTTTTTCCGTTCTTTTTTCAATTTTCCTGATAACCATCCTTGGCAGTATATGTAAAAACATTTTTCATTTTGTCCTACTAAAGCGTGTGTTTTCCTTAGGGTAGGATCAAAGTGGGTGCTGGGCAACAATTGGGTCATTTTATCCTTAAGGATATAATTTCTTTCTCAGTGACCTTCAAAATGAGACACTTCATCAGGGACATTCAGTTATATGGTAACGTCTGAAATGAGCAGGCTACAATCCGAATAGCAAATGCACTGTATCAAACTAAGGTCATTACACTTTTAGATTAGCAACACCATTTTCCATAAAAATAAGAATTTTATTCTATAAATGATATCCAATACCAAATTTTG
Source organism: Channa argus (assembly GCF_033026475.1). Lineage (NCBI taxonomy): Eukaryota > Metazoa > Chordata > Actinopteri > Anabantiformes > Channidae > Channa > Channa argus. The sequence continues at coordinate 13,322,400 of NC_090203.1, read as the reverse complement.
TGTTGATGTAATCACTTTAGTCATGCTAGAGAAATAAATTACATATTCACTTTGAAGAGACTTTTCTAACTTAAAATACAGAATGTGAAATGTGTTTGTGTTTATGTGTGCCCTGTTGTAAAGATCCCCCTGCTTTCCTGGTGAGGAGTTGGAGGCTGTGTTTTGTTTCTAAAAGCATTACCATAGTTGGTCAGTGCTGCTGCAACAAGTAGTGCCTCAGTAGGTCACACCATTGTTCAGGGAGAAAACGGAACAATGGAATACTTTTTCTTAACTTTCCACTAATTAATTAGAGAAAAGACAGGGGCTGCATGCAAAGCTAAAGGATCATTTTATTGTCACGCTCAAGGACTGAGCTGTAACATGTTATTTTGCTTTCTCGTGCTAAATAGTCTCTTTTCTCCATTAGATTTGAACAATTCAAACAACTTTTAGCCAACCAAAACAAAAGGTATGTAGGTACCTTACCACTAGCAGACGCAGGTAAACAAAGTTGGAAGCTGACAGGATGGCACCCCTGTCCTTCCAACATACACCATGAAGTGAGGTATAATCACTTTCTCTAACACTACTGCAATTAGCATTAATACACTGCCATATATTCTATCTGGTGATGCACTGCACAAAACATAAAAAAGATTGAGAATATTAATTGACATTTTGGGCTATCAAAATAATTACATGCCATGGCAACTGGGCTTCCTTCCTGTTTGTTCAACCTACTTCTTGTTGTTTTTTTAGCCATAACCATACTTCCAGATATAGTTCATAATGTTTTAGCAGTGATTTGACAGCAAAGAATTCTGCACAGGCTATGACTAAAACAAAATACAACTTGCTATACAACAACAGTGTCCAACAACACAAATTATACAACACAACATGGCTGGAGAAAAAGACTTTGATTACTTGCAATTTTCTGTTGAAAACTTCTAATTTCTGTTGAACACTGTTCAAAATAATTGTTGAATTGTTAACATAATTAATGTTTTTCTAAAAATCCAGAGATTGTCATATCCAAATTGTATGTGTACAATTATTACTTGTTGCATGCAGCTCAGCTTAGGGCTGCATGGTGTATAAAATGTCTACTGCATTGGAAAGTAGTTCTTCCAAAGTGCACAAAGATTTTACTTTTAGGTTTTCTAATAAAATGAATAATAGCTGGCTATATTATGTTTCTTTGAGTCACAACAGTGCTATAAACTGTAGGTTGAACATTATTCAGTCTGTTACTGGTGGGGAGTTAATGATACATACTGTGTGCAATATCTTGTCAACACAAACACTGCAGATAAGTTAACATTAGATAACATACTCAGTTTCTGTCCTGCCTGTGCTCAAAGTGATCATTTAAGTGGATATGCTGGTGTATGCACTTACTTGACGCACCTGCCACTGACAGCCCATGTATAACTCTCATGGGATAGCATTTATTTGCATATACGTTTACATTATTCTTGCACAAGTAGGCCCAATAACATAAATGTAGTGTTGCAGTCATTTGCATTTTAACGAAATCAACCCCTTGTTCCCAAGCAGTTTAAACAAGAATAAATTTACAATTTAATTTCTGTAATGTTAACTATACGTAATTTTATATTTAACAACAGTGTTGCTTAATTGTTCATCCAAGGTCAGTATTTATCTGATGCATTAAACAAAAAAACCTCTAAACAAAACATACAATGGGAGTTTGTTTGAATACCTGATCTCTGACTTGAGCAGAGTGTCCATTGAGAAAGTCGTCTAGGATTAGTAGGCCTGAAGAGCCTGCTGACCAAGAATAATCCAAATCAGACAAATGAGCCTTCCAAAGTGACGCCACACCTAATAAAACATAAAGACATGGATTAAATTAACTTATTCTAGTTGCTCCACCACAGTTTACAGCTGCTCTGTCAAAAACGTATAACTTTGACAACACCACAGGATCTATGGGAAGTCCTACAGATGCAGAAAATATGTTTTGACTGATCAAATGTAGTGTTTATTAGTATGTCTGGCTTATGCAAAACACACTACATTAATGTATGCATGTCAAAACGTACGTGGTGTTTTGTTTAAATTGTATTACAAAGATCCCTCTTATCTATCATATCGCAATGGGGCAGAACATTCCACTGGACGTCTTCATATCGGTTATGCACTAATAGAAACATTTCCTATTTCGTGAACTTGGTGAGCTATTCACCTCCACTGCCTTTGTTGCCGTAGGGATGCAGCGACAACAAAAGTAATGTTACATTTACCCGTGGTTTATATATAGTACTATGATGGTCGAGGTAAGTTAAAAATACAGTTGCCATGTGTCTCATTTAAACATTTTACGCGGAAAAAATGGCCTACAGAAAGAAAATTGCCCGGCATAATGACGATTTATGTGAAAGAAAACATTGACATTCTTATGAAAACAAACGGTGACTGATTTGAAGCGTATTATGAAACTAACTAAAGCATGGCCTGTGCAGCAGGGGGATGTAGCCCAAACATGGCCTTTAAAGGGATCATTCTAACAGTTACCAAGTGTGAATGCAAGTTTACAATGTACTGCAAACACATTAGTTCAGTAAAATATTCAATCAATAGTTGATAAGTAATCACACTACAACAAATAACTAAGTGTTCTGTGACGTTATGGCGCTACATGTAAGACGCAGTTACTCGACGCTGCTTTATAAAAATTATCAGAAGTGGCTAAGCTAACTTGAGTAGGCTAACTAACAGAGAGCTTTTGGGGCCATCTTTCAGATACAATTAGCCTTAGCCCATGTTGCGTTAGGTATTTGTATAATTAATATTGACTGGCAAACTAATGGATAACAAAAAACGTTATACGTATGACGTTTAGGATGCTTGACGTCTACACTGCTGAGGTAAACAATCACATTTGTTTATATAAACGACTGCAGCTAACAGAGAAGTTCCACTAGCATCAGCAGCTAAAGCTAACAACCTTTGCTAACTTTAACTAGCAGCACGTAAGCTATGCTAATGCTCCGATTTCAAACAAACTTATAGAGGGTTTAACTGTCTGTGGTATGTAACGAGCGTGTAAAGACTATGAGAGAGTCAGTTACTTTTGATCACTGTAGTTATAACAAACATAGTTTGATGTGCTTTCCCGGTTTGTAACAGACAAGTATTAAACGATTCTGTGCACCCGGGTACACTAGCATGCTAGCAAGTGATGTTTTGTCTTGTGTAACCTATGGCAAGCTGGTTTTACCAGAATTACCGTAACCTTAAACCAAAGTAAAAAATACAGTTGGCTCAAGAAGTACTCACTTCACGACGTGATTAAGGTCACAGGGTTCCTCCATCTTCGAAATCACCGGTAATCGACCCTCTGTGAAGCAACAATGTTTGCCGACGCCAAATCCATATGGAGCTGTCGGAAATGATCGTCGGCTGTAGCTCTGCTACTGCTGCGCCCCAGCTTCAGCCTGGGTGAATGTTGGTAATATCGAGCTAGCATGAGCTCACATAGTTAGCCAAAGGCCAAAACATCAAATTATTCGAAAAAATAACCGGAAGCAATCTCAATGTGGCTAACTTGTGTGTCACAGAAAGACCATCAGATAATCAGATATGATGCGCTTAGATGTACATCAACATGTCAATGAAATACCTTTTATTGCACACTGATCCTCAGTGTCTCTGGCTGTGGCTGTGGCTGTTGCGTTCAACAACATCACATGATGTAGGACCACAGCTGGCGCGAACCCTGGGTCGCACTGCGGGTCCGAATCATCAACGATGCCCGACCTATAAAAAAACAAAAATTAAATATATATTTAATTATAAATAAATATATAAACCTGCACAGTAGCCCATATACATATACAGCTCTACAAAACTACACAGCAAATTTCATGTAATTACTGCTGTGACAAGATTATACTATTTTGTTATGTCCAAATTATGATATTAAGTATTTAATTTGATCTCCAGATTTTACTAATTTTATTGTCACTTAGCATTTACACAGTATTTATTGTCTTATATGTATTCAAGGGGGAAATTGGAGCTCTTAGTAAATATCTTTCTTGAAAGGTTCAAAAATGTTTTCTTGCTGGAAAAAGAAGACAGTGACATATGCACATATGCTCAACTATGCTTTGATTATCTAAAGAAATGTTGTGTGTTAAGGTCAACTGCTAGTCTATCAACTTTTACATGCTGCAGAAGAATTGAACTTTGAAAATTATTATACAATTCACATATCTGTCTAATTTATGTAGGAAATAGGGCACCCAACACATTCACTTAGACTGCACTGTAGGCTACAGTGCTGTAAAAAGATTTGTCCCTCTTTTGATTTTTTCCTTATTTGAGCATATCTCATATGACTTTTTTCAAACAGAATTTAAAACGAAAAAAAGCAATCCAAGAAAAGAAATAATACGAGTTTTAAAGGGGAACTTTGCCAATTTTCAACCTACCACCACTGGTGCTGTTGACCAGGGTGCTGGTGGAAACTAGGCTACTGTTGGTTGAAAAGGAGAGGAGGAAGGCGTTTCCATAGGCAGAGAGAGAAGAGGAAAGCCTGACAGTAGAAGAGTGTAGGGACAGTAGGGACTTTGAATGTTGGGACTGTGACAGGGAAGGTTAGAGAGTTGGTTGCCAGAGAAGGAAGGTGTATATACTGTATGTCCAGAAGACCAGGTGGAAAGGTAGCAAAGCTAGTAGCTTAGGAGCAGGGTTCAAGTTATTTTACCATTGGTCAGATAGGACGAGAATAGGAGTAGGAGTTGTTCTAGAGGAGGAAAGAGTATCAAATAGGGTGATGAGTCCGAAGTTGGATATTGAAGGTGTGATGTTCAACGTTGTTAGTGGATATGCCCCACAAGTAGGATGTGAGTTAGAAGAGAAAGAGAGATTCTGGAGTGAGTTATATGAAGTGATGAAGGTCATCCCCAGAGGTTAGAGAGGGGTGATTGGTGCAGACTTTAGAGGACATGTTAGTGAAGGTTACAGAGAAGAATGTGATGGGCAGGTTTGGTCTTCAGGACAGGAACCCAGAAGGACAGATGGTGGTAGACTTTGCAAAGAGGATGGAAATGGTTGTAGTGAACAATTTCTTCCAGAAGAGGCAGGAACATAGGGTGACATAGAAGAGTGGAGGTAGAAGCACTCAGGTGGACTACATCTTGTGTCAACATTGTAATCTGAAAGAGATTAGTGACTGTAAAGTGTTGGTAAGGGAGAGTAGACAGGTGTACAGGGAGATGCATCTTAAGGTGAAGGTTGAGGTCACAAAGGCCAAACAAAGAGCATTTGAGGACTTGTATGCTAGTGTGACAGTAAGGAGGGAGAGGGGGAAAAAAGTGCAGCAGGTTAGGGTGATTAAAGATAGTGATGGAAATGTATTGACAGGGGCCAGGAGTGTGATGGGAAGATGGAAGGAGTACTTTGAAGAGTTGATGAATGAGGAAAATGAAAGAGAATAGAGAGTTGAAGAGGTGATTGTCATGGAGCAGGAAGTAGCAAAGATTAGTAAGAGTGAAGTAAGGAGGGCGTTGGAGAGGATGAAGAGTGGAAAGCCAGTTGGTCCTGATGACATACCTGTGGAGGTATGGAAGTGTCTAGGAGAGGTGGCAGTAGAATTTCTAAATAGTTCGTTTTTCAAGATCTTGGAGAGTGAGAGGTTGCCCGAAGAATGGAGGAGAAGTGTACTTGTGCCAATTTTTAAGAACGAGGGAGATGTGCCGAGCTGTGGCAACTACAGAGGAATAAAGCTGATGAGCCACACAATGAAGTTGTGGGAAAGAGTAGTGGAAGCTATGCTAAGGGCTGAGGTGAGCATTTGTGAGCAGCTATATGGTTTCATGCCTAGAAAGAGAACAACAGATGCAGTATCTGCTTTGAGGATGGAGAAGTACAGAGAGTGCCATAGGAATTTACATTGTGTATTCTTAGATTTAGAGAAAGTGTATGACAGGTATTGTATGAGGCAGACTGTGAGAGTGGTGCAGGACATGTAGAGAGCTGTAAGACAGTGGCGAGGTGTGCTGTAGGTTTGACAGAGGAGTTCAAAGTGCAGCTTAAATACGATGTTTTTGTATTTCTTTTTTTATCTTTCTGTATTACCTTAGATTTTAGTTGACGATCTAAAACACTTTGCTATTCAATACACACAAATCGAAAAGTCTTTGGTCAAAAAGACTTGAGAGTTAATAACTGATATATTCTGAAGTAGTAGCTTCATTGTAGAAAAAGACATGATAGTAGCTTTGAAAATCGGCTTAAATATAAAAATGTTGTTGTATATAGGGGACAAACAATTAAAAACACGAATGTCTGTTTAACGTTTATTCGACGTTACACCCCCTGTACAGCAGGTGGCGGCCCGCATCTTGTACCTTACATGTTGGTGATTAGTAGACGGAAGGAAGCACTCGGGGTCTGAAAGCAAATCAACGAAGCACCATTAACTCATTTGCCTTATCAGCTAATCTAGATTTTAACACGAGAATTTGTGCTTACTTGTTATCTGTGTAAGTTTTGGTTGGGTCTGTTGTTGAGTATTTATAAACAATACGGTCTCGTTGACGTATATGAGCCAATGCTACAGGCCTTGCTGCCCATTTAGCTAATGTTAGCTAAGCTCGACATTTTGCAGAGCTTCGTTTGAACGCTGGGCACTTTGTAACGTTTGCTAGCTTTCTGGCTAGCGTTAGCTTTGTGTGTGGTGTGTGAGCTAATGCCTATGAAGGTTGCGCCTGGCGACGAAAGTCTGTGTATTTGGTGCACAGTATTTTGTTTAGCTGGCGCGACACTCCTTTGGTGACCTGCAGCGTTTATTGTGGTATCCAGACCGTAATTTGACATCCATGGGTTGCAGCTTTGCTTTGAACGACTCCAACCATCTATAAAAGTATCTGTCGATGTGATGTCAGGGCTTACTGCGCATTGCAATTGAGGCCGGCATGTATCAACTTTATGGCTGGTGCAGTGTGTTGTGTTTGGTGGCTACAGGCTCTGGAAACAAGCAGCTAGCCAAGCACATCACAATGGTTTGATAACGTTAACTTGAACTACTAAGAACCATGTGCTTATGCGACCAACTTGAATGAGCATGTACAGACTGGTGGTTGTTAAATTTGCTCAATGTTAATTATGGTAAAACTTTTCTTAATGATCCATTTACATGTGCAAGTTTGCTATTTACTTACCACATAGTTATATGATTAGCTAATGTTGAAAAAATAAAATTCACGGTTGTAATGGCCAGTCTGCAAAAAAAGATTTTTTTGAGTGATTTGAGCTGCACAATGGCACATAAACACACCATTCCTGTATAGTGAATTTTAGTTCTTTCTGCCAGTGGGCGATTGAGGTTGGAAGAGTTGCATAATGGTTCCTAAACACAAGCGATTCTGTGAAGAAGTAACTTAAAGGAAGTGACAGTTTCACAGCAAAATGGGAGTCCTACATATCATGATCTGAAACTAAGATGAGAACATAAAGACACCTTCTGTGGAATATGACAATGCCTGCAACATGAGTGGAAGCACAGTGTAGTTATTTATCTTAAACAGGCAAAATCACTGGAATTACCCTTAACAACATGAAAATTTGGAACAAAAAGAGCTGGGCTGCAATTAATATTAGCCACACAAGAGTCGTGTGTGTGTGTGTGTGGCTAGGCAGTTGGTTAGGTCTTGTTTGTGGTTCAGAGATCAATGTTATAAATGTTAAGTTTTAGTACATTACAATTGTAGTACATTATGTCCTGTCCTTCAGCTGGATGTTTCTGTGTGACAGAGGTAAAGCCGCTTAGATTGGATCAGCAACTGGTGATATAAACAGTACACCTGTTTGTTGGAAGAAAATCCACCAAGGCTGCATTTCAAGACTGAATTTTGAAGGATCAAGAAGATTGTCCAATTTCAAATGTCCCTTTCAAATGCATCTGAAAAATACTTTGGAGCTCAACCCTGGTTTTTCTGAACACGTCATTGGCTGAATAAGTGGACATACTAGGTGGAAGACATTAAAATGTTTGACCTACTATTGTGAGGTGCAATTCCTGGATGTAATGTTAATGTTGAGGGAAGGGCTATAAACATGATAGCTGTGTTGATCTCTCTGCCCATTCTCATTTTGTGGGAGGTGATGCAGATTCAGTTTCAGTATTATTGTAACAGCATTATTGGCTGTACTGTTAAATGGAAGAGTTGGCTTTTGAAACTAGGATGGTGTGCGTAATTTTTTGATATAATATGTTTTTTTTTTTAAACTTATTTTATTACAAGAGTCTTGGCAAATTAGGTAAATAATTGCATAGTCCAGATAATTGACTAATTTGACTTGCTGTCCTCTTTAAACCAGCATTGGACTGTATTTTTGAAAATACTGGTGGAATCTGTGCAATGCACATTTTCGAAAAATCCTCTATCATGTTCAAGTGATGTGAAAAGGTGCTGTATTTTGTAGACTCGTAGAATTCAGTGTGCCCCAAATATAGTTTGGTTGGTGAAAGGATTTCCCTGTTTTTCAGCGTGGCTGTTGTGAGCATTGATTTTAATTGTGACAGTAGATTCTGATATTTTTTACGTCTAATTGCTGTTCAGTTTCTGTGGACCTATACCAGAATGCCAGGAAACTCAAGCTGAGTTTAAGCAGCTTTTCTGGCAATAATTATGTTTTATACCCTTCTTGTCTGCAGGTTCTATTGTTTGTGCTGCAGCATGGCGGTCGTCATCCGTTTACAGGGACTGAGAATCTCTGCCGGTTCTGAGGATATTCGCAAGTTCTTCACTGGCCTCAAAATTCCAGATGGTGGGGTGCATATAATTGGCGGGGAGCGAGATGAAGCTTTCATTATCTTTGCTTCGGATGAAGATGCAAGAAGAGCCATGACACGGTCAGGGGGTGTCATTAAGGGCTCGCCTGTTACATTGCTCCTTAGCAGTAAAGCAGAGATGCAGACCATGCTTGACAGAGGTACAAAAAACACAGAACTGGAACAAAAGAGGCGATTTGAGGAGAATACAAGACATGTTAGGAGATCTTTGGGTCCTGAGGGCAGGGGATCAAGTAGTAGATCAGGCCGTACACCTCCTCCCCAGTACCAGAGGGCTTCAAATCGGCATGATGACTTCTTGTGTGTTTATCTTAAAGGGATGCCTTATTCTGTAACAGAGCGGGACATACGTGAATTTTTTAGTGGTTTATTTGTTGATGAAATAATCTTGTTAAAAAATGCTCATGGTTCAAATAATGGGACAGGTCTAGTCAAATTTGGAACCACAGAGGATGCAATCGAAAGCCTGAAGAGAGATATGAAGTACATTGGATCGAGGTATGTTGAGGTTTCCAGAACAACAGAGGAGTATTGGCGAAGGGCTATTGGTAAAGCTCCAGCTGTCAGCAGGGATGACATTCGAGAGAGATCACCTATGCGCAGTCAGAAGAATCCACATCATCATGTGTCATCACAATTACCTTTGGCCCAGAGGTCTATTGCTGCTTCCAATGAAGAGTACTGTGTTTTTTTGGACAATCTATCCTATGCCGTGGAAAAAGAAGACATAAAAAAGCTCTTTCATTATGCAAAACTTCAGGATGACCAGATCCTGCACTTAAATGGTGGGGATGGGAGAAGAACTAGATCTGCATTTGTGCTGTTCAGAAGTCTGCGTGACTACTGTGATGCCTTAGCTCAAGAAAAAAGACTTTTTTTCAATCGGTGGCTTCATATCCGGCCAATTTCTAGAGAGAACATGATCACCATTCTTGAGTCTCAGAGCGTAGATGTGTCTGAACAGTTTGAAGAGAGACCTCCATCTTACCCCAGTGATTCCTGTGACTCGGAGAAAATGTGTGTCTTTGTGTGGAACCTGCCATTTGATGTACGAAAAGTGGAGATCATGGACTTCTTCCATGGGTTTAATATCACTGAGGACAAGGTGCTCTTGCTGCATGACCATAAAGGTGCTGGGGTTGGGAAGGCTTTGGTTCTCTTCCAGGCGGAGGCAGAGGCTATAGAGGCACTCTCTCTCAATGGACGACGATTTCTTGGGTCTGAGGTTGTACTGAAATGTATCTCACGTTCTGAAATGCAGCAGTTGGGTGTTGATCCACCAATGGGGCAAGAGCCAGTGGAGCGAGAGCCACTGCCCAGAGGGGAACGGTACCTTGACAGGAGCAGTGAGATATCCTGTCGCCCTGGTGACAGTGGGTATTCTGACTTAAGGATTCCTCGTGATGGCAATATATTGGTGACTAATGTCCGTGGAGGCTGTGATTATGAGCCATATGAAATAGGCGCCGGTACTCCACGTAACAGGGGTGATGTCATTCGTGGTGGCTTTGGCACCACAGTGCAGCATTTTGATGGTCCCACGTGTGTAAAGTTGGTCAACTTACCATTTCAAATCAGAAGTGAAGAAGTTTATGACTTTTGCTATGGATATCGCATTATTCCCGGATCCGTTTCACTGTTGTTTGACCAGAGTGGAAAACCTAAAGGCTCTGCGACTGTAGTATTTGAGTCTCGTCAGGAGGCGTTATCGGCCATAAAGGAACTCAGTGGAAGACCAGTTGGTCCAAGAAAAGTACAGTTACTTTTTGTGTAAAAGTGACATTGCTTTTCATGACATCTAACATGTCCAACCTGTGTTGTATGGACACAAATACATTGTAGATTAAAACAAATTGGGGGGGGAGGGGGGTTGGTTTTATTGTCAATTTGAGTGATGGGTTTATTGAACACAATGAATTAATTTAAAATGTTCTATTTCTAACTCTTGTATACGGTAACTAGGCAATATTTTGTGAATGAATAGATTGAGTTTGTTTGCAAGAAGAATTTAAAAGTGAGATTCATAAGGTTTTGTTTTGTAATTGAAATTTTTGAAATTGCACCATGGTGTGGAAAAAAATCTGTATACATTTAGTTTTATTGTGTTTATAATAATGTTCAAATTTTTTATAAAAATCTCATTTGAATTGTCAGTGTTTCTTCAGATCAACGCTTACAGTGCCAATAATTTCACGTGCTGAAATACATTTCAACAGCACAAAAAGCATATTAATCAACAATTACAAGAAACCAGTGGCTGTCAACTTTTAAGATTCAGTGGTTTAGTTTAATATTATGAAGTGGGATTTTCCTGTTTATGACTGACCGTCAATCCATTGGTCTATAACCAGACTTTAATAAGACGATCTGGAGAAGAAAAGTTACCACAGATATTCTAGTGTAGGTCAAGATCAGCGCCTCTGGTGGTATATAATCGGTTCAAGACCAGGTCCCTTTGCACTAGTGTAACATTAAAAAGAGTTCTGGTACCAGGTTATGCTTATTTCTAGGTGTGAAGCCAGTTCTTTAAAATGCAGATGTATAGAAAAGTGTATACATAACATTTATATAAAAGAAGATGTATACATAGAAGATTTAGATGCATGGAATTTCACAGTATATTAGTGCACCTGCCTTTTAGCAGTCTCCTTAAAATGTCGTACTTGGATTCAAATAGGCCTCCACAACATTTTAACTTTACTAGAACCATCATCACTCTAGAGAATATATATATAATCCATAGCAACAAAGTGCACCTCGGTATGACATAGGAAAAAAGTTGATCTAGGCAAGTTTATTAAGTGTAAGCCGCTGGAGGACTGACATTTGGTTTTAGGCCTTTATTGACACAAATATTTTACTCTGAAAGTTTGCCGGAAGTTTGTTTTGACTGGCATGACTTTGGCGTGGGGAGACGGCAGAAAACGACGGCGAAGGGATTTGTCGAACTGCAGGTGAACAAACGTGTTTTGTGCAAAGTAAAATGACAACGAGCAGAAATCGCAACTTTTAAGTATAATCCGTGTAGGTCATTAGGCCAGTGCTGCTAGCTAGAGTGATGGTTTCAAGTTTAGTCTTCGGCATCCTAAATTTGCTTTTGATCTCAGATACATTAATCGTTATTTTAACCAAAAATGTAATTTTGTTGCAACGTGAATAACCTCCGATCAAACACTGGCGTTTATCAAGTTATTGAAGCTAACAGCAAACACTCGTTGGTACCATGCAGGCTAACCGCTTATAGAGATGTCTGCCATGAAGCACCATACAACAACTTTCCATCCTTTTCCCGAAGTTTCTAACTGTCAAAGCTAAGCGTTTTACATTTGTTTTTTTTTAATACTAAAAGTGTTCGCAATTTATTAGTCACTGTCACGTTGTTTTATAGCTAAAATGACTGGCTAACTTTCAGTCATCTATGAAGCTGTTTTGCTACATTTACACCGTGCTGTTAGTTAACGCTATATCCAAAGTCACTGCATAAGTCTAATTTGTTTTTTTTTTGTTTTTTCCTGACCTCTTAATTATCAAAGGAGAAATAGTTTTAGAAACTTAAAATTTCTGTCACATCATGTGGGATGCTAACTGTATAATGGAACAAGTTAGATCATTTAAACTTTACATACCTTTTTTGTTGCATCCTTGTTTGCTATAATTAGAGAAATATCACTTGAACTGTGACATGTATTTAAATGATCTTCCCTAAGCTCGATTTTATTATCTGAGTTAAGGAGCTGTTACTGTTCCTGACATGCAGCTGATGGCTTTGGCCCATTGCAGTCAGTGCGCAAATCCCAGTTTGCTAGGAATATCCAGCATCAGCAAATTAGTAATATCTGCCTGTATTAAAACAACACTGCTTCATATGACTAACAACCCTGGTAGACTGAAGTAGAAACCTTACTTAATCCATACTGATGCCAGAATGGAAGTATCAAGGAGAAGAATCCTTCAAAAGCACTTGGAGCCAGCAAGACCCCTGCGTCGCTGCATCCATGTTAACATTGGTAAGCAGTCTGCAACAGTTGGTCAAGGTTACAGGATCTAGCTAATGTGCCAGTTTGAAATGTATTGCATTTATTATTAAGTGCTTATAGGAGAATTCGTTCTCTTTAGAGCCCAGAATAAATGCTGCTTCATGTGCACAGGCACTGAGGGAACAAGTGGATCAAGAGGTAAGAAATGCCCAACTTGTTAATAGTTTGTGCAACCAACAAGTTCTTTTAATATTATCTCTATTAAAATATGCAAAAAATGGTGCCTGTCACAGTTTCCCAGAACTCAAGGTGAGGATTTTGCATTGCTTATTTTATTAGAATCATACTGGAGGAGTGACAATGGAGACAATTTTTATTTTTATGTTCTTGGCAGCTGTGATAGCCACACAAAGAAAAGGCAATGGTATGAGAGATGTCAGGTAGTGGTTTTAAGATTCTTTTAACTTTTTTATTTGCCAGGTGGCTTGGGGAAATCAGTCACTAATGACAATTTGCAAATACATTTAATACGTAAAATGTACTATTACATTTTCGTTTGACTGTTGTTTTAGTTGTTATCTCATATGTAAAAGTCCCCAAATTCAGGTCTATGTCATCACGATTGGGGAGGAGCCAGAGGATTTCTCTGAACTAAACATCGAAATCAAACTGGCAAAAGTTGCTTAACTTGAAATAAGTTGTAGCAACCGTAATATTCTTTCTATGTAAGAGAGGGAAGAATCTGTTCACCACCCGGAAATATATTGCCTGAATAAAATATAAAACTTGAACTCCAAACTGTCACCTAAATTGGAAATCTACAGGAGACTATTCATAGTGTTTGTGTTTACTTGTTCAGCACTTGTTTGATAAATTGCTTTTGTACTCTACATAACTAGATGTTTTTGTTTGACAAAGCTTTATAATATACAATACAACTGTTTCTGCTTTGCTGCATGTCTGTGTGTCCACTCTTTTTCTGTCACAGAGAGTTGGGAAGAGCAGTAGGCAACTTTACATTTGTCGTCATCACTACATTGTTAAACTGTCTCCAAACTGCTGCAATTTCTCACCATACCCTCCTGGTGGAAGTTAATATAATTCTGATATAAAATTATATTGGTAATTTTCTATCAGATAACCTTGAGTGCAAAATACCAGGATTGGACCCCATACGCAATATTCATGTCAGCCTTGGTTTATTCCTGATTAAGGTCCAATTTTAAATAATCTTTAAATAAATGTTTTGCTTAATTAAGCAGTTTTCTTTGGACATTTGTTTTAAATTAAAACATTCTAATTTTGTGCTTTATAGACAAATATTGGCATAGAGCAGTTCTACAAGATTGTCAACCTGCATAAACAGAAACACGGTAAGTCATATTAAGTGTATGTCACAAGCTGGCTCAGAGAACGTGACCAGGGAACCAGTGCAAAGGTTATAATGGGAAAAATGGAATTTATAAATTCTAAAGTCAGTGCCACATGAATGAATGTAATGCCAGGTGGATGTTCTCTGTGGGAAGGGAGAGTGCAAGGGGCCACATGGGACAGCTTCTACTGTAAGGAGAGAACCAGGTTAATATCAGCTGGTAATCGTTCCATGTCAGTCACTGACAACAGACGTTGGCTATAAAACAATCTCCAAGACAGGTGTGATACATGCCATCTACTGAAATGTATGCATTTCTGTTTATCTGGAAACCTGACACTTCTATTGTAATGCAGGTTATTTGTTACAAGTGGTTATTTATAATAATAATCTTGCAATGCTGCCTGTTCTCTCTTTATTTTTTCTAAATAACTTAGTTCTTTAAACTGTAATTTCAATATATTGTTTTGTAGGCAGAATAACTTATACAAGGGATTTTTTAATTGGCTTGGCAAGTTGTCCTGCAGCGAGGAAGAAGCCAGAGTTCTTACCGGAGCACCCTATAGTCTTAATCGAGGCAGTAAGTTATTATTTTTATATCGTTGTAATCTAAATGGTCAGAATAGTAACATCTGTACTACTTGGATGAAATATATTTTTATTTTCTCTAAACAGAGAGATCCTGGTCACTTAAAGCTTCATGAATTGAGGTTGGAAGGTGAAAAAGAAGACATGTAAGTTTAACCTCAAATTTAGTTTGGGTTCATCAAATCCTACTACTTGCGCAAAAACATAACCTGGATTTTCTAATAGGCCATGTATTAAATAATGCAGATGATGCTTTTAATGAAATGCAAATTAGTAGCCTATGTGAATATAGTTTTTTTTTTTTTTTTTTTTTTTTTTTTTGGTGTTTCTATTACTGACTCTATGATTTGCTATGAGTGATGGATGCTCTTTACTTTGTTGAACTCAATGAGTATAATTGTTAAAACCAACTGCATAAAATAACTTGGCAATTTTTGTTTTCTGTTTTTAGGGCAGCAGAAAGAGCTCACTCACCTTAAATTGCTTAGCAAACACCTTAAAGTGTTTACTGTTTACCTCAGAGTGTTTCTTTTGTTTGCTTTTTGTTTAATTTAATATAACTATAATATTTTATTTGCATGTTTATTTTTGAGTGAGACTGATCTGAAGTGAGATTATAATACTAAGATACCATACAAATACCATGCTTAAGCTTGAGTGTTGTTTTTTGCTTGTGTTTTGTGCTGTGTAATATTATATATATATATATATAATATATATATTATATATATAGTATATAGGGTATAGTTAACTATTTATATTGTGTAAAATTGCCTGAATGGAAGATAAGAATGACTTCTTTTCAGCAATGTAACTGTAACTATGGGGACATAGTCATTGTATGCATTGTCATCATTACTCATATTACAGTCATAAGAAAAATCATATGCTGGTTGACATTATTGCAAGTGCTTTTAACATTTAACCGCTAGACTAGATATCTGTTGCAGATATCTATAATTCAGAAAGAACATTTTAGATATCCACAGTTACATTCTAATTAGTAACTCTTGTCATTTCCGATTTCTACAAAGAACTCTTTCCTAGAAAATATTACATAATTTTGCCATTTGTGTATTCGGCTCCCAATTTCAGATATCTACATTTTGATTTCGTCTAAGATTTCATTGGCACTGGAATTCTTACAAGGAAAACATTGTATTTGACAAATACATTGTGACGAGGGAATGTTTTCGTGGAATCTAAAATTTTCTTTTTCAGTTGTAAGAATTGAATTACAGATACAGTCCAGCCTTTAAATGTTGAAACTGCAACTTATACTTCTTAAGGAGTTGTTACGGATAAAATTTAATTACAAATAGATGTGTAATTCAATTTAACGTTAAAACCGTTTGTCATATGGTGCTGATCAAACCCCTGTTTGTCAGCTGTATTACCTGACATTACATCAGCATTGTGGTTGTCTTACTAAACAAGTTGATTTCTTCTCATAAAAGACTATTTGACTCAATTTGTTGGTATGGTAATTAAAATCAGCTCCATCTTTACCAACAGTGATTCTTAACCTATATGTTTTGTATTTGTTACTGTACATGTTTAGCTATTTGCTATAATCAGTATTGTTTAAAATACATTGTTTTCTTAGTGGAGTACTGTTCTACTTTTAAGTAAAATGTAGATCATCTGCATCGTACTTGAGTAAAAGATTTGAAGTGACACTTGTAGTGGAGAAAATGTCGGGACAATACTTGAACATTTGCTGCATTTGGGGCTGTGTAGCATTTACCACACTTTCTACCATCCAGGAATGGTTTAAATCAGCTTAAAGCCTTTTTTGGCAAAGTTGTTTCAATTTATTTATGAGTACCTTTTGATTTTAAAGTCTAAGATCCTCCTCTAACTACATTGCCTTGTTTACAACTACTTTGTATAGTTTCTATAAAATGCCATATAGCATATTATTCTTGAATACTTGAATAGAAGTAGTTTTTTTTTCAGATAATTGTTCAGCCACTAAATGTTCAAGAATCGTGAGATTACAAATTGAAAAAACAAAAACTTAAAAAAAAACAACAACTATAATTACGTACTAGTGATGAGAAGATGACACAGCGACATCTGCTGGACATCTGCAGGCAACGTGGATAAAACTTGTGAAGACTAAACTTGCTTCATCCCTTCTAACATGTGGATGAATAGTCCTGTTTACATGAGCAGCTAATAAAAAAGTGGCAACTAATGGAAACAAGTGTATATGTTCCAATTAGTTAGAATATAACCAAAATAATATTAGTATGACTATTAGTACGTCCAACGCAGAACATACAAAAATTATTTTTGTGTCAAAGTGGGAGTGCTTGTGTACTTATGTGAGGGGAAAAGGCAGGGTTTACATATTTGTTGTTGTCGCATGTGGCCAAGGCGAATTTGGCTCTTTGAGACCAGTTCTCCTGCTTTGGAAAAATCTCTTCCACAAGGTATAAATGAGGCGATATAGAACATAAAAAATGTAAAGCAAGTTTGTAGAGGTGCATTGACCAAGTGCGCCTGGTTATGTAAGACCGCTCTGTGGAGCAGACCCAACATTTTACCTTCAAAATTAAAAGTGAAGAGTCCTTCAGAAAAGAATATGAACATAATTAACTCAAATGAGATCTGAGCAAAAGTGGAAACAGAAAGGAAAACTACTACCTCTTCTTTCGGCTGTTCCCTTTCAGGGGTCGTCACAGCGAATCATGTGCCTCCATCTAACTCTATCCTCTGCATCCTCTTCACTCACACCAACTAACTTCATGTCCTCCCTCACTACATCCATAAATCTCCTCTTTGGTCTTCCTCTAGACCTCCTGCCTGGTAGCTCCAACCTCAGCATCCTTCTACCGATATATTCACAATGTCTTCTCTGAACATGTCCAAACCACCTCAATCTGGCCTCTCTGACTTTATCTCCGAAACATCTAACATGAGCTGTCCCTCTGATGTACTCATTCCTGATCCTGTCTGTCCTCGTCACTCCCAAAGAGAACCTCAACATCTTAAGCTCTGCTACCTCCAGCTCTGCCTCCTGTCTTTTCTTCAGTGCCACTGTCTCTAAGCCGAACCACATCGCTGGTCTCACCACCGTCTTGAACACCTTTCCTTTCATTCCTGCCGATACTCTTTTATCACACAACACACATGTCAATTTTCTCCACCCGTTCCAACCTGCCTGCACTCGCCTCTTCACCTCTTTTCCACACTCTCCGTTGCTCTGAACCGTTGACCCTAAATACTTAAAGTCCTGCACCTTCTTCACCTCTGCTCCCTGTAACCTCACTGTTCCACCTGGGTCCCTCTCATTGACACACATGTATTCTGTTTTACTGCTGCTAAGCTTCATTCCTCTGTTTTCCAGAGCAGACCTCCACCTCTCTAGATTTTCCTCCACCTGCTCTCTGCTCTCACTACAAATCACAGTGTCATCTGCAAACATCATAGTCCATGGAGATTCCTTTCTAACCTCATCTGTAAGCCTGTCCATCACCAGAGCAAACAAGAAGGGGCTCAGAGCCGATCCTTGATGCAGACCCACCTCCACCTTGAACTCCTCTGTCACACCTACAGCACACCTCACCACTGTCTTACAGCTCTCATACATGTCCTGCACCACTCTAACATACTTCTCTGCCACTCCAGACTTCCTCATACAATACTACAGTTCCTCTCTCGGCACCCTGTCATACGCTTTCTCTAAATCTACGAAGACACAATGCAACTCCCTATGACCCTCTCTGTACTTCTCCATCAAAGCAAATACTGCTTCTCCATCAAAGCAAATACTGCAAATGCTCACCTCTGCCCTTAGCCTAGCTTCCACTACTCTTTCCCACAACTACATTGTGTGGCTCATCAGCTTTATTCCTCTGTAGTTGCCACAGCTCGGCACATCTCCCTTGTTCTTAAAAATTGGCACCAGTACACTTCTCCTCCAGTCCTCGGGCATCTTCTCACTCTCCAAGATCTTGTTAAACAAACTAGTCAGAAACTCTACTGCCACCTCTCCTAGACACTTCCATACCTCCACAGGTATGTCATCAGGACCAACTGCCTTTCCGCTCTTCATCCTCTTCAACGTCCTCCTTACTTCACTCTTACTAATCTTTGCTACTTCCTGCTCCACACCAGTCACCTCTTCTGTTCTTCGTTCCCTTTCATTTTCCTCGTTCAAAACTCTTCAAAGTACTCCTTCCATCTTCACATCACACTCCTGGCACCTGTCAATACATTTCCATCACTATCTTTAATCATACTAACCTGCTGCATATCCTTCCCATCTCTATCTCTTTGTCTGGCCAACCTGTACAAATCCACCTCTCCCTCTTTAGTGTCCAACCTAACATACAAGTCCTCATATGCTCTTTGTTTGGCCTTTGCCACCTCTACCTTCACCTTACACTGTATCTCCCTGTACTCCTGTCTCCTCACTTCAGTCCTCTCAGTGTCCCACTTCTTCTTAGCTAACCTCTTTCTCTGTATACACTCCTGAACTTCCTCGTTCCACCACCAAGTCTCCTTGTCCGCTTTCCTCTTTCCAGATGACACACCGAGTACCCTCCTACCTGTCTCCCTGATCAAAGTAGCTGTAGTGGTCCAGTCATCTGGAAGCACCTCCAAACCACCCAGAGTCTGTCTCAGCTCCTCCCTGAAAACTACACAACATTCTTCCTTTTTCAACTTCCACCACTTCGTCCTCTGCTCTGCCTTATTCCTCTTCATCTTCCTCACCACCAGCATCATTTTACACACCACCATCCTGTGTTGTCTGGCTACACTCTCCCCTACCAATGCTTTACAGTCACTGATCTCTTTCAGATTACAGCGTCTACACAAGATGTAGTCCACCTGAGTGCTTCTACCTTCGCTCTTGTACGTCACCCTATGTTTCTGCCTCTTCTGGAAGAAAGTGTTCACTACAGCCATTTCCATCCTTCATGGATATTTTTTGTAACGGATTTTTTAGGCCACATGGCCAATCTAGATGACCTGATGTGTAGCATATTTAAATATAAAAAGTGATGCACATTTGTCCTGGCAACTAACCTATGTGGTGTAGGTGTCTGGGCACATATTTTAAAACCAATAATTGCCTGGATGGTTAGATTTGATTGCTGTGGACCCATTTGTCATAAATGTGAGTCCAATTAAATGTCTAAACTATCCGGCATCTTTGCTTTAATTGCCAGCTTTAGGCCAAATAGTCACAGTGGGTGCTGAAAACCGTCGTGCGCGTCAGAGGACAGGGGAGGTTCTTGTTGCGCGCTCCCGTGCTGCCCACCTCTCGTCTGCCATCCCGATCCTACCCCGGTCTATTCGCTGACTCAGTGCCTTAAGCAGCATCACCGTTCACCTGAAGATAGCTACACAGTGCTCTGCGGAGAAATACATCAGCCATGGCTTTAAAAGCAACTGGTAAGCATGTTTATTACGTTATGTTACAACAGATGCGTAGGTGGAAGGATGCATGTTTTGCTGCATCCAGATGCGTCCTTTCTGCACAGAGTCCGTTTTGGCCCGGTATCTTCTACCAGCGATCGGTCTTTTTTTTAGGGGATCCACTCTAATATGTTTGCTTTGAATGATTAGGTGAAAGTAGACCATCACGTTGATATGTATCTATCGCGTATGAGCCTATTGTCTCAAAGTCTAGTAATGATACAGAGAAAGTGGCTTTACAAGCCAAGCATCCTTCGTTATTAGGTAATAGAAATGTCTTATTTATTATTCTCATCTATGTCACTCTGTTGTCTTCCTCTCCCTTTCTTATGATCTTATATTATGTAAAAGTGGATAATTTAGCAATATGGAGTGGCCCTAGACAGCTTTATTTACAGCGCTGCACCTGCGTCTCATGCTACAGCGGCCCCAACATGCAGCATAATGCAGACGGACCCCACCCAAGATTCTGGTCTGCCGACCATTTAGCCGACAGCGAAGCTGAGCTGGCCTCAGTGAGACTTTATTTTTATTGTTGAAGAGCTCCAACAGGCCATTTAAAATTAACCCGTAGGCCTTCGTGAGTGTTTCATCGGTTAATGTGGATTTATAGATTTTTAATAATCCAGTAGCTTTCCATATTGCTTCCTTCTCAAGGATGTATCACCAGCCGTGATTGATGCGCTGTCATTGTTTTAGCAAAAACACACCTTTGGTATACGCACAATTCTACATAAAAAGGTTCCAATTTCAGAAATATAGTGCCACGAATACACTAAATATTATAATAAATTAACAGATAAGAGCTTGAATGTGTCCTGCATTAGTCATCCTTTCCGATAACCACTTATTGTTGTAAGCCTGATATATTTGTTTTCATCGGGTTCTTTAGCCTCGGTGTGTCTGTCTGAAACATTTATGGCATCTAAACATAAGCAAATCATTAGGCATTTAAATAAAACATTCTGATGTTGTGTGTCTGTGTGTGTTTGGTGGGATAGATGTAGTGGAGTGCACAGGTTCATGGCAGGATGGGAGGCAGGCCTGTCCCACAGCAAGGGGCTGCCTCAAAAACTGGCCTTTGCAGCAGAAGGCTTAGCAATCTGTAGTCCTCCATAATGAGCCAGGTGGGCACATTGTCAAATACAGGAAGTGCATGGAAAAAGTGACATAATTGGCTGATGAGGGAAAAAAAGTCCAAAAACAGAGTTATCCTGATCTAGGCACACAAATTTCTTAAGTCAAAAATGTCAATGTTACAACAATGCTTGTTTGATCACAGTTAAAGGACACATTCAGTGAGTCAATTTTGATGACATGGTAGTTAAATAAAATCAACATGATATCCATCTAAGTGATCCATTTTTATTTCTTAGCATAGAAAATTGTAATTTAAAAACAAAAGTAGACAGTGATTTGTTTTATTGTTATTTGTATATGTGGTGACCTTTAGTTGGTTATTAAAGAACCCAATTCACTGTTTGCATATAGGAACACAGAGAGACTCACCTGGATGCTATGCTATGTTTTTATGTTCTTACAGCATACAAAGAAAAGATGAAGGAGTTGTCTGTCCTCTCCCTCATCTGCTCCTGCTTCTACCCGGAGTCACGCAAGAACAAGCTTATTTGTGAATTTGAAGGTAGGGACCAGTTCACACATTGATCTTCCTTTGGAAAAACAAATTGCCCCCAATGCATTTTTTAATACAGACATTTACAATGACAGCATATTATTGGACTGATATATTGTAATATTGGACATTGATTTTGCTGGTAGTATTATTCTAATTGTTTGATTTACAGATATGGAGGTTAAACCGATAAACAAGCGAGCCTCTGGCCAGGCCTTTGAGGTGATCCTCAAGCCTCTGTCTCCAGTGACAGATGTAGCCCACAACCTCCCCTCACCCCCCAAGAGGGATATTTCTTTGGAGGACATTGAGAAGAAACTAGAAGCTGCTGAAGAACGCAGGAAGGTGAATGCTGCACTTATTTACATTATTTTCTGTGTTTACAATAAAAAAACAAGCATTAGTCAGTGTTCTATGTTTGCTGTGTATTTAGTACCAGGAGGCCCAGGTGCTGAGGGTTTTGGCAGAAAAGCGAGAGCATGAGAGGGATGTGTTGCTAAAGGCCATGGAGGAGAACAGCAACTTCAGCAAAATGGCTGAAGAGAAGCTCCAGATAAAGATGGAGCAGATCAAGGAGAACCGTGAAGCCCTTCTGGCAGCCATGATTGAGCGCCTGCAGGAGAAGGTGAGAAATGCTCAAGTCTCAGTCGTCCCCTGCAGACAAGAAAAGCACAGAAGTTCAAGTCTGCCTTGTTGATCAGAAGCTGGCCACAGACTTGATGTGTAATCATTCTTGTTGTGTTGTTTTGGTGTTTTCAGGAGAGACATGCAGCTGTGGTGCGTAGGAACAAAGAATTGAGGGAAGAGTTGACAGCATGAACCTCTTCCTTACACCTGCCCTCACTTTCCTAAGACCAGACACCCAACCCTGGACGCCAGAGGTTCAAGGACCTCACCACCACTTCACAATATACCACTCCACCAGTACTCACTACTATCAGTATTATCAATGGATGCGAACATCAATAACACCCAGATGAGAAATGAATGGATTTGTCACTTTTAGAGAAATTGCAAGAATATTGCTGTTATTTTGTAAATAGCTTTTTCCCCAGCTCTATATATCTTTGATGGTAAGTGAAGTACATATACAAAAAATGTCCTGTACTGCACTGTACAAATTGAAACATTTTGTCATACATTAATGTTTAAGTTCTTGAACTTTCTCCCAACTTTTTGTGAAATCCCTTAGTGTGTTCTGACGATGTCATAATGATGTTTCTGTGTCTTTGTGAAGAATGATGGTTGGTGTAAACAGGCTACAGACTTCTCAAGATATCAGCATATTCCATTTGTTTCTTCCATCACGCTCTTTCTCTAAACGCACACTTGAAACTTAAGAATACGCCAAACCCACAGCTTTATAATGTGTCGACCTTCTCGAAAATGAGCCTGATAATGAACCCGGTAGGTGCTTTATTGTTATGAAGAATGTCTTTCCCCAGCCTGATAAAACATGGCAGAGTCCCACTTTCCACAATACTATTTCTAAATGAATGCATCTTTAGCCAAATCAGATGCTCCGTCACATCCACAGTATTTGGGGATTAATCTCTTGAATGTTAGGACATCGTACTGGTACCATGCATAGTGTCTTGGGCAGTGGAATGTGCTGTTGCTCCCACCTTGATATTGATAGTGAGAACATAACGTATGTCTGTGTGGGTGTGTGTGAATATGAGTTTACCATGAGGTATCATCAGCACCTGCTTTCTTTAGGGGAATAGTTAGAAAACGGATGCAGGATGCTTTCCATTCAGCACACCAAACTAGTCTCTTTTTAATATACATTACCACTGATATTTGCCTGCATCCTCTGCTGCTTGTGTTTCTCCCTTCATATATTTCTCTGTGAAAGCTTTGCTGAATAAAGGTTTGGGGTTCTGTGAACATGGCATGCACCTTCTAATAATTTCTGTGTTAAAACAGAGGGGAAAATGTAAACTGCCAAATAAAACTACCAGTTATCGACACATCCTGACACACACAGTCTTCCCTTGGTTGATTTTGATAAAAAATTGAATTCTAATGTTAATTCATCAGTAATTATTTCTAACACGTATGCTTACTCATTGAGGGTACACATTTTGATTCAACTTCAATCCAAGATCAAGCACAAGGGACATAAGAGGGCAAACAAAAAGTATGACGGTTTTTCACTAGGTGGCAGTAGTAGATTTGTTTAGGCGAAAGAAACCAGTTGTTAGCCCATACCCTCAAGCAGTTGAGCTAAAGTTCACCATATGCTGAATGCAAATCCATAAGAAATTTAATAACAAACACTAATTTTAGACCAGTTTTTTTGTAGTCTGCTAGATCACATAATATTATTTTTTTACTACATTCCTGAGGATTTAAAATTTAAACAAAAGCTTAATTTTGAAAGAGCAGGGTTTGCACCAAACTTCTGTATTGTGGGACATTAAATTTACTGATTTTTTTTGGGTCTCAATGGAAAACTATACACTTATGACTTTATGAAATGCATGTGTCTGAGCTGCATGGATTGTTAAAATGGAGACACCAAAACAGTGAAATATAAAAAAAATTGGTGTCGGTAAGATTGGATCAGAAATAACATATCAGAGCTTGACAGTTGTTTATTGATTCAGTTGTCTGTTTGTTGTTCTTAACCATTTTCCTCCAATGTCCCCATCCTGTTCACACTATTGTCTCCGTTTCAGACCAACCCAAGCTGGTGAGGTCAGGGTAACATTGTAAAGGATTTCCTCTAGCCCTTAATGATTTCCTGGGTATTCATAAGGGCAACAATGCTCTCCGATTTAGTTACTTACCTGGCACATAGTAAAGGAGTTGCCTTTCAGTCAATAACTGGGACCTCATTATACCTTATGATTAACTGACTGCAACAAAAATGCACCTGCAGATTATATGTCATTTGGGAAGATAGGGTGTTGGCTGTCGGTGCAGGGTGTTGTTCATTTGTGAGGCAGTTAGTGTCCTTGAATCTCATTGAGTAAAAAATATCTACTTATTATACATTGTGAGAAACATTGTTGAGAATTGAACATGCAAATGCTGAAGAAACGAAACACTTCGATTTAAATCCATGTTTTATACTTTTAAACAATTTATTTGTAGAAAAATATTACAAATAGAATGCAAGTGGTTAATTTTCCAACAATGGCACGTATAATATGCATATTCATGCATATCCTTGTTGTTCTGATACCACTAAAAATGCAGATCGATCTAAGCAACTCTACATTATGTTAAATACAGAGATCCTTGCTTGACAGTATCTGGTCTACAAAATATCACCTCTTTGTGCTTACATCAAAAGTATTTATGGCCCATAATTCACATGGTATCATCAAATCAATCATCACTCCTTGGAGAGAGTGCATGTTAACTAAAATAGTTATTAATTTCAACAGATAATAAGAAAAATACTTTTGTCTTAATAAAAGTAAGGATATGAGAGGAAATTAATCCTTCAGCATCATTCTTTATACTTAATAAAATAAAATAAAATTTGCTTTGTTGCCCCGTGTCTTATAGCGATAACAACAGATGATGCAGATTGTCCTGCCTTGACTGTGGTGATGGGCAAAGCTCAGCCTTCAGTTGTTGGCTTCAGAAGGCCCCAATCTCTGTGCCCCAAGGCCTGTAAGGTTTTGACGGGGTGGAGGAGGGGCTCATTGTGCCGAGGACTGTTGGGGAGACAAGAGGAAAAGCACCGAAGGAGATGGGGAAGGTTGAAAGCGAGGAGAGTGACGAGAGGAGATGTGGCGAAAGCTTGGATCCTGGTACAGACAGACTCAGGGGCAGTGGGCTGTTAGAAGGCAAACTTATGGACTCTGTGGGGGGCATGGCACTGAGTCTGGTTGTCCCAGATGTCTCAGAGGTGGAGGGGGATGATGTAGAAGAAGAAGAGGAGGATGGTGGGCTGCTTCTGGATGCAGGTGTTCTGCCCTGGGGGTGCTGCAGGAGAAGTGGGTGAGGCAGATTGGGAGGGGCAGTCCCATAGGCAGAGCCCCAGGCCAAGTGTTCTAATCCAGTGTGCACCTCCCTCTGAGAGGCGTAGTTGCTGAGGTGGGACACTAAGCGTATACGGAGGGGGTCTGTGCTGTCCCGACCCTCGATGATGCTCAGGTAGCGAGCTGTCTCTGCCAGACACTCCCTGAAGCCAAGGCTGCGGTAGTCCTTAGCAAGAGCATGAGCCTCAAAGTAGCCTGTCAGGGAAGCACGCAGAAAGGAAACAAATCATGTTTTGTATGTTTTACACATGGATTTGTCATTCGGCCAAGGCCAAAGAGTCTCTTACCTTTGCCACCAGATGCATGAAGCATCTTCAAATGATCCACAGTCATTTGCAATATTTCTGCTTTTTCCAGTTTAGCTGATCCCTGTAAGGAAAGAGAACGCAAAGAATGGCGTCATATTTAAGTTAATCATTCCCTTTAGAGGAGCATTAAAAATGGCATGTGCAAATGTTTCTCTGCAGTATAACCGATTACCTGTTTCTCAAAGGCACTTGGCACCAGTCTTCTCAGTTCTGATAGACTGTTATTGATTCGGTCACGTCTCCTTTTCTCAATTATCTACAACAAAGAGAAAAGACAAAAAATACTTTATGTCACCGATAAGAGAAACGCCGAAATCCAACAGCACAGAGAGAAGTTTACTTACCCCTCTGCGCCTTTTTCGGGCTTGAACTTGTGTGGTTGTGGAGGGAGACATGGGGCCATGAGAATCAAGCTGTCTGAAAGGTGAACCAGCAAATAGTATTCTCAAATAAGTTGATAATTTCAGCCACTGCGTTAAAACAAACATGTATGAAGATTATTTTAAAAGAAAACATACCCATTTTCGTCGCCACTGTCTTTCTCCACCTCGACAGTGTCATCCAGGTCGCTGTCAGATGAACTGTAATTGTGGCTTCGTTTCATTTTACTTCCAAGTCAGAAGTGATCAAAATAAGTCCTTTCAGACAAAGCTCCAGTGGCGCACTGACAGCACAGACTCTGAAACAGTTTAAACTACAGACCTGCTTAAGCTGTGACTATTTTCACACCGGGGACAAGGGGGCGGGGACGCCGGCATGATATGGGCGGTGCTTGACAAGTGCCTGAGCCTCTTAAAGTCGAGCTGGCATTTGAGTGACATGTCCTCTCAAGAAAAAATGAACAAAGAGGTAGATCAAAGGAGGAAGCTCTAATAAAGGTGTTGGCTCTCACACGTGAAAGTAATTAAATCAATATTCAGTGGGTCATTTTAAGAGAATTTGTTTAAAGTTTGAAACGTACAATGTCCTGTAGAGAGCACTGGCTGATTCTTTTTGCAGTGAGAGCTCAGGCTGGCTGGTAGATTCCTAGCCTCAGGTCCCCAGTTTCCCTGCTGAGAGCTCAATTCTTCAGCAAAGGGCCCCATTGTGGCGGGAGCCCTCTTCTTCTTCAGTGTTGTGGAGGACACACGGCCTATTAGCAGAGTGTGTTGTTCATTGTCTGCTGTCAGCTGTGTGGTTCCACAACAGCATTGATCAGGCAAGAGGCCCAACATTAGTCACTAGTGTTGCCAGGCTCTCCTAGGAAACTACCCGCACCCTCCCCTCCACCTTCCCCTTCCAATCACTGCAAACAGGTCAACTGACTGGCACAGGCTGACCTTCCCAGGGAATCATTCATCCGCTCTGAGTGAAATCAGTGAACCCCGTTCTGCTGTGTAGTGGGGAAGAGAGGCAGTATCATTTTTTGAAGCTTAAGCTGGAATGAATGTTTTATTTATAGGGTTAGGGTTAGAACATTAAGAAACAAACAAACCTACTGAGGTATAGCAGCAGGGGTGGTCTGCAGAAGGTGTTATAACGTTGACCCTACTAAAACCCTTGAGTGAGAGTTGTTTATACTCCACTGTGTAACTGATCTCCTCTGGCTGTTTTTATAGCATGTATTAAGGAAATAATACTGGAGAAATGCATTTCTGTCTATATGCATATATTCATATAACAATACAAGACAGTACATGTTTTCACAAGTGCATGTTCTCAAAAAAACTGTTCTCAAATATACGTGTTTTATGTTTTTGCATGTTTTAATAAATAAATCTGTAGATTTGAGTTACTGGCATTGGAATAATGACTGAAAGTAAATCACTGTGTTGACTTAAGTAGTGGGCTTCAGGACACTACACTTGTGGTGACAGTAGTTACACCTGCGTTCAGATTAGAGTAGACTACATTGTACTTTTACTCCACTATATTTTAGAAGAAAATGTTACTATTTATACCATTTCATACATGCCTAAACCTTTCTTCCAGGCTTTAATACTGCATGATACATGTGTATATATGTATGTCTATAAATGTATGTGTGCGAACACACATGCAGTTATGTTTCATTTAAAAAACCAAATAAAATAAAGTAAAAACAAATAAATAAACAAACAAATACTGTAAGTAGGTAGGTAGTTACAGATTATAATTTTACATACACAATGTACAATATCATTTTAAAATGAATGCATTGTGGTAGATTACTCAGTAGTGTAATGATCAGATAAACAGGTGCAACTAAACTTAAGGATCCAATAATGCTATAGTATTTTGTTCACCATAACCAGTCTGCATGTGACTACTTTTATTTTTGAAATTCTAACTGCATTTTATTGCCATCACTCTGCATTTTACTCAGGTAAAATGTATTTCTACCACCTTGCACAGTAAGAAGGCATGCAAAATGTCCACAAAATATCACTATTAAATATAAAAACAACAGTAAAATGTTATTTCCCCTCTCTTTCAGGGGTTCAAGGTGTGGAAAATGACTGAACTTGCAGCTGAGATCATTCCTGGACTGAGTTTGACATGTCTGCTAAGGCCATCAGTGGGAGCGTGACCCCATTGCCGTCTTCCATTCCAGTACCTTGTAGAGAAGCAGCTGTTTCTCTGTGCTGTCCATCAGGTCAGTTGTTAACTCAGTGTGCTGGGAGCTAGACAAGTGCAGATGGTGAGATTGATTCCAGGGAGCAACTGCAGGCCAACACACTGTTCCCGAAATGTCATAGGGGGCTTCAGTGGTGACAGATACAATGTGCAAGCTTCACTTATTTTGTTGATGCAGTGAGTGTGGATGAGCCTCTACACTCTTTACACACACACACACACACACACACACAGTTAGTGAGTACACACCTTCACTAAGAATGATGCCTTCATCTTCATACATTAAATGCACTTTTCTTGTAAGCATCTATATTCATCATGTGGGGTTCAGGTACTGTACAAATCCCAATTTTGTCACTACAAGCGCTCTTTCTGCTCTGCAACCCTAGGATAAACCATAACTGACCTTTCTATGACTGAAAGTTGAACAATAGTACTTGGGATCAATTTAGTATTGTTTATGGTACTATTATTGTAATACGACTCTACAGTGCCACCAGCCCTAGAACACAGACAGGTTCATGTGGTCTCCATTAAGTACACACAAACCACTTTCCTCACACCTGCGTGTCAAGGTCTTTCACATCCGTGCTGACATTTCTGTGGCCCATTAAATATAATTATGATTTTTCTTCTAAAAACCCTGACATTTCACCTGTGGCATCACAGTATTTTCTCGTCTCGGTTCCAGTTGATGTTTGATTAATTTGAATTTAAACTCCTTAAGTGTGTTTGGTTTGAGCTCATTTGTCTGCCATGTTTCTTTGTATTCTCTCTACATCTAATAGCTTGAATGGCATGCCAAACTGCCTGCTGACCATAGGCCTAACTCAGCACCAATCTGAAGAAATCTACTCTCAAACCAGTGCCAGGAAGCTAAGAGGTATAAGCAAGCATTTGTTTGAAGCTGGCGTGTGCCCAGCTGCCTTCCTCAATCTTCCCGAAGGTTTCCCTTGGTGACTCTTTGTACGCAAGAGTGCGGCCTGAGTGTGTGCTGGGGTGTCTGCATGTGTTCATGTGTGTGTATGTGAGACTGAGAGTGTGCAAGTGTGTTTAGGAGGTGCTGTTTCCCACAGCCCTGATCTAATTCCGTGGTAACTCGATCTCCGTGTGAGCGCTTCCCGGCGAGTGTTCTCCCACCCGTCGACAGTCTCTATCTGGCTGGCTGAGTGACTGAGTGTGTCTGGCAGAGGTCGGCTCAGTCCCATTGGACCCCCCTCCTCCACATCGTCCTACCCACCCTGCCATCAGGATTGATTTACTATGTCAACCGTTGGGCCTGTCGGCAGCAACGACGCTCGCAGCCGTGGCTGCATCCTGTGGGCACACCATCCTGACATTTTATACCTGTCATTCAACAACTGCTGTGCAGTGAAGTGTGTGTCAGTATTTCTGGGGGATCATACTGTGTCTGTGTTTTATTTATATACAGTGGAGGTGGGTTCATGAAAAAAGTTAAGAACTTAGGTGCATAATAACATCAGCTTTTATATCTTATGCAACACAGAGAAAATGCCACCCATGCTGGTCCTAAATAGCTTGTCTGACTTAGGGAAATGTCTCCCACACAGCTTCCATACAACAATGTTATCCTATGGGCCACAGCTTCCTGCCTGTTCCCTCTGGTTCCAGTCAGCACCCAGGCGCTATATTGGGCAGGGACCAGATCGGTCTTGAGACCCATTCACACTGTTTTACCATAATACACCCGCCTCCTCATTCTTTACTTTCCTGCCTTTGTTGGCATTGCTTCTCCTTGTCCTTCTTGGATAGGTAAAGCCAGGGAGGATATATTAACTTCCTCATTTCTTTGTTTAGCAGAAAATTTTTTCAGAGGACGGCACCTCAGGTTAAAATACTGACACTCAGCACTAGTTCCCAATTACAGGGCTTAGAGTCAATTACAGGGCATGATCACCATTTAGAAAAGACTCAAACAATACCTTGAACTTTGATATGGACTCTGTGTGCTGGATTTTAGAAAAAGATGCCCCAAGTCACTTTGAAGTAAATAATCTCTTTTTCATCTGTTTTTCTACAATGCTGCACACTCCTGCACAATAGCCTCTAACAATTACATTGTGCATGAGGTTTACCAGTACGCTGTCCATTACCAGTTAACTTATGCAAGTCCACAATAAAAGGAAGGCAGATCACAAGACTGGTTCCCAAATAAGCGCAACAGGAGGCAGCACGTGATGTCAACACAGAGAAAGGAAGACCACGGAGCAAGCTACTTTTAAGGCCACACATTGTGTTGCCACAGGAAAAACATTGTTTGCATATCAATGGAGTGTGTATGTGTGGGGTAAAGTGGAGGGGGGTTTCGGGCTCTAATTGAAATGTATCTCCTGGTTTACATCATGCAAAGGGAACCTTACATGCACTGGCCATATTCTTAGTTAAGTCAAGGCTGTAAAAACTTATAAGGACTTCTTTCTACATTTTGTGCGTGCGTAGTGTTTTGGACAAGACATGATAGATCCCTGCCAGGGGAAATCTATGCTGGACTATCGTTGAAGTTCAACTATTACTTATGACTAATTCTTGTACCCAAAATACCTTAGCCAAGGTGTTTTGGTGGATTGTGTGGAAATTATTTGCTTGCTGATTGGTGACTATAACAAATAACATTCTTAGACAAATACAAAAGAGTGGAGTTAAGGGGTGTCACAAGTTTATGAAAAAAAAACTTCCTTTTTCGCAAGCCGGCTTCTTTCCCAGTGGATGCTCTGTGCCAGCTGTCTGTGCTGCAGTAAACTACTGCTTTCCCAAGCTCCGACCTGTGGGAAAATCTGTTGCGGCCAGTAATTGATTCCGCCCTGCCAGCCCCATTACTCTCCACTGCAGTCAAACTGCCAGTGATCTACAGAAAGCCTGTGAGGACAGCCTCTTTTTACTCTTTCTGTCTCTCTCCCCCACTCACACAAACATGCATCGGAATCCCACCAAATCCTGTTGTTAAGTCCATCGTTATTTCTATCTGTCTTTGTGCATTTTTCTTATTCTATAATCCACATGCTTTCTACATTTTTCACCCTTTATTTCAATTAATTTTATATTCATAAGTTTTGGCAAAATCGCTGACCACAGGAAAGCATGTTCCCTATAATTTTGGTAATCTTTTCTTGTGCTTATTTGTACAAAATGTCACACATTTCACTTATCTACCGCTATCTATACAACTCCTCAATCATACTGTATGTTCATTTGAGTTGAACATAATTTGGATTGACAGAGAGCTCTGACCAGTTCACCGGGGAGATGTCACAGATATTAATCACTGAGATATTAATCACTTTTTATTAGGCTTAAAAACTATGAATATGTGTCTTATTTGGATTTGGACCTGAACAGCAGAACCCCTTGACCCCCACCTCAAAGTTTCTCATGAAATATTAAGTGCAGTCATCTGCAGAGATGGGCCAGTTGCTTCTCACAGTCTAACACTTACCACATGTCTAAATAAAGGTAAGTGCCTCCCCTTTTGAATTAAGCTTCAATTAGGGGTTCTGCTCTGCGCCATTGCATCTGTGTTTGCCAGTCTTGGCTCAGCAGGTGGGGCATAGGGGACTCTGTGTTTGTGTGTGTGAGGGGTTATATGAGGATTATCAGGCTATGGGAAGACAGAAGACAGTAAAAGGATGTTTTGTTAAGCGGATTCATATGACAACTGACATGTTATGCAACTATAACCACATTCATTTCAATAGCAACACATTGAGCGCAGCCTGTAGCTTTAGCAGAAAGAGGGAACACAGTGAGCTAGAGAAAAGAACATGGCATGACAGACAGGAGAAGCCTCAAGTCGATTGATTTGTCTCACGACTCCTGCAGAATTTATACTATACCTACCAGCTGAGGGGTGCACTTTCCCACGTTGAAAAGGGTCTGGAGGCCAATCTCTAAGTACTGTGGCACTTATTTTCCACACAAGAATTTCAGCCCACTATCGGGGGATATAAAAGAACATAAAACAGGAGCATAGAACTGCACAGTATCCACCACATTAGCTCCTGGTGAACCCTCCGCCCACTGCACTTTGCACCCGGTGGCTGTGCCCCATTGGCAACTCTCCCTGCACCTCTCCGTCTATTGACAGAACAAGCAGTGTCTCTGTGAGCGCAGTCACCCCCCCCCCCAAATCGCTCTCCAGCTCTACTGTCAGTGTGCAAACCAGAAGCCTGAGGCGCAGGGAGCGTGTGGGATGAAGGGATGAGAAAGAAGATCAAAGCAGGAAGCATGAAAAAGCTCAAAGCACACAAGCAAGAGGCACCTCTCTGACCTCTGCCACACACACACATACACACACCCTTCATCCTGGCTATGCAGAATGGTAGGCACCCACCCTGGCCTCTGGTTCCCCTCTCATCCAGCAGCCATGTAAAAAGGCACAGAGGAGAGGGCACATCACTCAGGTCATGTGAGCCTCTCAGCAGATGTTTAGGACTTGCTGGGAACCAGACCCAGTGATGCCCCCTGTTGGTGTTAAGGTTTGGCTTGTACCCAGATCTAACTGGTCTTTAATTTAAATCTCTCTGCGATTGCACCAGGCTTTTAAAATTCATAACTTTACATTGGGATTCTTCTGGATTTACACAATAGATTAATTTACTTATTGAGACACTTTCAGTGTTAAAATCTCATCCACTGAGGGAGGTTAAATTAAATAGAAAATCAATTGTATCAATTTAAACACAAAGAAAAGCTGTCAGGTGGATTTCTAAAAATTTATAAATGGTTGGCTCAGTTAACAGAAGTTGGACGTGTCTCAACTACAGCACATGAAAGACAGGCTTACAGGCTTTATTATATCCTCTATGTGGAGGAGATTTATCCTCTGCCTCAGGAAAAGGCTTACCCAGAATATAAAATACAGTTTGAGCTTAGAAGAATTCACTCCACAAGGTTTGTGAGTGAAAAAAACTCATGATCTGCTAATATTTGTACTTTATTGTTATTTGTGGAGCACCACTGCTCTTTGTTATTCTGAAACATTCAGATGATTGGATGAAGAGGGTTGCAACAAAGTTCACTATCGATTTAGATCAGCTGTGACTTCAATTTTGCCTGCAGAGATATAAAGATGTAGTTTAGATTTACAATAAGACCAGCCAGACTTGTGAGCTCCCCCTTGGCCCTGAGGATCCTTTCTCCATTATTCATGAATCCTCAGGTTGGACCCTGGGAACAAGCTGAACGAGGCCCTGTGTCAATACGAGACACTGGCCGCCACAATGGCCTCTGCCTCCAACTACACTGTTGACAGACACCAACACAAAGGAACTGAAAGGGGTCCCCCTCCGTTCTCACACACACTGAAGAATGAGTCAGTGTGCTGCTGCTCAGAGCTGTGTTTGTACAGTATATACAGCTTTTATCCATGGCCACTGTTCTGCCATCAATGGGGCCTGAAGTGTTGATGAAAACCAGGAGGAATGACTTGTATGTGGCTGCCAGCAAGAGTACATTTTCATTAGATGGGCTCTGTGTCTGCTGGATGGCATCAATATGTATGCAGAGAAAACCCGGTAAACAGAACAGCAAGTAATCGGCTTATTGGATTCATAAACACCATTCCCTGACACATAACAGCCGAGCCTCTTTAACTGGTACATCTTTATTGGATAGAACAATTCATGCATTTTGACTTTGAAATTAAGTTCTCACTCTAATACTCAAAATCTTTTTAGATGGCACACACAGATTCCAGTTTATCCAGTTTCATATTGTGTAATCTACCGTGTATCTGCAATGTTGATTGAACAAGATAGGCGACATTTCCTTGCTCCCATATTCAGTGTTCACAGCTCCACTATTTACTTACTTAATACGAAAAAGAAAGAGCATTGCTATTTCTATTTGAAGTATTTTTTAACTTGATATAACAGGGATGTTCTTACAAGCTAAATGTCTTCATCTCCCAACCAGAATACTTTTAATCAGAGGTGAGATTTGCAGGACTGCATAAAATCAAGGTCTGTGTAAATCTATCAATAGTCTTCTGTATTTAAGGATGGAAATATCTTTGCATATTTTTGTAAATTACTGCAGGTATTTACACAATTCACTTTGTTTGTGTAACTTTTATATACTAAATACTTTTCTAACTTACAGAAAATAACAAATCAGTTTTGAGTGATTTAAGCACCACTTTGCACTCACACAGTATTGCATAGTGGGGGGCAACAGCCCAGCTAGGCTTTTGTGCTTTTGGTTTTGGTTTATAGTGTATGCAAGCTTTACACATGTCTTTGGGGATTTTAAGTATGTGGGGTTGCTTTCTTGTAAAAAGTCAAAAAGCCCATAGTAATGTATTGTGTGCATGGCACTTGTAAATCTGTACACAGATCCACGTTTGTTGTAGTGTTGCCAAAGTTTGATAGGCCTATACACTGTCAATCAAAGAAAATCTTTTTCCCATTTTTTTAATCAAGCAACTGTAAATTAATTTGATTTACTCAAATTAGGCCTATACACTGTCAATCAAAGAAAATCTTTGAACACCCATTTTTTTAAATCAAGCACCTGTAAATTCATTTGATTTACTCAAATTGATTAAAACGCTACATAAAATTATACTAATTTATTCAAGAAATAAGCATCAAACAATGTGTTTTTTTATGAAAGTCAATTTCATTACATGTTAATTGTCCTTGTTAACTCTGCTAAATTTATCTGTACCTATGTGAGGCTGTTAGACTTACTTTATCTGCTGTTCACAAGCGCCATCTACTGGCTAAAACCAGTTTTCTTCTAGATTGGGACTGATGCTTGGGGTCACAAGGTTTTGGGGTTAAATATAAACATGTAAAAGTTCTGGCAAGATAAAGTTATAGTTGTACAATGAAACATAGAACACTTTTTGTAAATTGAGGGAAAAGTTACAACAACACTTGACCATTTTTATTTTCCGCAAAAGGAAATAACTTTTTGATACAAACGGACAAAGTGGACTAAAGGTGAAACAAAGTAGATTCATCGATTTTATAAAGGATTAATATAAAAGATTAATTTGCTGATTATTTATTAATGAGTAGTTTTTTCTTTAAAACCACCGTAAATGGTGACAAACAGACCAATGCGACGTATTCATGTCAGTTTTATAGCTAACCATTTATTCTTAATTTAGTGTAGCAACGTGAATGATGTGGGCACCTTACACTATCTGCTGAAGATGGTATCAAAAGCTCAACGGCTTTCGGCTTGTCCTCTCAGGAGTCGCCACAGCGGAACGTGTCCTTGGTGGCTGGGCGGGTCTACGCGTGGTGGGGTGGGATTTGAGCCTGCCAAAGCCCTGCAACTGAGCCACCAGCCTCCATCTGATGAAGATGGTACAAATCATTTAATTAAAAATGGCAAATTGTGTCTGCATCTTTCATTACGCAGCCACACACCAAATACCATGAGATCAAACTGCCGCAATTCAATTTTTCACCTGGTCCAGTCATGACTGAAGTCCACACACCTGTTCTAAACTCTCATTGTACTCCCATCCAAATCTGATTTAGACGCACGCCCCCACGTCGTTCCCGTGACAACCACGGCCTTGGCTCCGTATTGGTTGTCATGAATCAAGCGCGTGATCAACCAGGCTTCAAATATGAAGTTTTCTCCATCAGTCGCTCTCTCCGCCTTCACCTTGATTCAGGAACTTCTGAAACAGTTTGTGTTCGTTTGGAGACCGCGCTTCGTCTTTTCCATCATGGTTGATCAGTTTGTTGGAACCTGGACTCTTACTGCCAGCGAGAATTTTGATGAATACATGAAGGCACTCGGTAAGATACTGAAGGTTTTAAGAATGCATTTAAAAATCTGCAGGTTCGAGACTGAGCGTTTGCTTTTAGCACCGCAAACAGATCAATTTGTATTAGCATTAGTAGTAGCTAACTGATATTACAAATTCTAAACCAGATCTGAATGTGTTACAGGTGTGAGCTTCGCTACCCGGCAAATGGGCAACATGGTGAAGCCTAAACTGGTGATTAGCGTGAATGATGGCGTCATTTCAATGAAGTCCGAGAGCACGTTCAAGACCACAGAGATAAAATTCACGCTGAACGAAGAATTCGACGAGACTACTGCGGACGGCCGACAGACCAAGGTGGGTAGACACGATAGACTCTCAAAGATCAGGTTTTAGTTGTACCATCTTGATTCTGAGCAGCCCAACATGTCTTGCAGACCGTCATCACTTTTGAGAACGGCAAACTTGTGCAGAAACAGTCGTGGGATGGAAAGACAACGACCCTGGAACGAGAGATTCAAGAGGGAAAACTAATGGCTGTGAGTAGCGAAGTGCACGGCAAATGTTAAACCCAATTTGCCCAGAACTTTCTTTAGGCTTATCTTTAGATTACAATGTGGGGTTTCTAACGCTTGACTGTTTTTTTTCAACAGAGATGTGTCATGGATGACGTTGTTGCATTGAGGACATATGAGAAGGCTTAATTCAACATGCAGGTTCAGCCTG
The DNA here is from genome assembly GCF_033026475.1 of Channa argus. Taxonomy (NCBI): domain Eukaryota; kingdom Metazoa; phylum Chordata; class Actinopteri; order Anabantiformes; family Channidae; genus Channa; species Channa argus. Next base: position 13,285,208 of record NC_090203.1, on the reverse strand, counting down.
GACCTCTGTGCCAACACCAAATGCACTCAGCTACCGCTTTAAATGTGGTTAAATAAAAGACTAAACTGATTTCATTGTATATTTCTGCTTTATCACTGCTTCAGTGGACCATGAAGGTTTTATGGGTGAGAACTGCTAATTAAATGGCAGGCATTTGGCTTTTAAAATCAAATTTCAACCAATTGTAGTGATAATGACTCTACTCCAAGCAAATAAAGCTATATGCACATGAACAAAGGACTTTTTAAGGCAAACCAACATGTTCAGTAGTCGCACGAGGCAATGGCTGAATGAGGTGTAACAGCCAAATCCCTGATTGGGGTTAAAGCTGTGACCTAATTTGTTTCAAGCCTCTTGTCTTGGGTAAAACAGATGTCAAGCAAATGTACCCAATTTGTTACTACTACAGGGCATCAGGTTTGAGGCTCACCGAAGTAATTATGACTGCTTCAGGTATTTGGACAAGCCAGATACAACAGATTATGTATTGTGACTCAAAAATGACAATGTAGCAATCTTGGTATTTAGAGCACTGCAAAAAAGCTTTTAGATGTAAACATGGGTGATATATCCCCTACTTATGTCAGTGTGCACAAAGGGGAAGTAACATTTACTTTTTTTCTTTAGTTTTTTTAAGAGCAAATTTTCTGATTGGTTGCAGCACGACAGTGTGTTCAGCTGCTTTAAGTTGCAGCTTGGCACCAAAACAGGCCTATTCAGACTATTGAACACCTAAATGAAAGGCATAGTTTCTATTTCAGGATCCCCAACAGTGGTCTTTAGGGACACCTGCTATACTACCTTGTTCAATCGGAAGTTGGAAGATGTTATCTTAGATAAGACCAGGGGGGAGGAAAACAAGGCAAATTGCAATTTGCTAATGTCTGTTTGACTGAACAGACCTGATCCAGGTTATCAGCAATAGCTGGAAAATAAGCAGAGTAGGGGTCCATGAGGACTAAGCTTGGGAACCAATGTTCAGAGCAACCCCCATAAGCAAACAAAAACGCTCTGTACAGCAAAAAACAGTATACACATATTTTGTCATAAAAAGAGCTGGTGTACTGGCATCTGGTTTTGCCACAATTTCCACCTAAAACCTCAAATGACATATTAGCCTATCATAAGACTTTGTCCCACTAATCACATCTACTCTGGGTAACTTGCTTTACCCAGAAGATGGCACTTGTTTAAACAGGTAAAATAGATTTTACAGAATGCATATGTTAAATTACATATTTTATTTTGTCACTTATTTGAAATTTACAAATGCATTGTTTAACAACATAAATTGAAAAATCATGTGGTGTTAAATGAATAATTTTAATATGCAGCTGGGACTTATAAAACTAACATGTCTATAACAGAAAACAATCAGATCCGTGTCCACTATGGCAAACTGTCATGTGCTGCTTGAGGGATAGACTTTATACCTAGTGGTATGTGTGGTAAACAATATTGTGTATTTAGTTTGATTTGATTCAAACAAAAACCAAGTCTGTAGTTTGAGGAACTATCCCAATCTACTTCAAGGCCTTTAAATTCCAATAACATAGGTCCTAAGACCTCAGAATGTACAGGCTCTATAGGCACTTTTTTTGTTAAGCCAATTCAATCTAAATCATCTTTGCAAAGCAAAATACAGATAATTAGGCTATTAATTATCAAACAATAGCTGCTTACTGTGGCAGCCCAAACCAAGACCCTCTTGCAGTTATCCTGGGTTCATGTTTAATGGAGATAATCAAAAGATAAAAATTTAAATTCAGTCAGTAAAATGTTTTTTGGAAAATTTTCTGACAAGATTAACGATGAGTTTTAACATCAAAGCTCAGCAATAACATGTTGGATCTACCCTCAGATAACAGCGACCAATAATTTGGATAGTGCTGTGAGAGGTGGAAAGTGGGTTGGATAAATAATTCATTTTCAGTAAAACTTGCAACTAAAGGGAAAACCACATTTGAAGATGATCTAATTTGTTTATTTGTAAATCTCATACTCCTAATTTGTGAATATCACTTTTTCCTTCTAGTAATATGAATAAAACAATTACATAACAGTGGTAATATAATAATCGATTCATCTTATGATTACTTTTTCAATAAACATTAAGTTCAGATAATTTTGTCATTTTTTATATTTATTATTTATTATACTTATGATAATCATTGGTCATTGGTCTAACAATCCAAAATATTAACCTTACTATTCAACAATGAAGACCATCTTTTACACTGTGGAAACAGGAAATATGACATTTAAGATTAAACATCTGATTAAACAGATACTTGCTTTTTCATCAGCTATAGGCTTATTAATTAATTAATCATAGCTCTGGGCCTACCACAAACACAAGGCTATGTGCTATGTAACATTACATAACAAAATAATTATTGATGAGATGTTTAATTTGTACATTTTCTTTTTGGCCACACCTGGTTCTGTCATTACTGAAGTGCGCGCACCTGCTCTAAACTCCCATTTCACTCTACACAACTTCATCCAAATCTGATTTAGACACACGCCCCTAATCAGGTCGTTCCCATGACAACCACGGCGTCAGCTGCCGATTGGTTGTCATGAATCAAGTGCGTGATCAACCAGGCTTCAAATATGAAGTTCTCTCCATCAGTCGCTCTCTCCGCCTTCACCTTGATTCAGGAACTTCTGAAACAGTTTGTGTTCGTTTGGAGACCGCGCTTCGTCTTTTCCATCATGGTTGATCAGTTTGTTGGAACCTGGACTCTTACTGCCAGCGAGAATTTTGATGAATACATGAAGGCACTCGGTAAGATACTGAAGGTTTTAAGAATGCCTTTAAAAATCTGCAGGTTCGAGACTGAGCGTTTGCTTTTAGCACCGCAAACAGATCAATTTGTATTAGCATTAGTAGTAGCTAACTGATATTACAAATTCTAAACCAGATCTGAATGTGTTACAGGTGTAGGCTTCGCTACCCGGCAAATGGGCAACATGGTGAAGCCTAAACTGGTGATTAGCGTGAATGATGGCGTCATTTCAATGAAGTCCGAGAGCACGTTCAAGACCACAGAGATAAAATTCACGCTGAACGAAGAATTCGACGAGACTACTGCGGACGGCCGACAGACCAAGGTGGGTAGACACGATAGACTCTCAAAGATCAGGTTTTAGTTGTACCATCTTGATTCTGAGCAGCCCAACATGTCTTGCAGACCGTCATCACTTTTGAGAACGGCAAACTTGTGCAGAAACAGTCGTGGGATGGAAAGACAACGACCCTGGAACGAGAGATTCAAGAGGGAAAACTAATGGCTGTGAGTAGCGAAGTGCACGGCAAATGTTAAACCCAATTTGCCCAGAACTTTCTTTAGGCTTATCTTTAGATTACAATGTGGGGTTTCTAACGCTTGACTGTTTTTTTTCAACAGAGATGTGTCATGGATGACGTTGTTGCATTGAGGACATATGAGAAGGCTTAATTCAACATGCAGGTTCAGCCTGGACCTCTGTGCCAACACCAAATGCACTCAGCTACTGCTAATAAACTATGAACTCATACTTCAGCTTGCAATTTTTCATAAGTGTTTTCTTTACTGAGATGGGCTTAATGTAAGGGTTTTAATTGCATGTCAAAATCAGCTTTGTCCTTACAGTACAGTTTGGGCTTTATGGGAGGTATGCCCTCTGGGTTAACTGGTTTTAAAGTGAAACTTTTTTCATTCCCAAACAAGGAAAGGGTCTTAGGGCAGCCATAAGACTGTAGGTGAAAACTCCTGCCTGGCATTTAGGCAGTGACCCTGTTCGTACCCAACAGTTTGTCTTTGATCAACAAACATGGTGTATTGGCAATAGCAAATTTTATTTTTTTTAGTTCCTGGCTCAAGAGGTTGAGGCTCACCAAAGTTGGATTTAATAAATGCCTGTGCTTGGGTAATGGCTCTGGTAAGTGGAAGTTTTCTGTGCCATATAGGACTATGCCATATGTTCTTGGGTGCTTTTCTTATAGAAATTATCAACTAGGAGTTTTTTTTTTTTTTTTTTTGGGAAGGGCACTAAAGCGTATATTTGGGAAGCGGAGCTTTGAAATGGTTTCCCCACGTCAAATGAATGACCCGAGAAGGTAAAATGTTTGACCTATTACACTGTAGTGTGTATTAAACAAGTCCCTCCTACTACACTTGGAAGAGGTTATTTCTGTTGGAATGGGTGATTTAATTTTTATCACACATAAATGACTTCAAATGTTAATAGGTTTGTATGACTTCTACATGAAACTGCTCAGATGTCAAATTCTAAAACTATCTTGGGAAATGTCTCCCCTCTGCGGCGGGTTCATGGAATGGAAGGCAACAATTGGACGATTCCACTGTTTTTTGAGAAACGGGTTCTGCACACTTTGAAAAATACACAAATATAATTACTGTCATAAAGATCTTTCATTTCACAGTAACGTCCTAATATTCAGTAATATCTGGTGCCAACGTTCAGCCTGTAAGGGACATTATAGCTTGTATGCGGCTTTGTTTTTGGGAAAATCGATTACATCATCGATGATTTCATCAATTAATCACATAAATGCCTTTGAAGTTTTTAAGGCCGACTAGCTTTGAAGTTTGTCTAACCAGTATATAAGGCGACGTTTGGTATCAGCAAAATCAAAACATTAAATAATTTTAGTGCCGCAGCATTCAGTGCATTTTCTTTTTGGAAATGCTTCTACTAGGTTCCACATGGAATGATCCGGAAAGACGTTTTACGTGACGCGACGCCATCATCAAATATGGCCGACAAAGAAAAAACAAACATGGAAGTCGATAAGGAAAAGAATAAACACAGTACTAAGAAAGTCAAGCCACTCGTTGACGAGGAGAGCCAAAGCATAGGTAACCAGAACAATGTCGAAGCCAGGAAAGACTTCGGTGAAAGTCGCCCCACTACAGTGTACTGTGAGAAACTACAGGCGTGGATGTGGCAGTACTACACTGGATATGTCAACTGGCAAAGCTGGCTGGCAGCGTCGGCTATGACCTACCCTTACAATTTACAGACAGCCAGCGATGTGTCGACGACACTTGTTGATTTTAACTCCCCAAACGGGTGTAATAGCCCCTTTGGTTTTCCACTGTCGCCTTATCCACCTTCCGTCACCCCTGCCAGCAGCCGGGGAGGTGAGGCCGCAGGAGGCGCTCCAGTGCCCACGCACCCGCAGCAGCAGCAGCCGCAGGAGAATGGAAATGCACAGAGACCAGGTACCGTAACAGCTGCAGGTTGTGACCTGGTTGCAATAGTTTCTAGAGTTTAAAACAGAACCGAGCCTTTTCCCGTTCAGCAGTTACACTGCATGGCCAAAAGTATGTGGAAATATGTTTCATGTTTTGGATTAGAATATTTTTTAAATGACGGGAAAATGTTAAAGGAGATGGTTACGAAGATCTAACAGAATAGTGAGCTCTTATCCGTGCGGCAACTTTATAGACCTTTGATTTTCTGTCTCCAGTGTGAAAAATCACAACACTAATCTTATGGAACCCAGCTCCACTTTCAGCACTTTTTCCCCACTAACATGAAGGCCTGTCTCAAAGGCTACTGTTCAGTGCCAGGAATAAAGCTTGTAACAGGTATACTACATAATTAGTCAGACAGTTTCCACTAGTACATAATTTAACCCTCTTTTCTATTTCTACTTTTTATCAGGACGAGAGTATAGTATTCCTTCACCTCTCCAAAGACTCCTTGCTGAGATGGTGGATTTCTTTATATTGTTTTTCATCAAAGCAACTATAATCATCAGTATTATGCACCTCAGTGGAATAAAGTGAGTTTATTTAATTAGTTGTGTAAAGCCTTGTCTGCATTTTCCATCCCTTCACAAAACCAAACTATGATTTGAGCCACTTTTGTCTAATACATATTTATTTATTATAAATATACTTTTTTATTAGGGATGTTTCCAAGTTTGCCATGCATTTCATTGTGGAAGAAATAGATGAGGACACATCAATGGAGGAACTACAGAAAATGATGCTTGTTGCACTTGTGTACCGGATATTAGTCTGTTTTTATGAGGTAAGCACTTATTTCCTAATTGTAATACAGGAAATGTGGGTAAAAATAGTGTCTCAATCTTATTAGTTTTTTATTTTTATTTTTACATTTTTATGCAGTTAATTGACAGCTCACATTACTTTCTTCAGATTGTGTGTATTTGGGGAGCAGGAGGAGCCACTCCAGGGAAGTTTCTTGTTGGACTCCGAGTTGTTACATGTGACTCATCAGTTCTGGTTCAGCCTAACCGGGTGCTTGTAGTTCCAGCAACAAATGTCTCTCTATCTGCGTGAGTACTTATTTTTTTCCCCACTGGTTTCATAGTGAACACAACCATAGCGTAGGATCTTAGCTCTAACCTACGTTTCTGTCTCCCAAACAGATCAACTGTCCGAGCCTTGAACAAGAACTTTTCAATTGCCTTTTTTTTCCCAGCCTTCATCACACTTTTGTTTTTTCAGCACAACAGGACTGTTTATGATATGGTAGCTGGTACAATTGTTGTCAAGAGGTCCAGAGCTAGATGATGTTGAAGAGCCCAGACAATAGTCCTAAAATACCACTGAGCAGGCACTGTGTGATGTTTTGTAATGCCTGCAGAACACAGACATTGTGTTTCTCTAGGTATCATCTGAACACACAGGAGCACTGGATTCTGGAAGATCATTTGGTACACATCAGTATTGACTATTTCCTTTCATATAACTTGGAATTGGTCTTTCTCTGACACATACTGTATTTCTGCATGTATGTCTATGTGCTACTTTCTGAATCTGTTCCTGTGCCAAATTTATGCCTGTTTTCAAGACAGGAACAATGATGGTATATGCCACTTCTTCACGAATGTCTCCTATTACTCAGTATTTAAGTTGCTAATCATGCACACATGAGACTATACCTTCAGTATCTCTTTTTATAAAATGTCCTAAGATGTTGTCTATTTTGAGTTTCTGACCTCTGGCACAATGCTCAGCTTTTTAGCAGCTGAAATTCTTTGGTTTAAAATTATATTCAGTTGTATTGAAGGGAAATGTAAACCTGGACACAACTGTACTATGACAGCATGTGTGTGAATTGAAAAATAATGTATTATGCATTTTATGTGATTAACTGTTTTTTGCATTTAAAAATTAAATTAAATTACTAATTTCTTGCTTTTTTGCTATGTCTGATACCTAATGATACAAATTATGAGGCTATGTTCTCTTAACGTAAAATTCTTGAACTCATTGTGTGCTGTTGTATATTATGTCTTTGGTGATAAGCTATGGGAGACCTAGGAGAGATTTTAAACTCTTCACCACCATGGTCATCAATTGAAATACTCAAATGTTACAAATGTTGTACAAATACATGCCAGAATCCATGCAAAGGTGCATGTGGCTCCTCAAGTTGCTTAAGTTTGTGGTTGCTTAAATCAGTGATTCTCAATCCTGGTCCTCAAGGACCCCCGATCTGCTTGTTTTGTGACTAACCATGCACTACCCACCACTGATTATCTGCAAAAGGTGTGTTCAATAGATCAGATGTTGGAAGATACCAATTCACTTTGTTTCCCCCTACTACCCCCTCATCTAAGATTGTATGTGACATGAAGCAAACGGCCAAAACAACATTGGAGTGGCTTCGGCTCAAGTCTGACCCATAGAATGTTTGTGGAGAGACCGCAAGAGGGCAGTTCATGATTGTTTTCTGTGGTATCTTCTTTTGGTTTCATGATTCATTTAGAAGATATTTTCAAAAAATATATTAAATATTTCCATAAATCCGAAGTGCAAAAAAGTAAAGTCTGAATATTTTCTCAAACCATGTCTGTTATTTATAATGTGTATATATACTAAAATACAGGCTCTGTGTAGGTGTTTTTGTTGTTAAAGAAATGGAAAGGCAAAGGTGATTAGATTCTGAAGACAGTCTTAAATGTTTTTAAGTGTGGCTCCATCTAGTGTACAGTTCTTGTTCATGCAGACATTTAACGGTTGATGCAATGAGAAGAATAAGCTTAATGGATTGCAATTCTGCATACTACATTTTAAACTAAAATCAGCTCTCTATTTGTATGGTTAACACAGAAACTTAGTCAATTCATCTTTCATGACTTAAATATGTCTTCTATATTAAGGAACAACCTGAGCCAACTTTTTTTCACTTCTCCTGTTCTTGGAGTTTTCTGGCATGTCACAATACTTGCAGGGGATTTTGGAAGCTCCAATTGTTGGCAAGTGCTGATGTGGTGACTGTATTAGGCCCACTAACTGGCAGCTTCAGCTGACAGCCACAGATGGTAGTCCCAGATTACAAAGCCCCCCCTTTCCATGCTCCTGCCATGCCATCGCTGTAGGCAATGGGATAATAAAACACATAGTAATGAAGAGCTTTACAGAGGCCTAGAATAGTGTGGGCAGACAGTACCCACCACCTTCACTATACTGTGCTGTGTACTGATAAGTGGATGTACTTCTATTTGGAGTCGAGGCATGTTTGTAGTAACAACATAATTTGGTTTATATCCAAAGAGAATGTGTAGGAGGGAAATTTGGGAAAACCTTACGTTGACACTAATTACTAATTTATGGCATGTTTTCATGCAATCTACTCAAAATAGCAGGAATTGAAAGTAGTTTAACCAGTAGCAACAGTAACACTGTATTTAATCACAGTAGATCATCCTTGTGTGACACTGACTGTAAATACAATGTAAGGTCCATTGTTTACAAGCCATTCATCATATGACTGACTGTATTCAACTGAATATCACTTCAGACTTTGAATGACAGTCTACTTTTTAATTGACAGCTTGTTTCCCCCCATTTTCTGTGTCTCTTGTTTGATGCCATGCATGAAAAATCATGTCCCTTGCTGACACATGGCATGCCATACGGTATCGAGTTGGTGAAGTGTCCAGCCTGAGTTCCTGCCACCGTCTCTGGCTCTTTTAACAAGGGAGTCATCTACAGGCAGCATGGAAGGCTCACAGTTTTCCTTGACAGCCATGTGTCTGTGTCGAACGGAGCCACATACAGGCCAGAGGGATGAGATAAACAGTCTGGGCTCAAGTGAATTACAATATGAATGATGAGTCTATGTCCTTAAAGTCATTATTTCCTCATTAGAGCTTCCAAAATGACAACTGGCTGCTACTGTTAAGACACATACACACACAGAAACGTAGAGACACACAGCAGCAGGCTCCAGTGGTTTTGAAGTCGTGCAATGATGTTATGGACTAAATTGTTGCTCAGCATTGCTTCTGTTTCTTCCTGGGTGTCTGTGCCTGTTGGTATTCCTCTCAAGCGGAATAAGTAATTACAGGCTGGCTGGGTTCTGCCTGAGTGGAGACGGCTGGTGATGAAGAGCAGACCTGTTGACTAGGGAGGGAGATGAATGCCGGCATCAACACTAAGATGCCACGAAGCCCATCATGAGTGTAAGGACACATACATAAATATGCACGCATTTGCAAAGACACTGGCTTTTGAGATTGTTTTTTGTTTAAATGTGTACATATACTGAGGTCATTAACTGATCTGAACACAGTGTTTAGCATTGAATGAAACGTCTTGGAAAGTTTAACGATGCTGAGAGATTGCAACTCTTTAAAAATATTCATCCTCAAATCACAGTTTAATATAGATTTACTACCTTTCACAACAGGAATAAAATATGAAAGAATTGGTTTCTAATAGAGTGAATGAGTAAGAGTGAGTTTAACATGAATAATCACATTTTACAAAATAGTACATTGCCCCTATTGGAGTTCATGTTTTGTTATAAAAATAGGTTTGAGTATGAGGCAAGCACAAACTCAAGATGAGTGATGAAGCACAAAGACAGACTGTGTGAGTGTATGTGTGCTGAGGGGGGAGCAGTACAGCATTCATACCATTTTCTATGACATAACATAGGTTTCTGGGTCTTTGTGTTTTTGAATACAGTTCTGCTTAAGGCAGCAAAAGGCTTGAGTTGTCAAGACAACCACAGTGGCTGAATTGGTTACTGCAGAGAATTTCAACCTTTTCTCTCCCTGGATTTGTGTTGGTTTTAGGCAACACACTGCTTTATGTACATTTGCTGCAAATCCACTATATGTAGGGTGAAAAACAAAGGTAGAATTTGACATAAAATATATTTGGAATATACCCTGGAAAGTCTTCGAGACAGAGAGAGGGAGAAAGAGGGGGGTAGGGGTGCCAGCTCTCCACTAATTTGACCCAGTAGCTGCAGACTACATTTACCTGACAGCAGTGGCATTATTTAAAAAATAATGATTTCAACAGATTTTAAAACAGAGGAGACAGTGAGGTATAGTTCTCAACACTTTTCCTAAGGGTGTAAAAAATATGTTTTGAATCATAATTTACTTAATGTAGTCATACTGATTCTACTGCCCTATATGGTCACAATGCCATTATCACACGTTTGGTAAAAGGTAAATGAAAGTTAATTGTGGTTGAACAACATTTAAGTAACTTATTGAAATGTTTAGAGATTAATTCATTAAACTAGCTTTAAAGTATGTGAAAGAAAAGGGTGGGTGTTTTGTCTGTTCCAGGTGTCCTATAGATTGTAAAAACACAGTGTTGCTTTCAAAATGTTTCAGAGACTTGTCTAAAGTCTATGAAGATGAATTGTTTCATTTTCATTGAAGTAATTTTCAAAACTCCAAACCCACCAGCACTGTGCCCGGAAGAATATTCAGGAATAAAAATGTACACATATTTAAAAGAAATGCTCTCTTGTTCTCATTAGTGAGCAGCCACAGAAAAGCATGAGTTCAATTTCAAAGTTAATGAGATAATAATTTATAGTTAATTTCAGAGTTAAACAGACAAAGTTCAGTGTACTGCAGCTTTAATGTCAGTAAAACTGTATACTGCCCTCTGTTGTGTAGACTAGGTAATGACGCTGCATTAGAGTAGGTGGGGCAAGTGGACAGGCTGTCACTGAGGTCACTGAGGTCACTGAGGTGATCATATGTTCACCTGATTTCAATATGTGAAACAAGCATGGAGGAATAAACATGGATCCACTTTGAGTAGTTGTAACCTTGCTCATCAACCTCATCAACATATATGTTATTAAATGTAATGTTACAAAGGCAGGTCATGGTGTTCATTAGCTTTGACAAGTATCATCAAAAACCAACAATAACTTTGCCTCTGGAACTGTGCTGCCTTTCTTTTTTAACTTTTTACACACGCACACACACACACACACACACACACACACACACACACAAACACACACACACACACACACACACTTTCTGATTCATTTGTTTTATGCATTTCAACACACGATCGAGCTCCTTCAGTGGCTAGATTCCTCCTCCACAAATCACTCCCACCCAATAGTTGCCTAAACTACGTTCTGAAGATATGCGTAAGCAGAGTCTTTCTATTTTGAGCTGAATGAAAAGAGTCTTGGCACTTGGGCTCAGGATGAAATCTGTTTTGTTCAGCTGAATTTGGCTTTCACCACATGTACAGGATCTACATGAAACAGAGTTAGAGAATTTGCTTTACAGTAAAACCACAAAAACATCAGACTGTTAAACGACTCTTAACTCATCTGTTTGCTGCCTATCGTGCCAAAAAATCTCTTATCCTTATCAAATGTCTATACTTTTGGCTGACATTATACATTTGCTTGTAAAACACATTTAATAGTAATTATTTGATATAAGAAGTTGATTAAATGGTCGATCTTCTCCCCCACAGCAAGTAACCACTGCCTTAACTATTGTATGAATAATATGGCACTTTTCAAAGTTGTGTAGGAAAAACAGGAATTACCAAAACATTTCCAAACCAATGATTAATCACCATAGAGTTTAAAGAAACAGATTACATCAAAGCCAATTTTTGTAGCCTTTTATACACAACTATTTCCTCAAATACATCAATAATGGACTCTGACCTCACAATAGCCCTAAAATACATTAGCTGATGTTTAAAGAAAGTACCAGGACTATATTAGCTTTCCCCAAATTCATGTTCCTCTTTAGAAATGTATCGCAAAGGTTGTGTTCAAGGTCACTTTAAAGTTTGGGCAGCCCCCAACTATTCCTTTATTTTAATTCAGTGATAATCTTTCGCACACATATTCTAAGCCTTAATTGTACATTATGTATTGATAAAATTGGTTATATTCATACACTTTTTAAAATTGCATTCAGACAACTGGAAAGGTGAGGCCAGTATCACCTGGCGGGTGGATTTGCTGTCATTATGTTCTTTTCATTAACTGCCGAACTCTCTTGCTTTCAATGGGTTCTTTCAACGTGTCATGCTACACCACCATTGAGCTACAGCCACGTTGCCACCCATCTTTCTTAATGAGGAATGGAGACTGTGGAGCTGCCTTGTTGCCATGGCAGCAGGCACTTTCACATTCTCCCCACATAGCGTGGAGTCTGCATGTTGTTCTCTACAAACTAGAGCGCACCACAGCAGACACAGGTCTGCTCTCAGACATGACTGAGCTGCTAGGCTTATTTACCTCCAGATTTGATAACAGATTCCCTCTTAATCCCACCACCAACACTTCCCTTTCCCTTATCTTTATTACTAAACCATGCTGCTTTCCACAGGCGTCTCCCTTAACCTTGCTCTTTTACTTTTCTATATTTTTTAAAACTTTGTCAGGGAGATGTAGCTCAAGAGGTTGAGTGGGTTGTCAGTGACAGGGTTAGTGAGTTGAAAGCGTCCTTGGGTATAACAGTGAATCTCAAATTCCTCCTGATGGATGGAGCAGCACCTGGGAAAAAAGTGAAACTGTAAAACACCATGCCGATCGTGAAAAATAACTACTACCAGGCAACATTTACTTAAGTCCATTATAATAATATAATGATAAAAAAATCTGATTTTTAATAGTCTGTGGATACTACTATTATTTCAAAAATGGACAGGAATGCCTCTGACATCACTGTTACATATAACTTTGTGTTTGTACAAAAGTGGTGGAAATGTTTTTGGGAATTATGAAAAAAGTTTATAATGCAAACAATAGTCTGCTGTGGGAAACAACTAGCTATTTCTTATTCTCTTATATGTAACTGACTGCATCATGCGTGCTTCCCTGTCAGCATTACATGTCTGGACATGTCTGCTGCAATAGAGCAGGCAGTGTGGATGCAGAACAGAACAGTGTGGGCAACAGGGCTGGATACTTGTTTATTGGACACTGAACAATCTCAAGGTAATATTATTAATTTTCTTGTGTGAAGTCGTGGTTAAATAAGTTCCCCAGAACATGAGTTGGAACTTCAATGTTAGGACCTGCAGCAGCTTCAGCTTACTTGAGTTTCATGGTGTTTTCTGCTTAAGGCTACCAGTAGGAGTATGTGAGTAAAAGAAAACAGTGAGATATCTATGTTTTTAAAAATGGAGGAATAGAAGCATAACGAAGCTGGAACAGCTGAGTTACGGAGATGGGGAAGTAGAGTGTCACTGCTGCAAATCCCATTACCATTATTACTATTACTTGCTTTAGCTTTCAGCAGTTAGTGTTTGTTAGATGACAGACCTTGTTATTGTTTGAAGCACTCCCTGTCATTATGTGTTCACCACACTGAGGAATGTAACAACTGCACCACACTGTAGTGCCTAGTTATGTGTGTAGGCACGATGAAAGAAACACATGCAGCCTGGCCAGCAAACCCCTCTGTCAGGTTGGACCACAAAATTAGCATCCAATGGTATTTAATAGTACCTGTAAAACTGTCAGCAAAACTAAATAACACTAATCTGTCAGAAGCCTTTCTCTGCACAGAAATGCAGGGGATGTTTTTGATCGAGGTACAATGAATATTTTTCTCTATGCATCTCAAGCTGGATTTGTGACTTCTGACAGGAAAGATAATTTTAGCTCACTTGGCTGACATTAATTCTGACCTTCAATTTATAGTGGGACATTTCAAGGCAAGGAAACCACAATCTCTTGTAGATGCCCTTATGCTTCATGATGAGGTTCTGTCATGTTGCTTTCCATTCCTTTGCTACAAGGAGTGTGTGGTTCTTGAGGTTTACATTGGCTTGGCAGCATCTTTGTAGACATATGAGTCACAGTAGGAAGATGAGGCTGTAGCCCTTCAGCAAAAGGTTGAACCACGGAAACACTTCAGCAGTTCCTAATTATTATGTATGCATGTGTGTAATATCTACTGTAGATCACGTCTATGGTCGATTTATGTCTTTGCTAGCCAGCTTATGCTATGCAGCTTACAGCAAACAGTGGCTTTCTATACAGAAGATCCAAAGACACATACCTAAATGTACCTAGGTACTGTACGTTTTAAACATAAGCTGCATTTATATTTTCCAGACTGGACAAAACAAGCTCACATGGTGAGACAACAGTGTTTTTCACAATGCCCAAGATTAGTTAGGGGAAAAAATTTAGGTCAGTTTTTTAAAAAATTAAATAAGTAAAAAGCCCTGAAAAAGCATCTATTTTTATAATGTCCTGATGCCATATTTTCTGTATGCAGTTCAGATACTATTACATCAAATTCCCTTTAGGTATGCACATTAAAGCTCATGGTCTAGGGCAGTGATTCTCAATCCTGGTCCTCAAGGACCCCTGCTCGGCTTGTTTTTCAGATGTTCTGGATCTGTTGTGTTCAGTTGAAGATACCAATTTACTGTGTCTACCACCACTCCACCCTCATCTAAGATGGTATGCTCCAGTTACTGATTAACTGAACACACCTGATCAAGGTGACTAGGAGTGGGTACTGTGGGTTTATTTGGAAAATAAACAGAGCAGGGGTCCTTAAGGACCAAACTTAAAAACCACTGTCCTAAGGTGCTGCAGTGAGAAAGTATACTCCCCTCCTAAGAGCCATTGAGAGTGTAATAATATTTACTAGAGGCTGGCTGTAGAAGCAGCATTTTGTGACTTATTGTATCCTCTGTATACTCTATTTTCTCCAGCCTGAAGTCTAGGTGGAGATGACACCCTGCCTGCAGAGGAACAGATAGCCGGATGGCCTGGCGGTGAAGTGCCTGTCTGCTGCCTGGTTCTTTCTCCTGTGTACTGCACAGTATAAGAAGGAGGCCTTTGGGTGAGGACGGCCCCCTTGTTCGTAGTTCCTGGGCAGGGGGTGTCTATCGGCACTGCCTGTGCGCAATGACGGAAATATCCCAGGGAGGCCTGGGAGACCCAGTGGGGTGACAGGTTACTCCAAGGCTGAGACTCTGTAATTGTAGGGGCAGCTCATAGGGCAGATTAGGAGATGAAAATGCCCAAGAACGAAGCAGTGCATTAAAACAGCTTTGATGTGCTACCAAACGGAACATTTAATCCTTCATTGGTTTGTGTGTGTGCATGCGTGTTAAAGTCTCTGCATGTATATGCCAATGTGAATATCCCACAGTTATTCACATTCATGCAGTATATCTGTCTGTGCAAACCCTCTCTGAATCTCCAGCTCTCTCTCCCTCCCTCACTCTCCGTCTGTTGCTCCCTCCCTCTCTGTGTGAGCGTAGTCTGGGCGCTGAGCCAAGTAGAGTGTGTTTTTTTTGAATGAATACCTGATGTGGCTGATGAGGCTGGCTGGGGGAGGAGCTGTGTCAGTGGAGTACTGAGAGAGAGAGAGAGAAAGAGGAAGGAGGGAGATAGGGATGGAAAGGGTGAGAGGCAGAAACAGAAAGAGAGAGAGAGAAAGCGAGAGGGAAGCAGCCAGGCAGAGAGGGAGCTGGTGGTCTGGTGGCCTTGCATAACACACGTTGGAGCAGCCTTGCACGCAGGACTTGGTGTGAGCTTCAGCAGTGGGGAACTTCCTTTACCGTCACCTCTTTGCAGGGGCAGCCTATAGCCTTCCAACCAGAGAGTCCAGAGGAGAAGGTAGAGCTGGAGCAGCTACAGCACAGGTTCCAGAAGGAGAAGAGCCGCACAAAGGAGAGATTCAGGAAGAGGAGCCCTAGGAAACACGTCTCCAACGCATACACACACATACACACAAACACACACTGAGACACTGAGAGGCAGGAAGAATCCTTGGACATGCTCTGCAAGCAGTGGCTGTGGAGAGACTGGTGAGCTATTCTTAGTACTCTAACCATAGAAGGGGGGTAGGGGGGATGTCTCTTTTCTTCTTGATTTGTGGCATAGTACAATTTCTGCCCCGCTACTACACTCATGCACTCTCACTGTCATTACAAAATCCCCAGAGGCTACAGTCACAGCATCTGTTCAGAGTCACAGTTGTAGTCTGTAACAGCATTGACCCTGTTTGGTTGTAGTGGTGCTTGCGCGAGAGATGCCTGCGTACACATCTCTGCTTGTATACTGTGCGAACGGTGTGTGTCGAGCAGTGATGCAGGACTCTGGATTCATTGTGAGGACAAACAGCCTGAACCCCACTGCCTGTTCTTACTGTCTGCTTTAGTCTGCCACTCGGTCGGTCCGCCTCTTAAAGGCACATGCACCACTGTTGTACATAGAAGGGGCAGCAAAATGGCTATTTTAGCTATTAGATAAAGCAGTACACTCCATTGATCTGCTGTGTGGTTAAAGCAGCTCTGTTTGTGAGATGTCTGAGGTAAGGTCCTATTTAGATGCAGCAAATAACAAATATAGGGATGTACATACTGTCTTCTACAGTACCTCCCCCTCTGTTTCATGCCAGAGCCCAGATTGATAATAATGTTTTTGTTTTCTATATATAGCCATTTGCTGTACAGCGTATTCACTGTGTATCTATGACTGGTCTGGCAGGCGAGACATGATGTACAGCTTGTAGTGACAACAGGTTTATAACCCCAGGGTCAATGCATTTGCTTTTTTATGAATCTTTTTCACAGAAGGTACACCTCAGGACACTGTCACTGAATAATTTTGTGGCTGTTCTGTTGCCTGCCTTCATCATCCTGCTGCAGAGAAACATTATTGCTATAAAGATGTGGATCAATGCACGGAGTAAACACTGGGTCTGGGAGCATGAGAGAAGACTCAGGTCTCAAGCAAAGGCAGTAGAGGTGGGGTACTAGAGGAGCTGGCAGCTGCTGCGTAAGAGAGGCGATGTAACTCTGCTGGGGGGACTCTCACATGGAGACAACAGAGAGATGAGGCTGAATGAAAACATCATCTCATTTGTGCTCCTGGGCATGCAGTGACGGCAGACACACTGTTACACAAACCTAGTTCTGTCATTTGTGCAGGTTTTTGTGTGGGAGTATGAAAGAGGAAAACATGCAATGCTGATTTTATCACTCTTTCTGAGTTGAAAAGCCTCAGTGTGATGAGCATCCTTTCTCCTCTTCCATTCTGAGATGTGTACACCCCTTCGTGCACGTCTCAGAGGTGACAGTCTTTGGCCTGGGGACTGACTCATGGGTTGGATGCTACGCATTTGGCTCAGTGTGACAGTCATGTCTTAAAAGCTCGCCTTTGTTCTCCATAGTATCACATAGGCCGTATGTTTGTTGGTGTCGGTGTTCTAATAATAGGCTCTCACTGGAAAATCTGGAGAGGCATTTGGCTGCTAAGCTGTCTGTGTGTGAGATCATGTGCAGAGTGTGTTGTGTACAGGTCAAATTAGGAAAGGAGAGATGCCTCATTCTGGAGCATACTATTTTATCTGTATTCTCTTGATGCCAGTTGTGTGTTTTGTGGCATTTGGAAATAACAGCATGCTGGTTTTGTCTTTGACTTGTGCTGTAATCATAGGAGGTACTTGTGCTTCAGATGTGATGTCATTACATAGCTGACACGGTGTTGCTGAGGTGGGGTTGTTGCCACTGAGCGATGCTGCACAGCGTAGCTCAGACTGTAGTGGCGGCTGTGTTGCTGATCGGGGATCTCTCAGCGAGGTGGGGGCTATGGCGCTCTGATGCTGCAGGCGCTGCTCAATGTGGGTCAGGAGAAGCAGCCCTCGGTCTTCTCCACATTCCCCATTGTCTCACCCTCTTTCCCATTTCTGATCTTCGTTCTACTCTTTACTCACTTTCACCTTTTACACAGTTCTGTCATCTTATCTCCTTTCTGCCCTCCCTCCCTCTCTCCCCCTTCTTTTGGTTTCTGTAGCTCTCCAGCTCTGCTGCTCTTCTCCTTTGTTATATCTGTTGGGTCTACCAGGCTGTATGGTTAGACGAATTGCACAGCTTGAGATTTTTGCTGCCTTTGGATGCCTTGACCTTGTCAAAACCAGTATTAGAAGTAGATGCATCTAAATAGCAACTGACCAAGGTCACCTTCTGTGTTTTCTTCCCTTCTGTGTTTATGTAACGTGCCTGTGGTAGTTAACCTCCTGTGTAATATGGAAATATAATTTATCCATGTCAAATAGTCCGGCTCCTCTGAATGCAATGGGAGAAAAATGAATGGTTGGATGTGAATGTATGCCATACACTTCATCTCTGTGGTGCCTCTGGCTAAAGAAAAACTCAGAGTCCTGGGCCTTGACTCACAGATAAGCCTGCAGGAAAGAAGAGTCAATCTGAAAAAGAAACTGTAAAAAAAGAGCTTGTGGGCAGCAAGAGTTAATGGTGTTGATCTAATAGATGTATTGCACAATGCGCATGTTTACTACTGTGTGCAAGTTCTTAACACACAGTATGTGAGTTTTTATATATTATATTTATACATGTTTGTACCCTATTTTGGGGCAGCTCTGCAATCTAACACACAGTGATTAGCTGCTGCTGTGACTCAATGACAGTCGGGTACCATTTACTAACCCACCCTCTATATGTCTAGCGGTTTAGCCCAGCGTTTAGTCTGACTCTGAAAGGACCCACTCACTCATTGTTTGTTGTCCACTTTGTATTCCCTTGAACTTCGAAACACAACTCAAATAGGGTACAGCGGAAAGCCATTGTTAAAATATTTTCAAGCACTTCAGTGATAGCAACAATGGCCCATTTATGCTTTTTGCAGAATGTTCCATAATAAAATTTCAAGTCATATTGTTTTAATTTTATTTTTCTGATGTGTCCACTGACCCAGAGTTCCTGTCTGGAGGTGGATGTTATATTTACAGTAGCCCCACTGGCTGAACACAAGAAAACTTAAGGCTTAGGAGTGTTCAAACAAAGAAAAAAAAACAAGCTGCTATGAGGCACTTTTTCTTTTACTCTGCTCTGCTTTCTTATCCTATGAGCATGAAGCAAGATACCAATGACAGGAACACACACCTGTACCCTCCACACACGCACGTACACAAACAAACGCAGTTTTAGTTCAGGAAATTCCTTTCTGAGGATGAAAACGTAAAAGCCCCTTTTCCACATTATGTAAATGATGACACACGGCATCATACTATACTTTCCTGTGTGTCATAAATCATTACTGTGTAAAAAGCTGGTTGGGTTAATCCATCTGGATCAACAAATGGAATAGAGGTTGATCTTAAAATGTACACAGGATCAGAAAATACATTCTAAGTTGCCACAGATACCACCTTGTGGCAAAATCAAGCATGGCACTTTCCCAAATATGAGGCAGTTTTTTTAACCAATTTTTTGTTGTTGTTGTTGTTGTTTCACATTTACATGTTGAAGGAACTTTTTTTTTGTATGTGCTTTATAAACACAGACTATGTGTGGCAAGCCTGTTCTGCAGTGCAATTAGTCAAATGATGACTTCACTTGTAGGTCAAATAATTTAACAGGTTTATTAATTTAACAGAAACGAAGCAAAGCATTTGAATGTTACTTCACATAAACTGGGTGTCTTATATGAGCTTTTCTCTCCACTTTCAGATTATTCCTGATATCGTGGAAGAGGTGGATTGATCAGCAATGATTCCTCATGAAGTCTGTGGAGCTCATTTTGTGAGCTGGAGTGACTCCATCTTCTCTGGTCTGCAGCCTGGAACCGTTCACCAGTGAACACAAAGACAGCCAGAACCGCACAGCATACAGAGACTAGTGCCTGCACAAAACCACTGGGTGGATGTAAGAAAGAGACAAAGAAACCTCAAAAGAACTTAGAAGTAATACCAGGGAATATTAAGACCACGGTGGGACAATGAAATCCAACCAAGAGCGGAGCAATGGATGCCTGCCCCCTAAGAAGCGTGAGATCCTGGCTTTGGAGCATAGGCCAGTTGTGGTAGCCACAGCTACACCTCCAGCTGCAGTAGTGACTGACAGTCCCCATGCAGAAAACCTAGCATGGCTGGCAAGTGTAGCCAGTGAACGGTGCAAATCCAGGGATGCAGAGAGCCCGAGATGTCCCACCTCCTCCACTTCCACCTCTGCTCCTTCCACTTCTCTCCCTGCCTCAGCCACTTCTCTGTCTGCGGTGCCCCTGGCCTCTCTGCCTACAGTTTACCCCACAGCCATTCCCCAGCAAGCCGGGTCTATCCAGTTTACTCAGCTCGGACCCAACGTTCAGTTCATTAGCTCTGGGCCCTATGCTGGCTACATCTCCTCTCACATCATCTCAACAAATGCTAGCTCTATGCCCAACAGCTCTGCCGTAGCAGGACAGCGTCCGCAGCTGGATGGCTACACTACTGCCCTCATTTCTCCCAACACTAAAGGGGAACAGCAGTTTCAGATAGGTCTCCCCCCGTCAGAAATAGCTCCTATGTCTCTACCAAGCTCTCCCCAAGTCACCAGCCAGTACATTCATCTGGATAGCAGAGCACCTTTGACTGTCAGTGGAAACGCTGTCACTTCACCTACTGCCCATCTCCAGCTCCACCCTCATACGGCCGTCCTCCCTCAAACACTTACCCTCGCTCCTTCCCAGCTGGTGGTGCAGTATGCAGATGGTTCAGTTGGAAAGAAACCAGAGGGCCATATTAAGGGTGTTGCGAATGGGGAATTGGAGGTGGTCAAACAGGCAAAAACCCTCAGTCAGCCAGCAAACCATCAGCAGGTCCAGAGTTATGAGGCAAGGCACATCCTCCTGCCTGCAGACTATGGCCAAAATCCTGGAGGACTTCAGACCTCCTTGGTGCTGGTGGCTCAGCCCAACCATGGAGCTGAACATGAATCCGGCTCCAATAAGATCTCTGTACTCCATTCTGAGAAAGGAGGTATCTGTTTGGGAAAACCAGTGTCCAGGTCTTCCTCTTTCACCTCCCTCTCTTCCTCAGAGGTAGTGAAGTCTATGGCTCCTCATGCTGTTATCCAGACAACGCTACCCCCTGAGGAATTGCCAGCTAGTCTCTACTCATCCACACAGCCACCCATCATTGGCTATATCACCAATGCAAATCAGCATGCCGTCAGCTACCATGCGGCACTGCCCCAGCACCTGGTCATCCCAAGTGGCCAGTCTCTCCTTATCCCAGTTAGTGGCACAAATAATAGCACAGAAATAGAGATTAGTCGCACTGTCAGTGCCCTGACTACTACCACTAGCCCACAAATATCCACCGCCATGCCACATGCTTATCTGGCCACGGCCCTGTCCAAGTGTGAGGCTCTTGGGCCAGATGGAAATCAACCGCGACCTGCCATTGCACAGGCTCCAGCGCTGCCGGCCCTGCCGTCAAATCCGGCCCCAGCAGTGGTACCGGTTCCCTCTCCAACTCCAGCACTCGTCTCCAACCCGGCCCCTGTTTCCATCCAAGCCTCACCCTCTATCTCCTCTTCCTCTTCCCCTGTGGCCCTTCCTCCATTCTTCATGCGAGGCTCCATTATCCAGCTGGCTGATGGGGAGCTGAAACGTGTGGAGGACCTCAAGACAGAAGACTTCATCCAGAGTGCTGAGATTAGCAGCGAGCTGAAAATTGATTCCAGCACGGTGGAGCGTATTGATAGTGGACAAAGTCCTAATGCTGTGGTCATACAATTTTCTGTGGGGGAACTCAAAGCCCAGGTAAATTATTCCCGATTCATTCATCATTCATGTGTGATTTATTGACATACAACATTTAAATTCATATGTAGAACTTGAAATCTACATGTAACGGACAGCGCAATTTTATTGTATCTAAAAGATGATTAAATTGAAGAGAATATTTTTTAAAACATTCCTCCTGCTACAGTTGTAAACACGCTGTTAGGGTATGAAGACACTTCTTTATTCATATTGTTATTTTCCAACCTACTGCTGCCATCACCTGCTGTCAAACATGAGGCCAAAATGTTCCCAATGTTAAACTGTGTTTGCCAGGTTTAGAGCCATGACAGAGAAAACCTACTGAGCCAGATTCCAATGTATTTATTTAGGAGAAATATGTAGAGAAAGCCAGTGAGAACTATTTGTATATACTTTTAGAAAGATAAACTAAGTGTGACATTTCCCTTCCAACATATCTTGCTCAAATTTCAATAGTTTTTTCTATTACACCTCTGATTTTCCTACTCTGACACCTCATTGTTTTTTAAACAAAAGTGTTGACAGAATGAGACAGATGCTATAACCCAACAAAAATTCTAGACATTGTTTCCTCTGCAAATATTCTGGTGTGTATTAAGCTCAAGGTCAAATGTTTGTTTTTGTGCATATGCTCTTATCCAGGTGTGTGTAGAGGTGCTGGTGGAGTACCCCTTCTTTGTGTTTGGCCAGGGGTGGTCATCGTGCTGCCCTGACCGGACCACCCAGCTATTTGAACTGTCCTGCGCTAAGCTGTGTGTGGGTGATGTATGTGTATCGCTGACCCTACGTGGCTTGAAGAATGGTTCACTAACAGACAGCCAGGCATTGGGGACTAAGCTGAAAACCGGTCACCTCACTGACGCTTGTCACAATGCAGATGCCAGCGTCAGAAACAGTATGAGCCCAAATGCTGCAGGCACTAACAGTGGCCTCCTAATAAAGGCTTCAAGTGCAGACAGGCAGGAGAAGGAGCAGGTAACTGGACCAGGACCAGAAACTGGACTACAGCTACCACAAGGACTGGGACTAGTCCCAGGACCGTCAGAGGGGATTTACAGATGTGGACCAATGCTGGCAGTTTCGGGGACTGGAGAAGTAAGACACGAATCAGTAAAAACAGACTTGCCTGCCCTTACCAAAATACAATGTGGCGATCAAGAGAGAGCCACGGTCCGCAAGAGACGGTGGTCAGCTCCAGAGAGAGACCAGACTGAGAAAGCTGAGGAGGAGCCTCCTCTGACTCTGCCTAGACCCTCCTTCCTTCCTCAGGAGGTTAAAATCAGCATAGAGGGCCATTCTAGTACTGGGAGTGAAATCTGCTTGAATAAAAGAGTAGACTGTTAAGAAAACTATAAGGAATTTAAATACCCGTGGTTTGCTTTGTGTTTATCCTGTCTCATTTCTTTCTTTGCTGTAATATAGACTGAGTTTACAAAGTATTTACATTTTCTTTTCTTTGACACAGATCTGATATCTACAATGAAGTACAGCAGAGCACCTTCATAAGTGGTATCACACAAATGAAATCAGTGCAATCAATGCTATAAGCAAAAACGAATGCAGCGTGAATGTTGAGTATGAATGGCAGTGAGACGCTCAAGACAGTTGAACATGTGTCATATCAGAAGCCGGATATCCTTTGTCATGTGGCCTAAAGCTGTTGGATACAGACCAGACAACCACTCCTCATACCACACAAAACAAGCACAGACACCGATGTCAGGGTGTAGAAACCATATTTTGACTGATTCTGTTTGTTTTTACGGTTTGGTTTGTAATGATGCAGTTGGTAATTTGGAGTCAAAGACAGACCTATGGTGTTTCATTCATGTCGTGGCTTTAATCTCTGCTGCCTTTTGTATCTGATGAGCTTGTTGCTATATATCTTTAATTTCATGTCATCACTGATGTGTGCTACTGCTGTTGGCTTGAGCCACTTTTGTCTCCACACGCATGCATCTGTGTGCGGGTTTGTTTTTCTGTGTGGCTGTCGGACACAGCACAGGCAGGCATGTGTGTGGCTGCTATAGTAGCTGTGAGCTCAGTTGTCAGTGCAGCCTGCAAATATCTGATGAGGCCTGAATGTAGAACACTGAGTTTTTCCTTAACACTGACTTAAGAAGCCATGCTTGTGCTTTTAGCTACACAAATGAAGAGTCTGCTAAAAGCTGCAATGATTGCTTAGGTGCATTTCTCTGATATAGTTTCTTTGTAAACTTTACCTCGATACTTTATTAGAAACTCATAATTTATGGCATGCATCACTAGTTTACATCTGGCTTTTATAATGACTGTCACGTGCAGCATCTGTACAAACAGAGAAATTAAAGCATTTCTGTTTAACCCTCTGTAATGAAGGTGTAACTTAAATGCACTTATCCCACATACAATATAAACTATAGTTGCCTAACTTGACTAAAGGATTCCTGTTTTTTGGCCTGCAGATTGTAAAGTCAATATCGACTTACAGTATTAACTTTTGAATTTGATACGGCAAAACTATTAGCAAACAATTGCATACTTAAACATGCAGCACAGACATTACAACATTAATGTCAGGTTCATCCTACTTTTGTTCTCAACTGACTCTTCGAGCAAAGCTGCTAAGATGAAGCTGCAAATGCTGAACAACTCTGCAGAGCTGGTTTCTAGTTTTCTCCCTTTTACATTATGCAGAACCATCTGATGGATAAAAACATTCAAATATCAGATCCAAATATTTGAAAAAGGATCAAAAGACATAATATTGATTCATTGATGGAAAAAAGGTACCATGCCATTCTATTGCTTTCCTCTCAGAAATAATGGCCTTAGAAATGCGTAGGTAGTTCACAGCAGCACATGGTTGTTAGGGTTTTACTAATAAAATCTATTTTCCACAATTGTAATGTGACTTACCCAAGTCTTGTTATATGAGAGGACTGAAGTTTTGATGAAAATTAGTTTCCTTCTGTTAGATACTTGTCAATTCTTCCTTAGAGTAGAGCCAAAACAACAGTTCATACTCAGGAACTGTGTGTGTGTATATGTGTGTGTGTAGGCCTGAGAAAGTACATGCATGTCCACAATCACACTAATTTTTATGTGTGCGTTCTGAGCAGCAGCACTTTGATAAGGCATCCAGTGGGCATGCGGTGGCGGTGATAATGCCCCTGTTCCTCAAATGTTAAAGAGAATTATTAACTGACTGTTTCTCATCACATCATGTCCTACAGGTTTACCTTCGAGAGGGAACGTTAAATACCGGAGCAGGGAATGTAAACACATCTGACAAACTATCTCAACTTTATTTTTGATGATTGATAGAGCTACTATTCAGAGAAAGAAAGAGGGTTGGTTGTAGAGTTAACTTGCCAGCTTGTGTTGATAGTGTACAGTAAATTGTATCTTAGAAAGTGTACAGTGTGTATAGATATTCTAACCCTTATGTAGACTATGTACTGTATGTGCCACAGCGCCTCTTTCTTCAGTCATTCCATAATCTCACCCATGAAAAGTGGTCCTGCTATTGTTTTTTCCAGTTCAGGTAATGTTTATGAATGTGCTAGTTCTTGGGAACATTTACTTATTTGGCCTCATCAGAATTTGATTTGACTTGCACACTGTACCATATAGCATGTATAAATATGAACTTCGAGTTATCATAATAACCATTACCTTTTATATCTCCTGCAAGGTGTTTATTGTAAACCCAGTAACCAGACTGTTCTCTTCTGTTTGTGTTTGACTGCTCAGGCTAAACACTGCCCAGTGACTGTTTTCCTCCAAAATATGTGGTCTTTTATTCTTCACTGTTATGAGCTACTGTTTCATCAATTTGTCTCGTTGGCCATTTTCTCTCCGTGGGCCTGCCCTGTGTTTGTACTTTCCCTAAAGAGTTTTATTTCAAATGCAGATGTGAAATGACATCATGACACAGACAAATGTGGGTTTGATGCTTGAAGGAAAATGCTAGTTGTTCCTCGACATTTTTCCTATTTGCAACAAATGTCAGTACATTATTTAATTATCTGACTTTTATACACAGCCCTAAACCTGTCCACCCTAATGAAACCGCAAATCTTTATCAAAGGCTTAAATTATGTCGGCTTGTTTCATTGGGTCAGGGATAAAGTTTCTTGTGCATCAAGGCACAGTAGATTTGAGCATTCAGCAGTAGATCTTTAACATTATTTATACAGGGATGTACATTTGTTGGGGACTATTTTCAGTTGAGGACCGATACATTTGATGCTCTGGTGAGTATTTAAGGCACCATGGAGCAGTATGGGAAACTGACTAAACTACAGTGTCCATGCTCATGAGAATGATGGCACACGTTACCCAGTGGCTCATTTATGTATTTTTGTTTTAAGATAACGGTGTTGGTCATTGGCACAGAGTAATAGGGTACATAAGGTTGACAATACTTGTTATAGGAGGATTCTTTCATTGTTGGTTTTGGTTACAATATGTTACCAATTAAACAGCAATTGTCCCGATGAGATAGATGCACCATATTTGTATGTAAATAGGCAAAAATCAGTGAAAATATCTGTGTGGGCAAACCTCATATGTTTAGCGACTTTAATTTAGACCCAATATTAATCATTTGGAAATGCTCAAAAACGTACTTTACTGACAAAGTTGCTTAAACTGAACCCCTTCAATTATCTAATTTTTAGAGCTATTTTAAATGAGACTGAATATGGTGTATAAGCACTGCCTTGTGGTGATCTGTGGAATTGCACTTTGACGTATGGGGTGATGGTGGGGGATGTTTTAGTTGAACTAATACACAGAAGTAATATACAGCATTACTGAGAGAAATTGTATCTCAGTGGTTTGTAAATAACCAAAGTCTTCCATTATAACGCCGGTCTGACCTTGTCACCAGTGGAGAAGATAAATACTGATCCCCATCTACAGACCTTTTTATTTGTAAGAATGCATCATCATTTATTTGACAGAACTGCAGGATATTTCTTCACCTAAGATCTTTTCTTTTGCACCAGCTCAAAAAAATCCAGGAAATTATGGGAGTAAAAGACTTTTTAAAAAAATTAAAAATTTTATAATTCGGGTCTGTTTGTTGGATAAATCTCAATATGTACAGTATGTAGTAAGTATTAATAATGTTCCCTTATTTTGATGGTGTTGAGGTTTGCTAGTCAGAAACTGTTAAAACTTTACTTCAAATGTTTGATTTTACTTTTGACGAAATATATTCAAACAAATAAAGACTCTAAAGTAAGACTCTAAGAACTTTTTTCTGACAACAATAAGTTCAGGCTCATCCGGTAAGATTTATTGCTGTCCATATTTAGTTTTTGTCTAGTTGGATTTTGTTTTGTATTTGTGAGAGGGCGAGGACAGAGAGAGAGAAAGAGAGATGGAGAGAGAGAAGCACGTTTTGGCAGTTTGCCAGTTGCATGAGTGTGATAAATGTCTCCACCTAAAATGTGCCTTCACCACTGATGTAATCAAGAAATTATTCTTATTTCCTACTAGCAAAGTGGAGGGAGTGGTTGCAACATTACTGATTTGTATAATCCAGTTTTACAAACTATATATCTTTCATTAATATTTAATAATAGTATAAGTTGTATAATTTTTATTGATCACACTAATGCATTTTTGCCTTCAGAATTTGGGCTTTAAATACATTCAATGCTTTTTTTGTAACATGGCCTGCATTTAAGTATATTCTATGTCTATATGTATACATCTCCCTTTACTTCCTTTTATATCCTGATGTCTTTCTTCTGAAATATACAATATAAAACAGTTCTGTCCTTATTAGGAAATTACAGGCTAAAAAAAGAATAAACTTACCTGCTTTCATCAAATTTTAGGTTATCATTTTCTCACTATTATTGGGCTTTAAAGGTCAAGCACCTGCCTTCATATTAGTGTCAGCATTCCAGTTTTCAGAAAGACACTTCCTATCAGCTGCAATAATTTTACATTTTGTTGTACTGCTTCAGTCACCCACTACTTTTTCATGGGAAGTGGACCCTACAAGCTGCCTATTGTGCCACAGATTATGTTGAGAACATGCAGACAAGCCTTTAGTTGCAAGGAAGAGTAGATTACATGTAAATCACCCACTTTGTGTTTTTTTTAAGCTATATTGCTAATACAAAATAACTCATAAAGGACAAATGGTGTGTGAAATCATGCTAATATTGAAATATAAAATGTTAATATTAACAGTGGTCTGATGTACAGTTTATTAGTTAATAGTTCATGACTCAGGAAAGCTGTGCTTGTTGTGGACTGCACTATCTTGGCCTCCTCTTGGCACCCAACATTTAACAGCCATTACATTTTTTGATTTATTTCAGGAAAGAGGACAATGTTTGTCATTTTCAGGATTATTTTTATGCCTTTTTCTTTTCTGTGTTCATCATTCTTTACAAAATCTAGAGAGCAAACCAAAAACTGTTTTACCGGGATCACGCAAACTGACAAATGTTGAGATGATCATGTAATTATGGTCATGTTTTGTTTGAGGTGCGATTTGATTTATTGTGTTTTAAGCTTCGTCCCATGGGTTATTTGTGCTGCTTCCACCCACACTTACAAATGAAAAAATAAGCATCATTATCTCCAGTTTTGCATGGTATGTCATTTAAAGTCTGGGGCTGCTACAGAGAAAGTATAAAAATTAGTACAAATCATTTTGTGGCTCCACAGAATCAGTCTTATGAATTCAGTGATTTACCTAATTTATAGTGGTTCACATAAGCAGCTAATCTGAGGTGTTGTAAAGACAGGCACATAAAAAAATAATAAAAATAAAAAAGTTGATTTAATTTGCAGTTTGCCTACAGGTCAAACAGGTCAGTAGATGACTGCATTACATCCTGGACCACATCGATAGCCCTGGGACATACGCACAGCTTTCTTTTATCGTGGATTTTAGGCATTCAACACAATTACTCCAGAAATCCTTTCCTCCAAACCTTCCCAGCTTTCTGGATCCTCCTCCACCTGTTAGTGGATCACCGGTGCTCCTCAGGTATGTGTCCTCTCCCCTCTGCTCTTCTCTCTCTACACAAACAACTGCACCTCAAGTGACTCGGGTGTCAGGCTCCTAAAGTTTGCAGACAACACAACTGTGAAATCCTTTCAGTTTTTTGGGGTCCACTGACTCAGATCACTTGAGGTGGGAGAGCACTGACTCCATCCTCAGAAAGGCCCAGCAGAGTGTTTGTTTCCTACGACAGCTGAGGAATTTCGACCTGCTGATCCAATTCTACACTGCTGTCACTGAGTCTATCCTGTGCTCCTCCATCACAGTCTGGTTTGGAACAGCCACCAAAGAGGACAACAACAGACTGGAGCGGACAGTAAGGACTTCTGAAAGAATCATTGGTCCCCCCTGCCCACTCTCCAGGACTTGTACACATCAAGAGCCAGGAGGGAAGCAAAGAAAATCACCACTGACCCCTCTCATCTTGGATACAACCTCTTCCAGCTTCTCTGCTCTGGCAGGTGCTACAGAGCTCTTTCTGTCAAAACCATCAGACACCAGAACAGTTTTTTCCCTCAGGCCATCACACTCATTAACAACTGATCTCATACTTATTAATACATCGCTGCTATCCCGGCTACTGTATACACTAAACACACACACACACACACACACACACACACACACACACACACACACACACACACACACACACACACACACACACACACACACACACACACACACACACACACACTTAAGAACTACATGCTCACACAAAACATGCACACACTCCACTTTAAGTACACAAGTAATGGTGTCGATCTGCCCCACACACACTGCACCTGGGTCTGTCTTCTTTAGGCCATTCTTACATTCTCCATAATGTTTTTTCTTTTCCTTGTATGTTATTTTTCATTTTTATGTTGTCTGTATTGTTACTCCTTCAACATGTCCTTGAGAGCAACCAATGACCGAAGCAAATTCCTTGTATGTATCGGATTCTGAATAGTGTATCATAAACCACAAGAGGTCTCTGTCCTGCTTGTAATTCAGGTTCTTCGAGAAACAGACACTTAGTTCTATTTCTACACTGCGCCACATGGGGGAGCAAAAGTTCTTTCTCTAAAAACACTTGCTGCGGGAAAAGGTTTTGTAGCATTAGATGCTAATACAGCTATATCTAAAACACAGATGAGATGGCAGCCTATCCTCATATCAGCGAGAACAATGTAAAATTCAATTACCTAATAAGCTGAATAAAATGTGTGTGAATCATTAGTTATCAAACAACATTTTATTCTGAAAAAACTTCATACTTAATACAAAAACAAACAAACAAACAAAAAAAACAAATATGTCTTAAATGTGACACATTTAAATTCTTGGTACTGTTGATGATCTGACCGCTTTGTTCTACCTCCCTGTGCACGATACATTATTATCAGAAAAACAAATGACAACAGTAAACACACAATTAAATGCTTTACAGTATATGTGCAGTTATGTACACAGTCTCAGACTGTCTACAGTGTGTTTTTGTATGGACTGAACTTGCAGGGCAGTGCCTTAGCTGCAGAGACGTGGTCTGTTCCTTCAAAGATAAGTTCTATAGTCATTCTCTAAAGACAGTAATAAGTTATTTGTTTGTCATTTGTCCCCCTACTTTAGTAATTTATAAACGTTATGTGGTGGTTTAAATCAGTCTACACAATTGTTGTCCAGTACTAATATCTAATTTACCAATTATTCACTTATATACATAAACCATGGACACATTAAGCTCTTATAAAGTAATGCCAGTGTAAACAAGCTTTAGTATCACGCAACGCCCAAATATTGCACATACATTCATAAATATACACATTGACTCTGTGCCACACGGCTGCATTTTATGTGTGTGTGATGAATCTGTATGCAGCTTTGGTTGAAGAAAACCAGGATAAATTAAATCAGGTTGGGAAAAGAATTCAATAACTGAGTGAAAGGATAAAATAAGAGGCACCTAGTCTCTCTCTCTCACACACACACACACACACACACACACACGTACAGTACCTGCACACATAAACATTGAGCCACACACTCACACTCACAAAATACTCACCAAAGCACATGTGCATAGATCTCAAATCTAATTGTGACTCTTTTACGCAGACACACAAAAATTCTGTCCAATCTGTTCAGTTTCTAGTCCTTAATCTCTATGAGTAAACAATGGACATGTTTGTGTGACTGAGCCCATTAGTGTGTTTTTGGTCCCACTCTGTCTGGTCTGAACCTCATTAATAGGTCTCAGGCTATGTGGCGCTGCAGCCTTCAGTTTGTCTTCCCAATAATTTTCATTGACAGATCTCTGATCTGATTTAAGTTTCTCAGAAGGTGCGTCTCCCTCTAGAAAGGAGCTCGCATGCATCGTCTTTTTAGGCTTCCCCTCTTTGATCAGACGTTAGTTGCTCCTGGTCGGAGACATCATCCTCAGCTGGTGGTCGTGCTCGGTCAAAGAAACCACACTGAGGAAATCACGTTCACAAGTTAGAATAGTATTGGATCATTAAACTACCACAGACATGCTGAGGACAATGTTTAATATGTGATAATACAGTATGTGTGTGCACCTTCCACATGGCCAGTGTTAGCATGGCCAGCACCAGGAGCCCCAGCAGGATGGCCAAGATGATAACCCAGAGTGGCACAGCAAATGACACATCCGGAGTTCCCCATAACACCAGGGTCCCCATCTATAGAACCCAGTCAGATATAGTTGGGTGTTTGTAGGTGTTAAAAAAACTTCTCTTTTTTTATTGGAGCTTGAAACAAACACTCATTGTATTACTTCGTTCATCTTACCGAGATGCTGTGCTCAGGGAAGGTGGGGGGTTGGATTCGATAAGGCATGGCTGTCACCATAGAAGACACAGTAGAGTTGAGAATGTAGGGGTCATTACGGCGCTGTAAGAAAAACATAGCATTGTTATTATTTAAAATTGCCATTGGCCTAATACACATTTTAATTATTATGCAGGTTTGTTAATGCATTAGCGTTTCATTTTAAAGTTGACCTTTAATGTTAAAGCCAACCCAGACTATAGCTTTCTATGGCTTTAGTTTAGAGTGTAAATATACATTAATGCTCTTAAACTTTCCTCTGACCTACCTATATGAAAATATTTCTCTGCTTCTAGCTGAAAAAGTCCTTCAGTTGACATCACCCAGAGGAGTTTGTGTTATATTTACTCTGTCCTTGTAATCATTGTTGTGCTAAAAGGTTGCCTGTCACCGCAGTCACGGATCTCGTGCTTTGAGCAGGTTAAAGAACTTTTCTGTATTTGTCCTTTTTTCGGTTTTGACCAGTCTCTCTGTCCCTGCTGTTGAGATGCCCCCTATAGCACAGTGATGCCACCACCATGTTTCACCATAGGGCTGGTATTAGCAGGTGATGAGCATTGCCTGGTGTTCACTAGACATATTCGTTTTTGGAGTTCTGCATGAAGAGTTTAAATTTGTCCCATCGGACCACAGAATCTTTTTCCTTATGCTCTCAAAGTAAATGTTTTTTGGCAAACAGGCTGTGGTTTTCATGTAATGACTCTACCATAAAGGCCTGATTGAGGGAGTGTTTTTGAGATGTTCATTTGAGTGTTTAGTCTCTGCAGGGGACCTCTGAAGCTCTGTTAGAGTGACTGTTGGATTCCTGGTTACCTCCCTGACCTACAGTGTGAATAGTGGGAAGCTATGTACACAGGTGTGTGTTCCTAAAATATGGAAAGCATGGAAAAGAGTGATGCGCCCTAACTAAACAAAACATGGAAAGGAAGACAAGCAACAAATAAAACTCAACAAAACAAAACAAACAAAATGATCACAATGACGAGCCCAGACACTGACCTGCAAGAAAGTCTGAGCCCAGAGTCTGGATCGGATCTCGATCACTGCGCTCTGACCACGATCCAACCGTCCAACCACACACATGATCCTCAGACAAGAGATGTTGGTGCAGTTCTGCAGAGAAATACGGCATGAGGAGAGGAGATGGAAAATAGAGCGAGCTGAAAAATAATACACATATTTGAATCACAAGCAAACATTTGGTTGACTTTGTTTTATTAAGACAATGTACAATATGTGTGACTCACCAAGGTTTTACCAGTGTAACTCTGAACTGGGGTCACAGCTCTTTTGTGGCGCTCAGAAGAAGTGCTAGTGTTCCTCAAGAAACCCAGTAGTTCTGGTGTGTCCTGGAGAGTGATGATCTGACGCACACAAGAAATCAACAAGATTCATTTAAACTTAATTTTTCACTTCAGTAGGCAACAGTGAAGAATTATCAATTTAAAATGATCCATTCATAAATTGAATTTCTGGCCTTGTGACTTATAGTTCAGCTAATAAACATTTAATTTTATATTATAGTGAAATCTTAACTTTAAGGAGCTCATCAGAAAACATCCAACACCAACAGGCACAACATATTTTGCAAGTGGGAATAAAGACGAATAAAATTGTTATTCCAGTGCTCACAGTGTTTGCTGTTATTTTATTTGTTCACCTAACAACAACTGTCAGGACATGCTGATGATTGCATAATGGTCGTGCAGTTTGGTCTGTATTGCATGAGGGCCCAGGCAGGGGGATGAGCAAGAAGACAAAGAATGCTTGTAAAATAACATTTTAAAGTTGTTTTACGGTAGGTAATAAAATAACACAAACTCACCAGCTGTGGAAACAAATGACATTTAGTTATCTGCTTAATGAAAAAGAATCTGATGAGATTCTATCTACTTGTTGCATCTCTTACATTCAAATGACTAACAACCAACAAAAAGACTGAATGTCCTCAAGTCACAGCTCACAAATAAGACACAGATAATAGCTAGAAGCCTGGCAACCTAATGGATTCAGAACAGTACAAAATCTGAAAAAAAATTCAACATTGATGACATCATTTGCTTATTCCTCTCAGCCAGTTTTGAAAGCACTGCATGGCAACAACATCTGTCTGCTTTTCTTTCTGTAAATCAATGGGTGGTGGCTCTGCAGAATCAGGACACAAATGAATATAGTATTTTGGGCAAAGCTTTTATGGTAAAGAAAATATAACATTAAAGATTTCTGACCTTTAGGTGCCTGGATGGCACAAAGGTTAACACAGTAACCTTTGAGAACAGCATCAAAATGGATCAGCATCTCTATTTAGGCAAATGTTTGGCCAAAATGTTAATGAATATTTTTTTTGTTTGACCAGTTACTAGTTAATTATACAGTTGTACTGGCAATTACCAAATCAGGAGGTAAATGGACAAAAAATGTGAGCTCTGACCAAATGCTACGTATCTGTATCTATTTTGTTTTCATAGATGATTACAGCTTGTACAATTTCATATTTAGATGTAATTGTACACTGTTTTCCTTTTAAATTACTCTACAGATGATATCACTGGTTTTGGAAACGGTTACAGCTGTAATTTCTCCTCATATTGAGCCAACTGGCAAAAAAACATGATGAGCAACCAGAATAACTGACACAATAATGTTTTAAATAAGCAGATATAAATAATTCCCCCATTGGTGAATTATAAGAAATAAATAAAAGTATGAAATTTCAGTTGGTGTAGTGGCTTGATTGTTTTATTTTAGTTTAAGTCAGTTTCAGGGCTTGTCTGAAAGTTTGGTCAGAGTTTAGGTCATGATAAGTATGCAGCAACAGAGAAAATTGTAAAGTTCCGGTGCATCCTTAAGTTACCTGAAGACCAAGTGGGTTGAGGCTGGTGTTTGTTCGGCAGGTAATTGGGCCAACAGTTTTAATCTCCATTGCATACAGCAGGTTCTCATCACGGAAACGGGAAGGCCAGCCGACCTGGAGTTCAGCCTGCTGAATACTGCTGGGACCAGAGTTGTGGAGCTGGAGACGATGAGAGGGAGCAGAAAAAAGCAAAATGTTGTCAGTATTTGGTCTCTTCTGTCTTATTAGTAGGTCTCAAGTGGGTGAAGCTATAATCAGGTTATCATAACTGTGGGATGATGACAGAGGCCACCTGTGTTTTAGTGAACATAACACTAATGCAGCCTTTTAGTGTATGGGAATTAAAATATGAGACAAGCAAACCTAGAATATCACCTAGCTCATCATCTCACATCGAAATTAGGATAAATGAATTATGAACATAAATGAACCATCAACTCAAATAAGGATAATTTCTTTTTACTCAGATCTATATTTTCCCTCTCTCTCTATTTCTCTAACATACACACACACACACACACACACACACAGTCATTAACACTGAAGCAAGTCATCCAAACAGGACATGATCCTGGAGCTGCGGGGCAGGAATTCTGAGAGAGAGAGTAAAAAAAAAAAAAAAGACTCTGTCCTCTGTAACTAGAAGCAGCTGCCAACTGGGAAAAGTACCCTGAATGAAAATCATTATCAGCTGTAGGACAGACCAGACACTGTTGCACTCTGGTTCAATGAAGCACCGGTGCCTTTAAAACAAAAAGAAATCACATGAACAGGGCGCACACACACAAACACATACAAACTCATGCAGACCCCTGTTGTAAACTGTCGCCAGTCTGTCTGCCATCCTCCCTCCTAATATCTGTCTGTACTTCTGTATGACGTCGTTTTTCCTCTCAAAAAATCTTTTGTTTACACTGTGTGCAGCGTTACAAACAACTGTCTTTATCTTTCTCTGTCCTCGTCTTGCTCTCCATTCCATTCCCCGTTTTCCCCTCCATCTTTTTCTTTCCCACCGTTACAGCAGTAATTACTCCTGAGCTGGAGAGCCCATTTCTTTATGAAGCTACTGGTTTACTGTGTGTGTGTGTGTTGCTGTTTACGTCACCTTACAGAGTCACCCTCTTGCTGTAGCCTAATTAAACAACTTTACACACTTTTTTCATCTTAACAGTCTATGCAGAGGCATACCTTGGGACCAGAAACAAACAAACAAAAGCAATCCACGTCATCATCAAATCATCTCTTCCTCTGCACGTGACAGTCGATTGTTTTTATGTAAAGGCGTTTACCTGATAGATGTGTGTTACTTGAGGCCCCACGTCATCCTCTTTGATTGGCTTCTCTTTGGGTTCCCAGCGCGGGAAAGGCAGCACTACCTGAGAGGGATGAGACACCCTAGAGGGAGAAGAAACACGTCTATGATGCTGATGCATTGGTTTGTAGCCCTTTTTTAACTGACTGTCACACATGTCCTCATCTCTCTCATCCCAGGTCCCCGTCTGTTTGTGTGTACAACTGACCACACCCAAACAACGTCATGCAAGGCTCCAGGCTTTGAAGAGTGTGTTTGTGTGTGTGTCGCCGGGCATATGGGCATCCATGAACTAGCATTCCATGTGCATATGATTAGTTTACATTTATTTTTCTCTCCATCTGTACATAAACAGGCTCCACAAATTTATACATCACAAAAGGAGATGTAATATTCTGCAAACAGCAACAACTTTAGTCTGAAACCAGATCAGTTGTATTTTTGGGAAGCAGGGCATTTTGTCACTGTTTGACCACACTCTCACATGCAGAATGGCTGGACTCACCCGCGTAAATCAAGCTGAGCTTTGGCCACGATGGACAGATTCAAACTGACTGGGTTGCTGTTGGAGTTATCTTTATTGGAGCTGTGGAGAAATTCACAGGAAGTCTGAATACAACTTAAGGCCTCAAATAAAATAAACAGAAAATGGCTATGCTGTAGATTTGACTTCTACAGTATATATTTTACAGGAGACAATATATTGTGATACAATATGAGTGTAGCCAAAGATGTAAATAATGAACTTGCATTTTTGACTTAAATTGACTCCATGAAAAATGCCTCTACCACTGGGCTTTGCCAGCATTTAAATCTGTGTCTGTGTTTAGTGACATGCTTGTATCAAAGTCAGAACAATGAAGCAAACAGTGGACGTGTTGTGTAGAGCTTGTCTACTTGCTGCAGTTCCTCTGGGCCATCTGTCTTTTTCTGTCTCTGCGGTTAGTTTCATCAAACCACAGCCAGTGACAGGATCAGAACAGACACAGAACTTATTTACGTGGTTCAAAAGAAAGACAAACAGCTCTTTGTGTGTGTGTGTGTTTCTGTGTGAGACAGTGGGAGGGTATGCGTGAGTGTTGGTGGGTATGTCACCTGTGCATCTGTAGCTCAAAGCTGATTTTTGGTCTGGCATCTTCCAGCCTCTGGACAGAAAACCTCAAACCAACAGAAAGCTAGGCAGGGGTGTGGAGAAAATGCAAAAAAAGAGAACGTATGTAAAACATGTGACCAGAGTAAGACATGATTGAGGAACAGGAATGGGATGCATCTGTACATCAAAGGCCACATCATGTCATAAAATGTCCTGTAATAGACAGTAAACGCTTGTTAACTAGAGCCTCTTCTGTTATTCTGTTATTACAGAGACAGAAGGTCATTGTGTGTGCGTGTGTTTTGCTGCAGAAATCTCAAATCCAAGAAAACCCAGACTACACACACTTAAAAGCTACAGTTAAGTCTCTTGTCTCTCCTCAGTTTAAATCCCCTGTCCTGCAGGCTAACTCAGAACATGTGGAGGATTTGGTTTGTCATCAACTGTACGACAACAGTTTGTGTTCAGCTTTACTTAAGAACAGGTCAAACACATGGTTTAGACAGAGATATGACAGCATGCAGACTTGCACCAACACGTCAAGAGGAAAGCCTGGATTGCGGGTGAGGGTGGGCTGTGGGACTACAAAAACAGGCCATCTTTGTTGGACACATTACAGAGACTGGAGGAGAAAAGCCAGGCAGGAAAGATCTAAAGAGACAGATACCAAATGAGTATAAGATGTCACTATTAGCTATGATACTTCCTGTCACAGAGAGGGAAAGAGACAGTAGGTCAAATCAACCAGCACTCGCCCCCTGGCTTAAAAAGTGGCTGGTAAATGTTTGCAGTTTTGTCCTTTACAGAGACCAGCCGCTGTGGTCAGCTTGAATTTACATTGGTTAGGGTGGATTGTACATTTACACAGTCAATAAAAGGCATCCAAACATCCACAGAACCCTTCTCAAAGCACTCTTGCAGTGTTGTCAGATTCTCTGCTGTTAAATTTATGCTCAGTGTATTCCAAAAAAAATAAAATTTTTCCACACTATGGCTAGATACACAGCTTCTGTGTTTGGCCATTCTCCCCTGTGGAGTAGCAACATTTTGCCAAAAGAAATGTATTTAGCCACATTTTGGCAAAGCAGTGATTCTTTGGAACAACACTGAGAGAATTTGTTTATGTTGAATCAGCACTGAGGTAAGTGCTTGGGAAATGTGTATGGTCATTATAATGCTTTTTTTTTTCACCAATTCAAAGTTGTCACCCTTGTTATCCACTGGAACCAACAACAATCTAACTGGCCAATGTGGCTCTGCCACAGAAGGATGAAATATTTGGCAGCCACATTTTAAGCCTACAACTATACACTCTAACTTTTAAAAGGCACATTCTTCCTTTTATAAAGTTAAAGTTGATTTCATAAGTTATAAAACACACATTTGCTCAACTCAAACCATGCAATACTTTTGCTCCTAAAGCTTTAGTCTTTGTCTGGTTTGGCGAGTGGCTTGTGGTAACTAATGTTTGCCACAGTTAAGTAACTTTGGCACAGTTAGTGTGATGAGCCATGTAGCAGACAGATAAGAGCAGCTAGCGGTGCATTACTGGCTATGCAAAGAAATCACTGGAAAACAGGACTGAAGAGTTGTGCCTGCAGGTCTAAACCAAAAATGTATTTAAATGGCAATTGAAATGTATTTCTGATTCTGAATCAATATTAGGTACTAGGGGCGGCTGTAGCTCAGTTGGTAAAGGCAGTCTTCCACGGACCTCGGTCAGTGGTCAGTGGTGGGCTAACAGCCCATTCCCCTCCCCAGCTGTGCAGTGCTGGTCCAAGCCCGGTAGAAATTGAGGAGGGCGTCAGAAAGGGCATCTGGCGTAAAAACTGTGCCAAATCAACATGCAGACAATGATCCGCTGTGGCAACCCTGAACTCATGGGATAAGCCAAAAGGACAAAAACAAATAAAAAAGAAATTCAATATTAGGTACTAACCACTTCCTAACAAAGCTTTGACATTTGCTGTATGTTTTGGATTGTGCTTACAGTAATGCCATTAAAGCTTAGCTTCAGCTTAAGCTTAAAACTGAACTGAAGACCAAGAGAGAAAGAAAAGCCACAGAGAAGGCTGCAGGCAGGAGTGCACACACACGGAACCCAAAACCAGCTGTCCTTCAGACATGCACCTCCTACACGGATCACTCCTCTCAGTGAGGCACTACAGCTGTGACATGTGGTGCAAGGACTCAACTCCTGTGATGAGAACTATTTCTTTGCTCAGTATAAGCAGGGTCTGTATGGGGTATGTGGAGGTATGTTCAGCATAAGCTCATGGATTCCTGAAAATTCAATGGGGCAAGGGGAGCGCTAAATATGGGAAACATCTGGACAGCACAGTTGAGTACACACACACACACACACACACACACACACACACACAAACACTCACATGCCTTGTCCCTTACCAATGCTGCTCTCCTCCCCCACTGGTGAAACATGAACACATAATTGATTTGTCAGAAAGCTCTGTCACCTCCAGAGGTCAAACACACCTCTCTGCTGGCCTTTACACCTTTTGTAACGTTCCACATTCTGAGTGATATGCCCACACTAAAGCACATGTCACATGCTTTGTACGGACACTGTAGAATTTCATGTAGGAAGGGACCGCTCATGCTTGTTGCATGTGTCAGCCATCGAAGAGCCAAATGGATTATTGTTGCCTACTGCACTCACACGCATAGTGTGAGGCATAGTCATGATAGTCAGAGTGTGTGGTATGAAGATCAAGGTGATGATCAGTAATTGTTGGAAACCATCAATCAGTGTGAATTAAACCCAAGCAGTAACAGTGGCAGCATCTTAGCATAAATGTTTAAAAGGGAAATTTTAGTAAAATGTGTGTTTGTTTGTGCTTGTGAATGTAAAAGCTCACCTCTGTCCCAGCTACCATTGGGTTCCCGAGATCACACACCACCATCCTGGACTCATTGATCATCTTGTATTCGCAGTTCAGCTGAGACAAGGACTAGAGGAAGGAAAAAGAGACGAGGAGATCAAAAAGCAAAGAGAGAACACGAAGAGCGGTGAATGAGACGATCAGACAGAGTGACAAACAGTGAGCAGCAAGAGTCAACACAGAGAAATCAAAGAACAAAAGAGGGAACCATCATAGCAAAAACGAGCGAGGGAGTAAAAAAAAAAAGAAGGGGAGGAGAAAGGCAGGAGAGGAAAACGTGATGAATGCTCTGACAGAAACAACCTTATCAATCAAACAGCCCCATTACACACTCATTAGCTTACACACACACGTGCTTACACAGACACAGGCACAGACACACACGCACACACATGGCAGTTGACCCTATCCATTTCCGTGGTCACTAATGCAGCTTGTAAATCATAATAGGGGGCCTTTGGGCAGTAAAGCCTACCCTGCTGATAGCCTCGCCTTAATCACGCAAAACAAACGCACACCAGCAAGACACAACAGGATGCGATGACTGTAACTGCTGACTCAAAGAGTTCACTTCCTTTTCCCTATAATCACTTGGCACATGCTTCAATCAAGATGAGGATGTCTATTTTTGACCCTCAACATCAAACCAGAATTATTAATTTTAAAGACGTGTCTGCAGTGCATACACATGTGTGTGTATTAACCTCCACTCTGCGCTCCACTCCAATGTAGTCAGCCTCTGGTGGTATCACTGTATGCAGCTCTGTCTCGTAGGCTCCCTCTCCTCGGTTCACTGCGGTGATGGTCAACATGACCAGGTTGTCATTGCCAATCACCAGCTCAGAGCGGTCCCTGCGTGCAGGTTTTATTTAATAGCGACAACAGAGACATGAAATCAGTTCACTCATGAGAAGGACACAGAAAATGCTTACATTGTAAAAATTCAGTTTGTATCTTTTAGGATTGGACTTGCAGTACACTCAGCACCATGGAATGCAATAGCCTTGACCCCAACAATGTGTGTGCGCCTGTGCATGCATGTGTCAGTTGAGGGTGACAAGATGTTTGTATAATGCTGCCATGGAGATATCCTACAGCTGGAAACACTATAGAAAGAAGTAAGCTAATTCACATAAACAAATGACCCCCCCTCTTCTTTTTCTCTCTCTCACACACTCGCACACACACACACACACACACACACACACACACAGTAAATGGAACTGTAATACATGCAACTTCAGTATAAACTTTGTTTGTTGTGTGAGGACTAACAGACATGCTGTCTTTGGTTTACTTGTGTGTGCACATGTGTCTGTGTTTGGCCATGTCAAGTGTTGAGTGTTTACAGGTTAAGGTCAGAGGGGGTGGCTGTGTCAGGCTTACATGCTAGCAGAGAGCTGGAGGTCAGGGATACATATATTGTCGTCACCACAGTCCAGAAGAATGTAGGCCTGAGAGGAAGAGGTGCAGAGAGGGGGTCATTACGGGATACACTGGAGAACATCATAAAACCAAAAATAGAAAACAATACAACTATTTCATAGGATGCAGGAGCTGTGTGTTCTCAGACATGTACACTACAGTTCTGCTATCCAGCTCTTGGGCAGCAGCAGGAGTACATTTTTGGTTGCGTTTTGGTGGATTTGTTGTGCCTAGCTTCATCCTGAGGTTTGGTTTGGTTGTTTTAAAGTTTAATCTTGTAATAAAAATTGTTTTTCTCTCCATGGTTATTCTAATGGTCTGCATCCATGTGTGTCATGACTTACAATTAAGACACACACACGCACACTTGCATTTGGTCCCACTCAACCTGATTATGCTCTGCCTTTCTAAGCCTCCCCATGTGTTCTGTTTGCCATCATTCTCCATTTAAGACAGCAGCCAATGTTCACCTTCCCTGGACAATTTATCTCATCAGATCTTTTTTTCATATTCACTTGTTTTCAAGTTAGTTTCCAGTTATTGTCTTTTTCCTCATCCTTTTGTGCATGTTTGACCTGCTTCATTCTTTGTTTTGCCTTTGTTACCACCTGATTCTGTCTCTGTTCAACCTTGGTCAGATATGCCGACTTCCTGGCACTCTGTGCCCAGTATTGCCCTTCAGTATTTTTCTGTTTTTTTTTTTTTTTTAATTGCGAAAACATAAAGGTCACATTTGATATCAGATATCTGGTATTAGTGTATGTACTCTGAGTATACTTACATGCTCTTGGAGGAAAGTGCTACTGTAGTGGTTCAGGACAGGTGGGAGGCTTCGGCTACGAAGGAAAGGAGCCAAGCTGTAGTTCAGAGCCAGCGAGATGGGGGTCAGTTTGTCCCTGAACTCATCGTCCTCCTATAGGAAGAGAGGAGAGGACAAGAAAAAACCGTTGGTTAACTTTGTCTGGTTTAAATATTGAATCATATGAGGGATACACAACAAAGCCCAATCATTAGTTTGTGTAGTATATGTGCGGGGTTTGCTCACTTTCAGGAAAATGGTATAGCTCAGGCATGCATGTGGCCTTTTGTGGCCTAACGTCAGGTGCCCCGTGTGTTGAGGCTGCTGCGTGTCCAGGAAGAGAACTCTTTTAACTCCACCTCTGTTGCCTTTTAACCAATCCAACTGGAGCTCAGCCCTCAGTTCTGGTCAGAAGGTAACATGGAAACAGAGACATGGAAATAACTTAAGAAACGACAGTGAGTTTATGTTTATTAAATCCAGTCAACCAAACAATTCATTCATATGTGGATGAGCCTGCACGTGTTGTGACTTTTCACTAGTTATGAAAGTGGCTGGTTGTAGGCATTTTAATCTACAGGTACTATTAGACAGTGGAAACAATGTACTTTACAATGATCTTCTGTCTGTTTGTTCTTTTGTTACCTGGGTTCTCCCCTCTGCTGCACTGGTTTCTCCACTGAAAAGTCTAATGAGATGTGCTGGCTAGGACTACTGTCCCTACCCACTGTGTCTTACCCTTTTGTCTCCCTCCCTGTCAGTCTACCACATTGTGCAGAGCTGCTTACCTACAGAGCTGGGGATCCCTATACCGCTCACTGCTGCACACACATTGACTTTCAGACTGCAGGAAGATTTTAGATTTTAGGAGGACAGAGAAACAGAAAAGAAGAGGGAGAGCACATTGTTATTGTTGTTGTTGGTAATTGTTAGCATGTTGTACATGATCAGCTTTTAATTTAATTGTATTTATTTGATCAAAACATAAGCTCAAATGCATCAACATTTATTCATATACATTTATACCCGTACTCTTCAGCATACATTATTTAAACACTCCGATTTCCAGTTCTAAAAGACATAACCGTGATATCACGAAGCTGCCTAAAAATCTGTCTAAATTTGGTGAGGGTGATCACAGCACGGCTTATTAAGAAAACATCACAATTGCACTAAGATCCAATTATTTCATTAATTCACTAATTGCAGAAATTTCTCTTCATGGTCGTATGGTTGACAAAATCATGGCCCCGTGACCCATCCTTTAGACACATAGACCTGGGAGACTGATTTCTGCATTTCCTCTATTTATGTGTGTATGTAAGCATAATTGTGGGTGCATGTGTGTTATCTCCTCTTTAATCAAGAACAGGAAAGTGACTCCCACACAGGAAGATCTGCTCTGTTAACATCCACTAATCTGAGGGAGTAACAAATGTAACACTCCTGCAATCCTCCTCCAATACGAGGCACATGGTAAATTACTTCATATGATTATTGTTTGTTTGGTTCCAGTTCACAAAGCCTAACAACCAGAGTGCAGATGTTATGGATGCATGTGTGTTCGTTAATAATCAGGATCCCCATTAGATGACACAATAATGAGGAGCTATTTCTCCCAGGTTCTAAATGTGTGTAATGCAGATGTGAGTTTATGTGTGTGCGATAAAATACAGGTTTCTGTTTTGAAAATTGCTCCCCTAAGTTATTTACCACCTCTCCAGGTGGTTTCGTGTGTGTTTAATGTGTTGGATCTCAGCGTGTGTGTATTTGGCAAACACGATTGTCAAACTTAAGTGTATGCAGCGTGTATATGACCCCCATTTTACTGGCAACAGATCTTGCTCATGGTTAGTCATTACTGTATGTAATTTCCCCCAAAATGCATCTTTGCTCCTCCACCCTACACATTGCTGTTTGTGTCTCCCTGCAAACATGCATCAGACCTCCTCCATGGCCTTGTCTGCTTAATGAGTGAGAACTTTTCATTAAGAAGGCGCTCCCTCTTCTCCACCACTCCCTATTTTAACCTATAATAAGCCGGTATCATTTGCTAATTATGGTAAACACCTTAGACCAAATTCACTATTTACTTTTACTTTTATGTGGTCTCTCCCAGCTCCCAAAGAAAATGTATTGCTCAATAGTTGTTAAACATTCCACTACATTCACCAGCTAGTTGCTAAGTTTCCCAGATTACCGGTGTAGTGTGGAGCAGGTAGCACGCAGTTATTATTAGAGATTTTGTTCTGGAAACAGCTGCTTCCCATAGACAAATTCAGCAAATAGTGAGACTAAACCAAAAAATGTAAAGTTTTAAACAGCAAAATGAAAGATGCTTTAAAGTGCTGTAAAGCTAAGATAAACTAAATTGCTAAATTGCTGTTGGGTCATCACTGATTGACCTATTTTACATACATACAAGTAGGCATGATCCCTTGTTAATATTCAAAAATTATTTATTATTGTATAATTATATTTCATGTATATAAAAAGGTTAACTCGTCATAAAAGTTTAGTTTAAAAGCTCACTTTATAAAATCCAAGCAAAATATTAATCTC
Source organism: Channa argus (assembly GCF_033026475.1). Taxonomy (NCBI): domain Eukaryota; kingdom Metazoa; phylum Chordata; class Actinopteri; order Anabantiformes; family Channidae; genus Channa; species Channa argus. The sequence goes on along the minus strand of NC_090203.1, from coordinate 13,240,597 downwards.
TTACTTTGTATCAAATTGAAGTTTCAGAAGGAAACAGCAATGTATATTCTGTATGAAAAGCCATCTTTGGCTACCATCTTGGATAAGAAAATGAAGCACAACTCTGCTGCTGACTTATTAGGCCCCATAACTTTCATTCTCCCTCTAAATTGTTATAAGAGTCTGCAAGCCTTTCAGTGGTAAGTGTTGTTAAAAGGCCTTCTGGGTTTTCACAGATCTGGATGATTAACCCCATGACTCAAATGTAACGACAATACTTAGGCGGCACATTTGTTCCCACCTCCACTCCAGGCAAACAAGTGAAATGTCCAAAAACCTTTACCCTGCTGAAACAAAAGAGCCTTAGATATCCATCATGTCAATTAGCTGCTGTTTGACTAGGTGTGTGTGTGTGTCCTATCTGATTACAAATTTCGGACCAAAGTTTTATGGTGTTTATTTAAATAGGTTGACTTTTGCTTTGACAGAACTCCACAGTGAATGCTCTCTGTCAATCTGACCCAAACTGTGTTCCCTTTTCACTCAATGCCAACACTACATGTCCATGTAGATCTACATTGGTTCCATTCTTAATAATTTAGGACCAGCAATCAATGGTGGCAAAGCAGCAGGAACCTTTATACTCTTTCCCCTCAACTACACTCAATACTTAGACTGTCCAAACCCAGCCTGCTACCCACAAAAGCAATCACATAATCAAAATACAGTTTCAAATTAATTGCAATGTGCCATAAATCAGATTTTCCAGGTTATAACAGTATGCTTTTCACTCTGCAGCTAAATTATTGCATTAGAAGCACATACAAAGAGACCTTGGCAGATGGCAGATGTCTAGAGCACAGGAGTGAAATATTTGTCCCATCTGTCAGTGCATGTTTTATTTGTGAAATGTATACTTTTTACTGCATACCATTTTATTATACAGTATAAGCAGCGAGATTTCTGTTAAAGATCAGGGCTCCAGTGCAGCAGTGGGCCTCATTAGGCTCATGTTTGTTCAAGACTTTGATCCTTTTAACTTTAATCCACCTTCTCTCTCTCTCTCTCTCTGTCTCTCTCTCTCTCTCTCTCACACGCACACACATAGTTTTTCTGTTTCCAAATTTGAGTATGAATAACAACAGAGTACATGAAATGTAACACTAGAAAAGAAAGTACCTCAAGTGTAATCATGGATGTTACTTTTCATTTTTTTGCTTTACTTTTAGTGTCTTGTATGCTATTGTCCCGCAATTCAATTCACAACGGAAGTGGTGAAACCTACACAGATCAGGAAATAAACATACAGCATATTGTGGTCTGTGGTGAAGAGCTAAAGGACCATTTAAAAACAAAAAATCTAGTAAATTATTGAAAAAGAATTTTCTTTCGCTCACTAAATTGACAGCTGTGTTGGTTAATGTTTTGGATTAATAAGTACATTCACTGGAAAATATTATTATGCACACATATTATACAATGGGTGTGTGATATCTTGAATATTATGTATCGTGACTTGTTCTTTGTGGGATGTAGTAAATTACTATATCATGTTTTTTTAAGCTACTGGCACAATATTTACTTTGGTCTTTCACTTCTTTCCCTCTACAAATTCTGAGAGTGCTCTCTTTTTGGAAATTACACTGTAGGATCTACTACTATCAATCCACCTCCCACTCGTGTTATGCGACATTTCAAACCAAGGCACCCTTCATGTTAAGCTAACAAACTTTAAACACTGAAGGAGCCGCTGTCATACAGTCCAGAGCAAAGATACGTCTTAGTCAAACATAACATGTCAAATTTAACATTACAATATAAGTAGTTTGTCAGAAGCCCTGAAGTGAGTCTAAAGTTGTTAGTTTAAATATGTATTTTTATGTGTCATTCTGGTGCTGTTTTATACCTGACAGGAACTCCACACCTACTAACCTTTGTCCACACGGCACATTTGAGTAACGTTACTGCTGGATTTTTAAAACTGAGGTATTTTAAATTCAGATTGAATTGAGGAGGACACAGAAGAAGGAGAGAAACTCAAGGAGAAAGTAGCCTACAGAAGGCAAACAGAGAATAGTGTTACTTTATGAATCATCTAGATTTTTTAACAGTTAATTGAGTGTTTGCTGTAGTAATGTTTGTAGACCCAACTGTCGGATAGTTTCAGTTCTGATCAGCCAAGCACCAGGCTACAGTAGGTAGAGCTAAACCATACTTATTAATTTATAATTATTTAAGAGCTTTTAATAATTTCCTGGTTTAAATAAATACTTTATAGTAGTTGCGAGCAATGAGTCATCAACCCTCCAAATGGAATCCACTGGAAATGTCAGCTCCAGCTATTTAAACCTTACCAGGTAACCATAAGATCTGTCTGAGGAAGGTGACATTGTCGGTCATCAGGGTTCAGGATTTTGGGAGTCAGGATCATTTCAGCATCCACAGACACGACAGCTCGAGACCTGAACACCAGTAAACAAACATTCACCCTTAAATCACACAGTCAGGGATCCAAAAACTTCCTACAGAGTCTCACAGAGTTATAGAAAAACCACAAATGTGAAACATACATCTTATACATTTTTACCTGTACACTGACACCTCAGCTGCACCAAATGCCCCCACGATCAGATCTTTAAGAAAAAAGAGAGAGAGCTTCAAAGAATGCCACAGATGGGACTGATTTCAAGGTCCCCAGCAATCTTCATCAAACACAGACACTTCTCACACACACATGCACACACACACATGACGTAGCACTGACATTCTGATATCATCACGCTTTTCCTTTCTTTTTCTTTCACACATGACCTGGTTTAATTCATGAACAGAACCTACATTATTCTCTGCATATGTGTGTGAGTTCATATGTGTCCGGGACAACGGGACACCGTGCTGCATTCTAGTGCCATTAGAGATTTCACATAGCTCCAATCACACTTTGCTAAACAAAAACATTTCCCAACAGCGTGTGCAGCAACAGTCAGCTCCTAATTGTAAACAGCAACACATCTCATCTATATGTGATTTTTTAATTTGTTTTCATGGAGTTTCAGATGAACACACACTTTTAATTGGATCTCAAAGTTTAAAATAGAGCTGGTATTTAATGACTGTGGTCAGGGGACACATACCAATGAAAGCCACACAAACACACACACACACACACACGCACACACACACACACACACACACACACACACAAACACATATATAAGAGTAGTGATTAAAACAATGTGGAACTGAGGAGATGCACTTAATGGATACAATCCACCAGCACCAGATGCAACAAAACTAAGCTGTGTGATCTTTAGAGTCAGAGTCAGAATAACCATGGTGCTCAGAGAGGCAACTGGGGCTGCAGCAATTAACTGGGGCAGTTAGGCTATTACTTTTTATGATTAATACATTATTTATTACTTGGCGTATAACATGTCTTAGTGAGAAATAACAATTTCAAAGAGTCCAAAAAGTAGAATTTATGACAACATAAAACTGTAAAAACACAAGATATTTTAATTTGGCATGGAGGAGACAGCTTGACTTGATAATCAATTACTTTTCTGTTGACCAATCAATCTGGATGTTTTAAAATCAGATGCATCTAACAGTGGGAAATCCTTTAGTCACAGGTTACATTCATATAAGCTAGTGGAGTTGTACTCTTGTACACTTTGCTGTTCATTTGCTATGTCTTTCCTCTCCTGTGTATTCAAGAAGAAAAGAACTAATTGAATCTGAGAGAGGCACATCTGTTTCTGCCTTTGGCTGCAGTCACTGAGTCCCCCTGAAACCACAACATTAAACATTTAGGACTTGTCCCTACTTCCCTGGGGTGTGCTGTGTCCCTATATGAGTGCGTGTGGCTCTGTGTGTGCACTCTGTGATCAGACACCAAGATGCAGCTTTTGCGGGGCAGTTAGAGAGGTACAGGAAAGGGAGCGTAAGAGGAGGAGGATGTGGGAAATGATATAAAAGAAAAGAAGAGTGGAGGACTGTGCGCTTGGCCTTTAAACCACAATCTGTGAAAATCATCAGAAGCAAGGTGTGTTTTCAACAGAGGGAGTGACAGAGACAGAGTGTCCACCTCACTCCCAGCCCAAATTCCTTTGTTCCTCCTGCTGTTCAAGTTGTGTAACCTGAAAATGTGTTTCTACTTCTGCCTTAGGTATTGTATGTATTATTGTCTGATAAAGTAAGTGTTTCTACTCCTTATTCTAATGCTTGTGTTTGCTCTCAAAACTTGCTGCTGCTTGACTGCTTGACATTAGTCAAATTTGATGATTGGGCACCTTCGGGGTTAAGTGTGTGTGAGAGTGTGACTGAGGAGTAAATCAAATAACAGCCCACTTTGCTTTCCATGTCAATCCCATTTTCACTTAGAAAAGCTTGCCTGCCACTATTGATTTGAGGTCTGTAGGTGTGTGTGTGTGTGTGTGAACATACAGAGACGTACCAAGATGCACCCACACACAAGTGTGCTTACAAACTCATGTCACAAACTCATACACTTGACTCACTGAGGGTAGGTCTAGGTGCTGATATAGTTTTGATAAATGAGCTGCCTTAGCTGATGGTGTCTGTCCCGGGCTGAGAAAACACCACTTCCATTTAAAGTTTAGACAAACTGTCCAGCTGTAAATGCCTGTTTGGGAACTGACTTCAATGATGAAATGTCAAAAGTCAATGGCAAAAGGAGGTGGATTTAATGGATGGATGTGTGGAATTGCAAAATTATTCAATAACTTGCCTGGTATAATACACATTTAAATACTAAACTAAACTAACACTCCATTTTTTAAAAGTACTTTTTCAACACTACAGACAGGTGGAATTGACCATTCTGAAATGTGCAGTGTAAGAATGCCTAATATTGTCATGTTTCCTTAAAGTTACATGTGGGGTGCTTAACTATTTTATTGAAAATGAGAAATTTGCAAAACAAGCACAAGAAAAATTTCCCTTAATTCTACATTTTAAATGAAATAAGATAAATCACATAATGAAGCAGAAGATAAAAATGGTCACTGAATAAAGGACCAACCGTATAAAAGCCGGATAAAAGCGTTTTATAAGCGGCCATTTAACATTTACCAATTTGACCCCCTTTCAATACACCACTGACCTTAACTCCAGCCAACCTCTGAGTCTCAGCCTCTACTGCATGCAACACCATGTCAGTAGTTAATGAAACATCAGCTGCCTTGTCTTTAATTAAAATTATTTCAGCTTTCTTCTTTGTCATTATTTTTTATTTATTTTCCTGGTATAATCTGTCAGCATCATAAATATATGTCACAATCTTTCAGTGTTCCTGAACTTGACTAATGACATTAAGTGTTGATTGGAGCATATGGCAGCTCTTGCAAGGCCTCCCAGACGCCTGCGTATTCCTCTGATAGCGCTGATCAAACATCGCTCACTCCTTTGAACAGTGTGACTTTACTACCCTGCTAATGACACACCACGTGTGTGTGTGTGTGAGACTTCCACTGGCCAGCTCTTTAATGACAGACGACACGAGCACTGCACATTTGTGTGTGTGCATGTTTATATATGGTGTGTGTGTGTGTTTGTTGGCTGAAAGCTCTGCCACCCGTGAGTTTCTACACCACTTCCCCCTTCCAAAATTTCAACCTGTGTTTCCATTTAGTGTTTTTTTTTTTATTTTAGGTTTTTAATTCAGGAGCTTTGATTTGCAGTGGGTCTGCACGGGGTCTAGCTTTAACCTAGAGCCTGGCACACACTCAACACAATCTGACTGCCAGTGAAACTGATCACAAGCCACACATATGAACTTGTGTGTGTTCATTGGCGTGTATTTTCCTTTATATCCTGTTTGTGGAATGAAGAAAGCTGTTATTACAGAAGAATGAAAGAGAAAAAGGAATAAAGAAAAAGGGGAAAATAAACAAATTCTCATTTTCAGCCTAATTTCTGGAAGCACATAGCCAAAGTAATGACAAGATCTGAGTGGCTCCAAATTAAGGAGAAAATAAGGTAGTAATACACTGATTGTATAGACCAGCTTGTTTCAAATGCCTTTTTTGAACTACAAATTTCTTTGTATAAACAGCTTTGCACTCGTACATAAATCCAGAAAGTGGAGGTGTGTAGTGAAGTAGGTAGAAGGCACATAAAGTAGGGAGTTGCTGCAAGTATTTTGATTGAATGCTGCTTTGCCTGCCTACTGTTTTATGGATGTGGGCTAAGGCTCAAATGTCTGGCAGACTGAACATGCAGATAATGTATTATTATACAATCTTTTGTTTTCTCTCCTTCTTGAGTACTGTAAATCCCCCAAAGAATGGATGCGGCAGCAGTTCATTGGCTATCATCCCTATACCCCCTTCCTCTTATGATGGCTTTACCAGAGAAGAGGAGGAAAGCAATACGAGAGAACACTGGGATGGTAGTGGAGGAGCGCATGACCAATGAAACAATGAAATGTGGAGGTCAAGAAAGAAGAAGAGGGAGGCTTTAATGAGAGGAGCTGGAATGAAAGTGGAGAAGTGAAGGAATGTATTCCTGAGAAAGAATTTGGATTATAACATGGGGAGCTGAGTAAACCTGCCTTTGTTGACTTTTTTAAGTAGTTACCAGGATACTGATTGTTGTCCAGGTCGTATCCTCCTCTCAGAGTGAATCCATACCCAGGCAGGCCACCAGCTGGACTCCAGGCTGCTCGCAGTTCTTGGCTCAGCGTCAGGCCTTGTGTGGCAACATCTCTGTTACCGTTAAAGATCAGTACTCTACCACCACGCTCCTCGCCTCCAAATGGACAGCCCACTGCCACGTCTGAAGGATGACACACACATGCATGGTTTAGACATCAGCAGGGTTAATGCCCCTATGGGACTGAAGAAGAGGGAAACATTCAGGTAGAAGGAAAAGAGCTTGACCTTTGCTTGCCTGCACTTGGGGACTTGGCTGTTTACCTCTTTTCTTTCATTTTCATTTACTCATTTTTTAATTTTTCTCTATGCAGACACAGTTAAAGACGCGACATTGTCATTGTCATTGCTTACTGCTTACAGGGAAATGTAAAGCTTTTTATTTTGCACCTTATTCCTCTCAAGCCTAAACAGCTATTGCTGATTAGCTTAGCTGAAAAACAAAGACTGGAAATGCCAAAAGAGCTAGTCAGGCTCTGCCCAAAGGTTTTTTGTGCTAAGCTAAGATAACATACCATGATCGATGATGAGTGGTTTGTTAGCAAGAAAGCCAACAGACACAGAGATATTTGTATGTGGAAACAGAAATAAAACAAGTATCGAACACCTGCGCTGATACAAAAATTAATACAGTAACTGTAAGGCAAACCGATTTTAGCATTTAGTCTTTAATTAAGGTTCATGCATCACACCATCCTGCATTATTTTTCAGTGCTGTACTGTAACTGTCCAAACACCTCTAGACATCCTGTTTGTCTCCGGACCCCCTCTCTCTCAGTCTAAACAACTAGTTCCACATGAAGCAGATTGTGGGGTTGAGAGGATAAATGCAACCATGTGTGTATGTGAGTCTCTGTGTCTATGCGTGGGTACGTATATAAAACTGTGTAGAAAAATCTGACTTAAAAAAAAGTGTTCAGATGATGTGAAAGTCGTTCATGGGCATTGCTCAACAACATCCCACACAATGCAGACATCCACAGGGACACAGCCCATGGAACACCCACTGGGATCACTGAGACCAAAACTATAGGAGACTGTTACTCACAGACAGAAACAAGCTGACACTCCACAAGTGATGGTGACAGAAAGTGTTGGTCGATAAAAATGAAAACATAGAGCCACATTGCCAAATTAATTAAATGAGCTAAATTGCAAGCTTTTCTACAGCTGACACTCAGCAAACCCATGAAGAAGACAGGCGATGAGTATGGTTCTGCTTTTGTGGAGAATTTTTCTTTGCTATTGGAGGACAAAGAGGCCCTGTGTCATCACAGAAGGAAAAAATATCTGACAGTGATGATATCCAGACACAAGCAATGTCACAGGTATATTTGAATACATGTATGATTAGCAAAAACAGGCTGCTGAAGTCCCTGATCACGGTGTTTCCACGTTAATTCAATTCAATTCAATTCAACTTTATTTATATAGCGCCAATTTACAACAAAGTCATCTCAAGGCACTTTACAGAATAAAGTCCAGACTACACAAGTATGTAGAAGCAACCCAACAAATCCCCCTTGAGCAAGCCATAGGCAACAGTGGAGAGGAAAAACTCCCTTTAATGGGAGAAACCTCCAGCAGAACCAGGCTCAGGGTGGGCGGCCATCTGCCTTGACCGGTTGGGGTGAGTGGAAAGTTGAGAAAGAAAAGAAAAGAGCAACGAAAGCAACAACAAAACAACAACAAAAAGCAACAAGAAAACAACAAGAAAAGCAACAACAAAGCATCGTACAGGTTGTAGGACATAGAATTAATGGTATACAGTGGTGACAAGTAAATGTATAGAGAAAAGCTAGTTCAGGTTGAGTGAGCAGTTTAACTATAAGCTTTATCAAAAAGGAAGGTTTTAAGCCTAGTCTTAAAAGTAGAGAGGGTGTCTGCTCCCCGAATTTGGATTGGAAGCTGGTTCCACAGGAGAGGAGCTTGATAGCTAAAGGCTCTGCCTCCCATTCTACTTTTGCAAACTCTGGGAACCACAAGTAGGCCTGTATTTTGGGATCGAAGTGGTCTAATCGGGCAATACAGAACTATGAGATCTTTTAAATATGATGGAGCTTGACCATTAAGAGCTTTGTATGTAAGGAGGAGGGTTTTGAACTCTATCCTAGATTTTATGGGAAGCCAATGAAGAGAAGCTAGTGAAGGTGAAATATGATCTCTCTTTCCTAATCCAGTCAGCACTCTTGCTGCAGCATTTTGGATTAATTGAAGGCTTTTTAGGGAGTTATTAGGACACCCCAGAAGTAGGGAATTACAGTAGTCCAACCTAGAAGTAACAAATGCATGGACCAGTTTTTCGGCATCACTTTGAGACAGGATGCTTCTAATTTTAGCAATGTTCCGTAGGTGGAAGAAGGCTGTTCTAGAGATTTGTCTTATATGTGATGTAAATGCCAAATCCTGGTCAAAAATAACTCCAAGGTTCCTCACCGTAGTATTGGAGGCCAAAGTTATGTCATCTAAAGTAAATATATTGTTAGACAGCATATTTCTCATGTTTTTAGGCCCAAAGAGGATGATTTCAGTTTTGTCTGAATTTAGCAGTAGGAAATTGTAGGACATCCAGGTCTTTATGTCTTTTAGACATGCTTCAAGTTTGACTAATTGGTTAGTATCTTCTGGTTTCACAGATAATAGAGCTGGGTATCATCTGCATAGCAGTGGAAGTTTATGGAATGTTTCCTAATAATTTTGCCTAAAGGTGACATGTACAGATTAAAAAGTATTGGTCCTAACACAGAGCCCTGTGGAACTCCATAGCTAACTTTGGTGCATAAAGAAGAGTCATCATTAACATGAACAAGTTGGAATCTGTCTGAAAGATAAGATTTAAACCAATGTAATGTGGTTTCTTTAATCCCAAATCCATGTTCTAGTCTCTGTAATAAAATGTTGTGGTCAATGGTGTCAAATGCGGCACTTAGGTCTAGTAAGACGAGTACGGACACAAGTCCATTATCTGAAGCGAGGAGAAGATCATTGGAGACTTTTACCAGTGCTGTTTCTGTACTGTGATGAAGTCTAAATCCTGACTGAAAGTCTTCATACAAATTATTCCTGTAAAGGTCATCACATAATTGTTTTGCAACTACTTTTTCAAGGATTTTAGAAATAAACGGGAGATTTGATATTGGTTTATAGTTGGCTAAATCACCTGGATCAAGACAGGGTTTTTTAAGTAATGGTTTGATTACAGCAACTTTATAAGCCTTTGGTACATAGCCAGTTTCTAAAGATAGGTTAATCAAATCTAATATGAATGTGTCTATTAAAGGTAGAACATCTTTAAGCAATTTGGTTGGAACAGGGTCTAAAAGACATGTTGTTAGTTTTGAGGAGGCGATAGTTGAACTTAGCTCAGTGAGATCTATGGGTGAAAAACAGTCTAAGATGGATTGGGGCCTTATTGAGGATTCTAGAGCTGTTGTACATGAAGATCTATCTGTAATATTTGTAGGGAGGATCTGGTGAATCTTTTCCCTAATGGCTGCAATTTTATCAGTAAAGAAAGTCATAAAGTCATTGCTGCTCAAAGTTAAGGGTATACTAGGCTCAACAGAACTATGGCTCTTAGTCAGCCTGGCTACAGTGCTGAATAGAAACCGGGGGTTGTTCTTGTTTTCCTCTATTAGTGCGGAATAATATGCTGTTCTGGCATCACGGAGAGCTTTTTTGTACATTTTTAAACTGTTTTTCCAGGCTAACCGGGATTCTTCTAAATTAGTGGAACGCCACTTCCTCTCTAACTTTCGTGACGCCTGCTTTAAGCTGTGCATTTGTGAATTGTACCATGGAGGTCGGCTCCTCTGATTCACTGCCTTCTTTTTCAGAGGGGCAACTGTATCTAGTATCATACGCAATGAGGCTGCAGAATCGTCAACTAAGTAATCAATTTGTACAGGAGTAAGATGGCTACTCACCATAGTATTGACACATGGTGGTGAAAAAGATGAAGAAATAATTTCTTTAAATGTATTCACAGCATTTTCAGATAAACATCTGCTGTAGTGGAATTTTTTCCTAACTGCTGTATAGTCCATTATTGTAAATTCAAATGTTATTAGAAAATGGTCAGACAAAAGAGAATTATGAGGAAATACTATTAAATTATCAGTTTCAATGCCATATGTAAGTACAAGGTCCAATGTGTGACTAAAACAGTGAGTGGGTTTATTTACATTTTGGGAAAAACCAATTGAATCTAGTAATGAATTAAACGCAGTGCTCAGGCAGTTACTTTCAGCATCTACATGAATATTAAAGTCACCCACTATAATGACTTTATCTGTACTAAGCACTAAATCAGATAGAAAATCAGAAAATTCTATCAAAAACTCTGAATAAGGGACTGGAGGACGGTACACGATAACAAATAATAGTGGTTTTTGAGTTTTCCAGTTTGCGTGTGAAAGGCTAAGAGTAAGACTCTCAAATGAGTTATAACTATGTTTAGGTCTAGGAATTATTGATAAACTCTAAAACATAATGCTGAATAATGAAATCATGCTCATACATGGACGTATACTCATTAGATTAACTCTCAACAATTCCTCTTTGCATGTCAGTCCAGCTAGCAGAGAGGCTCCATCTCCTCTCAGACCACATCACAACCCTTCAGAGACTGTCACATCCTGACAGCCTGATGTCATTCATTTTAAAGCTCAGAGAAAACTACAATATTGATCCAATGGTTATTGATCTGATGGTTAAAGGGTTTAAAGGAATGGGGCACACATTAACACATGCTATTCATGAATAAATAAAACATAAAACAGTGGGATTGATGCCATACGAGGGCCAGATGCGCACTAGTTCATTCATTTTTAAAGTGGCGAGGCTTAGCTTCAAGGAGCATTATGGCTTCAGGCAACATGGCATGTGTGTGTGTGTGTCTTTGTCCAATCAATGTGAGGATAAAAAAACACATCCAAGAGGTATGAACTCTGGGCTTGAGGACAAAAACTCCCAGATGATTTTATCTCAAGGCACATCTGGTGAGTTAAAAATAACCCCAAACACTCACACATATGCTTAAACACACATGGCCTCAACCCTGGTCATCACAGACACAAATAGGTTCATGCAATCTTTCATCATCGGACTTCCTGATTGTCTGAAGAACTTTTTCTCAAGCAGGAGCATCTGACAGGATTTCCTCAATCAGAGACAAAACAGTGCAAGACGCATGGGAAACACAGAAAAAGATGTATCTGCCACTAGTTTTACCTGAAAATATCAGCCTCTTAACAGCCACAAGGGCAAAGAGAGAAGCTTTATGTAAAGACACAAAATCAAATAATTTTGTAAACTGTCCTCATCTGTGTATCTTACACTTTCTCACTTTGTTGTCTGGGGTGAAATCTCTTTCTCCTCTCCTTTTCTATATGTTTCATTCACATCATACCATTATATCCATCTTGGTTAAGATCTCCTACAGGTGCTATAGCTGTGCCGAAGCGTCCAAAGGTGTATGTGCCAGTGAGGACAACAGGATTTGAGAAAGTGAGCGGAGCCATCTGCAGGTACAGGTAAACCCTCCCCACCTCCCTGGGTTTGCTCTCCATCTCTCTCTCCATATAGAGGGGTGCTCCCACCAGCATATCGTCCATCCTGGGGATACACAGCATATATTAGATACCCAAAGATAGAGCAAGTGTGTGTGCCTGGAGTGACAAAAGGGTTATTCTGCTTACTCATCTCCATTCAGGTCAGTGACAGCCACAGAGTAGCCAAAGTAGGAGGCCATCTGTGGGAAAAACAAAGATGAGTATTTTCAACTATAAACGCAATGCTTCAACATGCTTTATTTTAATTTAATTCCATTTTTAATAATACCTATTCAATTATAATTCATTAAAAATAGAATATTTTTCTATATCAGATTGCACAGTAGCTTTTATGCAGCCCTGCATTATGAAATAGTGTAACTGGGATGTGTTGATGCTTCTACCTGTTCTCCCGTGATGTTCTGGATGAAGTTCAGATTATTGGAGTTGATCATTGCTACCTAAACCAAACAGACAGACAGAAACATCACAGCATAACTAATGCAGCACCACATTTTTCCCCCCGCAGTGCACCCAGAGTAAACAGTGCCAAGAAGTCTGACAAACAGGCATATGAAAAGAATGCAGGAAACAAGGGAGAAACCGCATAAAAAAGCTTTTATTCAACTCAGGTCCCTTCATTTTCCCAGCCCCCACCACCATCGTATTTGTGACTTTACCATTTTCCCTGCATCCTTCTGTCCTTCCCCCATCCTTACCCCGGTCATGGGGAGAAATGGAGGGGGAGGCTGAGAATTCCTTCATAAGACCTAAAATAACAACCACATGGAGACAGCCGGGGGCTACACACACACATACATGCAGGAGGATACACACTGATCCAATCACAGATTTCTCAAAGACATTCTAAACGGGGATAGACACAGAGGCAGATGACAACGTGTAAACACAACTATGAAACCCCTAGCTTAGATGTCAGCTTCTCTGTGCTCTGAATTGTCAACTTGGTCAGAGAAGAAACCAGATCATAGCTAACAGCTAGTGCCAGGCCTCTAACATGGGCTACCTGCAACCCGTTACAACACTCCTCCAAGGGTGAGCTACAGTACAAGCCCCCTCATCTATACCATTCACAGCGCACTGTCTCTACAGTGTCCAGACAAAAAGTTCACACTGTTGCGGTTGCGTTGCGGGTTAGGGGTCGTTTGTGTGTTTTTGTGTGAAGAAGGGTTAGTGGGGTTAGGTGGGGTCACCTCCCCTCACATGCAGCGGAAGCTGTGTATCATTAGGGAGGATTGACACAGTCAGGTCTGGGGACACATTCCCATAAGAGAACACAAGACACTACAGTATATGCATCGTACACAGTTTTTGTGTTTATATATGCTGTGCAGGCTATTATTACAAGGATGACACAGGATTGTTGAGCCACCCCAAGCCTCCACATCAGCCTCTGTGCTTCTTTCATAGAGTCCCCAAGTCTCTGTAACTCTACTGGAGACATAACACCATCCTTTTAACACAATTCCCACTTTACTGTTTTTTGTAGATCATCGAGTGCAAACTCTCCAATATGTGTTCAGCTGGGTTTCAGATCTGCTGACTCTCAAGGCCATAGCATATGATTTAGATAATTTTCACATCAGCAGTTTTTGCTGAATGACCCAACACATGTCTTTCCTGGCACCAAAATCTAACCTGTGTGCCTTTCGTCTAATCTGCTCATCTGTCTGTACTCACATATCCAAAGTTCTGGGCTCCTCTTGGGACTCCAGCTATCAGCTCTGGTAAACACAAAAACAAAGAGAGACTTAAATTAGTGTGTCTGACAGAAATTTGAAAAAGGCCTGTACCCTTAACCCCCTCCCGCCCCCAGCCCAGTGTTGCTGGGAATACAATGAGTTATTGGGTGCTTAGGGTATGCTTGTACTGTATATTGATTGATTGTTGAGTGCAGTGCTGCAGACTTATGGGACAATGTGAGGATCCCACACCCAGAGAGAAGACAGACTCTTCTCTTCTTGCCCTTAAGCTCTACCCAACAGGCTCAGCCACAGGCCTATAAATCATGACTTCTCATCTCCATCTTTGCTCAGAACTCCTAGTTACATCCAGTTCTTCTGCCTGAAGAGGGTTTGAGGAACAAGACCACAACAAGCCTGATTCCACAACACAACACATCCGCAGCCATGTGTAACCTCTTAAGGCTCACTTTAAGACTGTTTGACATGTGTTGTGCCGGAGGAGGTTCAGGGCCTCTGCAGGACTGATATGTGGGTATTTGAACCCAAGATTGTCCCCCAAGGATCCCACTAAATGGTAATTAGCAAGAACCTTTGACAGATTATGAATGGGAAGCTCAAATTGCATTGAGGGAGGAGGGTGTCATTCATGTGACAAAGCAACAGAAAAGAATGTGTGGTGGCAGTGTTTGAAAAAGTAAAAAAAATACTTACTATACTTACTACAAACTATGATTTGGCATGACTGTGGTAGATTTTAATTTCTCCCTCATTTCTTTAATTTAACTATTGTTTTTTGTTGAAATTGCTTGTGCACTTCATTTGTGGTACTGACAAAGTCATGGCGTAGGACTGAACTTCAGCAGCACCTGAACGAAAGCGCTGTGAATCAAAAAGCTACACTGCTGGCAACTCACTAGAGTGTGTAACCTTTGAGAATTTTCTTTGGCCAAGGTACTGCATACTTAAAGAAGGTCAACAAAGATGAACTCAAAGGCACTCTTCACCATCCGTACATCTTTAATGAAATGATGCTGTGTGACATGCCTGTCTCTCTTTCCACCTAATACTTCAAGTCCAAAAAAGGGTCTGGACTAACTCTACACCTGAAGAGGCCTGTGCCACTAATCAGTCAAAATGCAGGACAGGAAATCCCTTTATCAGAGGTTCCTTAGGCCCTGTCCCTGGGGTCGTGACCCAGACTTACAGAGACAGTTCCCATTACTGCTTCTGAGTTCAGTCCGAGTCACCGAGCCGTTCACTCCCTGTTGCTGACCCTATCACACCGCTCAGTGGGTCTAGCATCTGCGAAACGTACAGAGAGCACTGCAAACATGTAGTGCTTCAGACAGCGCTGCAGCAAGGCCTGCTGTTCTCATTAGTGAGGGATTACTCTGCTGCTGCATGCGGTTAGTTGTAATGAATTATTGGCGTTCTCACCTTGTTCAGAGTCTCCTGTAAACTCTCCCACTGCCACAGAGTAACCTAGGTGCAAATCAGTTGCATGTGACAACATAGGGGTGAAAATAAATGATATGTTATGATCTGTGAACACTCCATTTGTTACATAGTTATTATTGTTTAGTCATAATTATAATTTAATTTAGGGCACATAGGCTATGTGTGTGCATTTGTAATAGCATGTTACCAAGGTAGCTATCGTCATGTGTATCTTCAGCCGCTCTTGTGTGTTTCTCGCCTGGAACCTGTCTCAGAATTGCCTTCAAAGAGTAGCCATTCAGTATCTCAGCTACCCCTGCTGTCATCACCTGACCTGCACACACATGAACAGAAAGAGAAAAACAAACAACAGGGGTGAGAGAGTCACATCTGTTCATGGACAGCGGTTTCAGGTCAGACCCCATGAAGGGAGCACCACTGCCTTCTGCTATAGAAACCTGCTGGAGCTGGACCGCTTGGTCCACATGAAGGATGCACACTGCTATTGACACAAGTCCTCCCTGAGGACAGCTAAAACAGATAACTGGCAGAGGAATAGCTGGAAAAACATCTTAAGAACATGGCTGTCCTGTCTGCAGCAAGGATTCCCAATATAGGTGTACAAATACAAACGGCACCGTTCCTCTGCTGGTGAACAAGAGGTCAAACAAACAAATGATTTTATCTACAGTCACCAACCTTCCATAAATCCTCCATAATATGTTTGTGCGTGTGCATACTGATGGGAGGAAAATACACTCTCTTTACCCTCCCTTCAGTTCCTCTCTAACCTCCTGTTTAACCTCCTCTTTTTCACTGTCACCTTGCTATTAGTTCTTCTCCTGGTGTAACATATCACTATATCAACATATTAAACCTTAATCTGATTAATGCGACACCATGTTACTAACTGTTGACACAGATACATAAGTCACCGCTGCTATTTCAAAGGGTCACTTACACCCAGGGATAACGAGATTGTATATGAAAGAGGTTATTTTAGGATGACTCAGGCTGAGAGCTGAAGATAATCGTTGTATATTAGAGGCCATAAAATCCAGGCTGAGTGCTTTTATAAACATTTGGAGGAAGTGTTTTAACTGGAGGCAGCCAGCCTTGCCATGCTGATGGCACAGAGAGGGAGTGGAGGGAGTTCATTAAGGCTTTCTCTGGTGCCTGCGCTTTTTGTATGGGTAAGCATTCATCACTTAACCATATGTAACGACAACACTAATACCAAACAATAAACCTACAGTATAAACATCAACAAAATGTCACAAAAACCAATCACAAACACACTTTCCTATTTTTTTCTTATCTTTCCTGCCACTGTCTGTAGCAGCGGAATGTGTGCTGTAGAAAGACAAATCTGAGGTTACAAGGAAAGAAAGTGGGGGAGTGAGTTCATGCAACTAATTAATAATTCTCTCCTTGCTCAATACCAACAGATTACCAACTGTCATCTGAATGAGTATGTGTGGAGGAAAGGAGGGAATAGAAAAGGACACACACCTCGAGTTGGGGGAGTAGTGCAACACTTCACCAGCTGAACTCTGACACACTCTAGCTGTGTCGACACTTATTAAGACACTTTATCCCTCTGCTTCGACTATCCCTGCACATCCAGCAAGCTAGCTGAGCTCAGCACCTTCTCTGTGCCCCTCGGACATATTCCCTCTCCTCTCATCTTTTTTGGCGCCCACACCACTACGTTTCTATCATCTACTCAAGAATCCTCTATGTATCTATCTTGCTGTCCTCCCTGCTCTGCTTCACTATCAGTCTTTAACCCCTCCTTAACTTTCTGTCCTCATTGTCTGCCCTTGGGTTTCTTCGTCTCCTCAAAGCTTTTCTAAGCCCCTCTTCACTTTATCATGGGGCAGAGGGGCAGTTCCTCCACACTCCATTACCCCCAGATCAGCTCATTACAGATCCCAAACACCCACTTCCTGTTACACTCAGACAGAAACACGTAAATGAGCAAGAGAAGGAAAAAGGGAGAAGGAGAGTGGCAAAGAAGAAAAAGAGACATTTCATTTCTTTCTTCTCTAATGAAACTACAGATTTGGCAAATGTTACAATGTGCATCTGTGTGTACGTGGGCTGTCCTGACTGTTAAACTCATTTTCATTCTTTTCTCTCATTTGAACACCTTCCCGTGTATGAAATCATTAAAGAACAAAGCCCAAAGACAGGTTTGCACACTGTTGCCATTACCTTGCCAGTAAAAGCTTCCAGGTCCTCCTACCACCAACCTTCCTTCCTAGAATAAACACAATTTGTTAAGGTTGTTCATGTGACAGGAATTTGTCAGTAAGTTTGTGCATTCATGTGTGTATGTTTGTATGAGACTAAGAGTATATAATGCAAGTAGAAAGCACATATGATTTCATCTGTAATGCCTGTTGACATCCTGCAAAGAATGACAAATTCCTGTACAAGAGGGTAGAGGTGGACTATGAGACAGAGGTTATGGTTCACATTGAATAGGGAGAAATATATATGTGTGTGTGTGTGTGTGTGTGTGTGTGGTTGTGTGTTCCCACGTGCACATTTGGTCTATTGTGCTCAGATGCCATGGTTCATAGAAAGTAAAGGTTCCTCAAGGGACAAGCACACTCTCATCATCCCTGTGTTCATAAATCTTTGTAGGGAGTCTTGTGCAAACTCTTCTGTTTGCACTTTTATCAGGAAAGAAAATATATGGATGTGGTGTCATGGCAATGACATACAATTGTTGCTTAAATATATACCTTAGTGAAATCCACACTGAAGCCAGCCTGGCAGTACCCCTGTCCCTCTGGGTCTGGATCATCTGAAAAATACACAGTGAAACTGACCCATCTAAAAGTACAGAATGTATAACATTTATTAGATGAGACAATTAAACAATTACACTGATTGACCACATTATTCAAATCCTATTACATTTAATATGCATTGAAGTGTATTTCTGTTTAAACACGATATCTAACTTTGTATGAACAGAAAAAACACATGTGCACATATAATAAATTGTTCTCCACAGGTACCCTGAGGTGAACCTAATGATGTGTTACAGCACGCGTGTTCATATAAACAAAGTGTGAGTTATTGCAGTACTAAGAGTCTGGGCAGATTCATGTTAAGATTAATCATAAAAATCATTATAGGCAGAATGTTTTGACTCACAATAAGGAAACAATCTGCTTGCCTTGCGATTGTGTAGTATTTCTCCCCTGCATACACTTGACTTTACAATGTGATTATTCCAGGGATGATTAGTTAGCTCTGACATAAACACCAAAGTGGAGCTCTTTAAAAAAATCTTTAACCAATTAACCAAGGGAGTGTAAGCAAGTACATGGGGACTCCTTATCGTGATCTACTGCTGCCTCGTATCACAGTATAAGGTGAGAGGAGGTTGCAGGAAGAAAGTGAGGGAAAAAGAAAAAATAGAGATGGTGTGGAGGTGGGGGCAAGGCAGGAAAATCCCCTGAATTCTATTATAGAACTGATGACAGAAAGAAAAGGACCGGAGAGAGCAATAGATAAACTGTCAAGGAGGCCTATTATTTACAGGTTTCTAAGGAAACACATAAAATATTAGACAAAGTAAAACAATGGGGAAGCTGACAAAAAAGATACATTACAAAACTACAAATTTTCCACCTCATTATTTGGCCAACTTTTGAGAGACCCACCAATGGCATATCTACTATAATGCAAATATAATGTGGAAGTGGGTGAAAGGTTGTGTGTAAAAAGTGACTTGAATATGTGCTAACATATAACGTTTTTATAGCAAACATTCCCCAGCAGGTAGTACTTAAAGTTAAAACCTGTTGACAGTGAATCTGTGGATTAGACTGTTTTAGGATCTACATGCTGTAGTTTGACTCTATGAAAATACTATTTCCATGCAGAGGGCTGCAGGGAGACTCACTGGTCCTGCAGGGTGAGTACTCTGCATAAGCACTGAAGTTCTGCACGGCCACATAGCAAGTCCCCACAGGTTCCTTGTCTCCACTCGGCTTCAGTGTCCGCCAGTGATAGAGAGGAGCACATGCCTAAAGAACAAATAACACTGTGATTCCCATTTAATGAAATCTATAAGTGGTGGTATGGTAACAACACCAACATCAAACCTTAAAAAAAAAGCATATGGGATATTAATTGACATTATGTCCACCTACCACTACTTTTCCCTTGTGTGTTCTGACCGATGCTCCAAACCACTGGTGCGACTTGAATTCAAGAGGTTCTCTGGTCCCATTTGCCTTCATCATTCTGTTATCTAGAAATGAGGAGACACAGACAGGGACAGAGACACAGAGAGTGGAAAAAGTGGTAAAGACATAAAAAAAATGATGAAAGACACATTTCATAATGGTGCCAGTAAAAACCTTTGTGTTAATTTGTCTGTGTTAATTTGGATTCAAGCTCAGTGAATGGAAGGCCTTTGTCCCTGATAAGCAGACAGCAGCATCTTAAACAGGCCTATAGCAAACATCAAAACACCATTTGCCCACCAGACAGAGACATTTGTCAGGATACTGGAAATTTCTTTTCAGTCAAAGCCTTTTCTCGTAAAATCTAACAACACTAAAGATACTTTTGCCAAGGCTTACACACACACACACACACACACACACACACACACACAATGAGCATTTCCCAACCGACTTATAATAAAGTGTCAGATTTTGTAAAGTGTGCCTGTGTGTGTGTGTGTGTGTGTGTGTGTGTGCTCTGCTGTAGAAATTTCCAGCTGCCTCTCTTTAAAGCAGTGTAGACCCCTCCTCATTATACACTTACTATACACCTACAGTGCATGCAGGTGTATAGAACACAGTTTGCCTGCTAATGTCTGCATTAGTCCTTGATAACTAATCTGTGGAAGTTCAGGGAAAAAAAACAAGTCACTTGTTTCAGAAGTCATCTGATGACTAAATTCCAATGATTACCATCAGCAGAATGAAAGCTCGCTTTCATGTATGGCATATCTAAAAAAACAAAACAAAACATTATGAAGTACTACATGTAGATACAGACAGTGTAGCAGTGAAATATTCTGTATTTCCAGATTTCACTCACAATAGATATGCAATTTCTCACTAATCTGTTGCACTAGCCTCACATCATCCCCATTTCAATACACACTAGCATAACTCGACACATCTGCATTATGTCACTGACTCCATGCAAACACAAAGGTACACACACATAATCAGGCACACGTAAAGCTGATGCATGGATATTTACCAGTACAGCAAGCACAGATGTTTATTGCACTTGCTGACATTTTGTGCTTTGTGTGTGAGTGCATGTGTGTATGTGTCTGGATTATACCTGTAATATTAAGTCTGTTGTACCGCTATAAATATCCAACAAGGTCAATGTCATGCATCACCTTATGCATACACATCCATTCGAATGACTAGATACACACATGCACGTGACCACAAACAAACACACACACACACACACCTGTATGTTTATTCTTCTATTCCCAAAAGCTGAAATTTGCCCCAGAACACGCTACACTTACCCCTCTCTAAAATAATCTATAATTAACTTTAGGGACAACCAAGAAAATAATTCCCCTTTGGAAATTTACCTTCATGTTCAGGGAGCCTTGCTTTACTTCAGGGAAGAATACTGAAGTCATACAGAAGGTTTTATCAGCTGTTTCATTCATTCATGATACATCAGCTGATCAGCAAGCAGTGCTGCTGTCCTAATGCCGGCAGCACTTGCTGCTCCAGCTTTCACCTTACGTGTTAAAGCTTGTCATAACTGCTAAAATCTTAAGCGCATGTATGTTTTCAACTTCCTCTGAATTCAAATGAAATCTACCAGCAGAATGTATGCTAGAGCTCTGATTCTGTTAAAGTCATCTAACAAATCTAATAGAATGAGGTCAGTTTTGTCTTTATCTTTCTTTTTGTGGTCATTACAAAGATGATAGAAGTCTTTGCGAAAATAAAAAGACAAAGAGAGAGATGGATAGACTGATGGGGAACAATCGGGGGGAAGAAGAGAGGGATACATTTTCAAGATCTAATAAAAAGCAGACCTCGCCCAATCCCCCTTTCTTCCAAAGGGGAACTAAATTCCCATGTGGACACAGTTTACCCGCCTCCTCTCTCTCCCTTTTCTCTCTCTCTCACTTTCTTCACCTCTTGCACACATGCATGGAAAAAGTGTGCTTCAGAGAAATTAGACACACATACAAAGGCTGATTGGACTGGATTAGAATTGATGATAATATATTGAAAACCATAATAAACATGATGTTGGCGTGCATGAACAAACCCGCCAGCCACCTTTCTCATTAGACAAAGCTGATGAGGCCCACATGTCTTATCTCTCTTTTGTGCAACAACACATGTGCCAACTCATATACACACACATACCAGACACACAGGTTATGAAACTCCAGTGGTTCCAAATAGGTACATAAGGGGCCACCTACGGCTTTAAAAGGATTCACTTGGACGTCAGCCTAATGAAAACATGTTGAATTTTATTTCTGCTCACTAAAACAATGACAGTGGTGGGCACATGTCTTACAGTGCGTCCTACTATAACCCATACAACATTTCCTTCCATGCACTGTATCAACACAAATGCTTTAAAACATGGGTCTGGGCAACGTAATTACACCCAGTGGGGCCCCCTAGGAGGTCTACAACCTGAATATTTGTCCATGACATGACCGAATTTAAAATGCGTTAAGGTAACTCACTGGAATTGTCAAAAGGTATCTGTCTGCAGCTGTCAGGCAGTCCAGGCCAGGGGCAGTAGTAGACAGCTCCAGCCTCTACAATGCCTGGTTGGGAGGTGTTCGCCTTGGGAGCCCCCACCAATACACTGATCCTGGTGGGGGGAAAAAGCACAGACATGCAGGAGAAGGCATACAAAATGCAAACATGTGTGCACAGTGTGGGTCATTCATTCATCTCAGTTTCCTTTCTGTTTCATTATTCTGATTTGTTCTGTGTGCAGCAGTAATCTGAGCGCTCCATGCGTCTTCTGCCCCATTCCAGTCTGACATACAGAACACCTCCAGACGTTGCACAGTCCTTTAATTTAATTTGAATGCACATTATTTACATTATTATAAACTAAGTTTTATTCAACTTATGCTATATTTCTTTTCAAACATTCTGCTTGGTTATAATAGATGTACAGGTAGAGTAAAACTCTTGCAGAACCCCGATGAGACTGCTTCAGTCCTGATGTTGCCACTCACGTGTTACTGTCGGTTGTAGCTTGGTAGAAGTCCACAGAATAACCGAAATAGCTTCCACTTGGTCCCCTATAAATAGTGGGATGCTCTGCGTAAAGATTAAAACTCCAGACTCCATTCAGCGCCGGACAGAGCAGCATCCCGAGAATAAACATCTCAGCGGAGGAAACACAGTCCCACATACGCTCCATCCTCAGAAAATCAAAAAGGCTGTTTCACCCTGTTCCCAAAAAATGAGAGGGAACTGGGTGAATGTGAAGATAGAGAGAGAGAGAGAGGGAGAGAGAGAGAGAGAGAGAGAGAGAGGGGGAAAGAGAGAGAGGTGATATAAATCTGTCCCGGGTTAAGTCTGCAAAACGATTGTCACTGGGTCACTGCGCTCCCTCAGAACTGCCTCTTGACACCCTGAAACCACCAGATCTCAGACTGCACAGCCATGCCCCCGCCCTCAGCACAAAAACCTTACCATCTACACACACACGGCAAGTTGCAAGGCGCAGACCACATCTGAGCGCGCGTCACCGCTTCTTTCAAAGCACAGACAAATTTTCTGTGGCAAATTGTGGGCTTCATCCCGAAACAATAAGTTATAGTGAAGTAAGATTTACAACCACCGTTTTAAATCAGTCCAGAAAAGTCTCAGACACACGCAGAAATAAGATTAGTAGTTGATAAATTGAACCACAGTATGTTTGTATTGGCCAGTCTGTCCAACCATGCCGTTAAAATAAGGCAACTTTTTTCCTTTGAGAATAATCACTTGTCTGTTATTACTATGTCGACGTACAGCGACTTCTTCCAAATTCGTTCATGATGAATATAATTAGCTGCAAAGACACAAACATTTTAATAGGTGTTTTTTTATGTCTCAGCACAATTAACATCTTTCTTATCTCAAAGCTTACAACGCGCGTGTGGACCACAGAGGGGGGGATTTGAAAGTCGTGCCCACTTCCAGTCAAACTAATCAGCTGTTTACCAGATTGGGGAGTTTGTTTCACTTACATTGAGCTCTATGGGCACATTAGCGATGTATTAAAAAGCTCGCTGTGTATTAAACCACACTTAGAGTTGTGTAGTGTTAGTGTGTTTGTGGAAGGGGAACAGATAAGAACCAGGTGATGAGAAGTTGAGTTAAAGGGTCTAAGAGAAGAAACAGTGACTTGTCTGATGGAGCTTTCGCTCTTTGCCTTCAATACCTCCCCATCTATCTTTTCTGCAGTCCTGTCCTCGTCTTTAATGAGCACAGACTTAATTCACCTTGTCTACACATCTCCCGATCTTCGTGTGTGTATGTGTGAGCGACAGAGAGACAGTGATACAGAAGGTCTGTTCTTTCTCAGCTGTTTCTTTGTAAATCTGACTTGAGCCAAGTTTTAAAAAATTCCAAATATTCGCACATTCCCTTAGAGACAGATGTGCGTTTCTTTCTTCTCCCAGAAGAAAGAGATGGTGTTGATGATGCGGCGAGGAGCTGCAGGCAGACACAGTCAGCCAGGTATCTAGTGTTTAATGCAGCTAAAGTTTCAGTGCCTGATTATGAATGTGTGTGTGTGTGTGTGTCAAAAATCAACTGCTTTCGGCTTTAACGCCGGATGTCCTTCCGTCCGCAACTTTACCATTTTATCCGGGCTCGGGATCGGCAGTAAGGTTGTGTCCATTATCATTTGCTTCACTATAGGAATACACACACATTTCCCGTCACTCTGCCAATGTGCACTGATCATAGATTTGCTACTTCCAAAAACATTTTACATGTGTACGCACACACTACAGACACACACTGAAGTCTTGAATGTTACGCACTGTGCAAATGTTTCCCCTCTCTCTTTACAAACTTATAATGTGATTATTAAGTTATATCCAATTATGCCAACATCCCTTTTCCATTAGAAGACTCAATTAAACACACACTCAGGGGATATTACGACACTGGAACAATCATTATGTAAACACAAACTGATAGAACTACATACACATTTCACACACTGTCACCTTGTGGGCCTAATGAAAAAAAAGCAACAGGTACATCAGAGTTAAGAACTGTAGGTAACCGACTAAGTCAGGACTATGTACCTTGATAGTCAGAAGTGCTTTATGTTCTTTTGGTACATTTGATGAGCTAAGTGCATTTCAATTATTCTGCATAAGGATACATTATTTTTATTTACAAAGAAGTGTGTTACCTCCAGTGAGAATTACTGACTTATTTGTATCTGGGGACATAACACATACGTTACGTGTAAAAAAAAATAAATAAAATAAAAATAAAAGAGGATCCAGACAGGCTCAGCACATTCTGAATTTGAGACTGTCTGATATCAAGTGCAGGACATTGTAGATGTTACATACACAGAGAAAGTCTTCTATGATTTCTAAGCTAGTAAACCACACTGCATTTCAACAAAAAGGTGTTTATTCCAGAACCATTAAATGTGATAATAAATACATGAGCACTTGACCAACATTGTTGCGTGGTACTCATAGCAAGCACACACACAAAAGCACCTAAACCCGTTTCATCTTGGGGAAAACACTGAAGTAACCTCCTGTTTACATCTCCAGTTCTCTTACAGTGTTTCTGGGTTCGTCCCTTTACACTTTAAACACTTTTC
Organism: Channa argus; assembly: GCF_033026475.1. Classification (NCBI taxonomy): domain Eukaryota; kingdom Metazoa; phylum Chordata; class Actinopteri; order Anabantiformes; family Channidae; genus Channa; species Channa argus. The sequence continues at coordinate 13,215,400 of NC_090203.1, read as the reverse complement.
AGTGGGTGTAAGTGCGTGTTCTCATGTGTGGAAGGCTTTGGTAGGTTTTCCCTCAAACAGTCCTATAGTTGGATTAACAGTAATGTTTCACAGTCAACTGGATGCACATTTGATGACAGACTGTAGTAAATGAACCAAACCAGTTCGCTCTCTAAATATTGTCTGTCTACTGCTAAGCCGTATTGGAGGTGTTGGCACAGAGCAGAGCTGTAAAAATAAACAAACAGTCATTCTTTTTTCCCCCCCAAATAATCACATCACAAACATCCTGTGTCTCAGATTACAAGCTATGGTGAACAGACAACAGCATGGGCTGTGAAGGTTCATTTACATTTTAGTGGAATGTGTGAGTGAGAATGCAAGTATGGATTGCAAGCATGTGAGTTGTATGTTAGAGTCACTCTTTGTTTGTGTGCATATGTGTTGTTCTCATTCTTCTGTGTTGTATTGATATCTCAGACTCAATCCCAACTTCCCGACAGCTGACCTGTCAAGGTTAGCAAGTTAACGTGTGTGTATGGTACATTAGTGGTCCATCCATGTCCACAGATACACTGAGATTGGGTCAGTGCTAGTTAAGTGATGGTGAGTGATTGGCGGACCACAACAGCTCAATGTAGGGCCACTTAGTTTGTAGGCAGCGCTTGACTGGGGTGTCGTCTGTCCGAACCATGGGGTCCTCAAAACCTAGCACCAAAGCTGTCCCTTCCACATACTCCACCTAAAAAAAATACACAGTTAACACAGAGTTAACCAAACACACAAATTTAAATGCTTTCTGCTAGCTTTGACAGACTTTAACTCTATCAATTTCTCTAGAGACAGATTCTTGCAAGGGGTCAGGGGTGAAATGCAAAACGGATGAAAACAACAAAACGACAGAGGCTCACTACAACATATAGACCAGCTGTAGGGGGTTGCTGTCAGCATGTCTGTTATAGCCATCTAGAGTTATGGAAATGGAATTGTCATCACAAACTTATAGGCACCTTGCTGCCATGTGCGTGTAGGGGTGCATTTTTGTGAGGGCACACATGTGGTGCCGTGTGTGTGTGTGTGTGTGTGTGTGTGTGTGTGTGTGTGTGTGTGTGTGTGTATGTGTGTATGTGTATATATATATATATATATTTTCTAGTAGCGGTATGAAGAAAAGCTATTTTACAGACTACACAGAGTGGACAAATTAAGAAAGTGATATTCCTGAGTACCCGGTTGGTAAGCCACCACCAGCTAATACACTGACCATCATCCGTCAAACTAAGCCTGCTCTATAGACCTAAATTTGACTATTCATCACACCAGGCTGCTGACAGTGGCCTCCATGTTGAACTGACTTAGAGAAATAGTAAGCTAAGCCAGGGTTTTTGGATGGATGGACAGGCTATTAGGCTCGCAATAGCTACTGTTTATTATGGAGTGGACGGCTGCCTCCCACTGTGTGTGTGTGTGTAAGTGTGTGAATGATGACAGGAAAAGGAGAGAAGCAAGCATGTGAAAAGGAACTACTTCCATTATTTGCTATGAAAAACCTGAATGTGTCTTACCCTCTCGTTGTGGTTTGACTGTTTGAGGCCATTGTAGTGGTAGATGGGAAATGAGTCAGGGATTCCTGAATCCTGAAATACATGCAGGAAACAGAGAGAAAAACATGCTACAGTATGTTTTTAGAGTCTCTGGGCAAACCGTTCTCACTGAGGTAAAGGTATACACTCACAGAACATTTTTCATTTTTGACAAATAGTCAAACCAACACATATATGCCTGCAACCAAAGCTTAATGTTGTATCCTGTGTGTCAAATTTAAATGTGGATGTGTATTTGTCTGTTGGGGCAAGGCTCAGCTCCAATTTCCACAAAACAGCCAAGACTACAAATGTCTTAACAATGACACTGAGCCAAACTCTTACCATGACTTTGGCTTGAAGGTGCAGAATGCTAATAAGATGTGTTGTGTAAGACAATGTCCAGCTTCTCGTGTTTATATGCCTATATATGAAACCCTAACCCTTAGCCCAATCCCACGTGTGTCTGAGTGTGTGTGTGTCCAGTTGGCTAATGGTTGTATAATTTCTTTGCGGCTCAGGGCCATTCCTCCAGCTAGTCCCTTAAGCCCTGATCACTTTAACACAGTTCCCCTCTATCTCTCCTTCTCAGTGTTCCTCACTCACTCTACCTCGTAATAGCTTCTCACCGCTTTTTGTAAGCATTACTGCAAGTAACGCCATATGATGGTTAACACAGACACACACACACACACACACACTTAAGACTTCACACGAGACACCACAGGAATGTTTTTGATATAAAAACATTTGATTTGCTAAAACAGCACTTCACACATGCTTGAAATTTGACATTAGAGTCACCTATATAACTGTGTATTTACTGACTCTTTATCCATGTGCTATAACGCTAATATTAATTAGACAACTGGTAAAAGGTGTCTGTCAGACAGCTTACATATCTTCGAAGTGGAAATTCACCTCTGCACAAAGATAAGCACATACCTGATCAGGGAAGAACTCCAATAGGAATGGCCCCAGAAGAATTATGCCCAAACTCTCTGGATCCAGCTTACCTTTCACCAGACTGACACTGGAAAGATACAGAAGGTAGAGTGATAGAAAGGAAAGGAAGTAAATAAAAATGGAGAGTAAAACGGATGCTGAACTCCACGGAGAGAACAGACAGAAAGAACATGCACATAGAAAAGAAGGGACACAAAACACTTTTTTTTGGTATAAAAACTCAAATTTACATTCACCCTATTACTTAGCGTGAACTTAATACGAAGTGTGATACATGTTTTGGTGAGTGTGTTAATGTTTTCATAAATACCACAGTGCAACTAAATATACCTTTTTCCAGACATTCCTACGTGATAGATCAGTGTTATTATTATTCCTCTGTGATTAAAAAAATTCTGGTCAGATTTCCCTATTAAGGCAGTGAAGAGAGAAGCAAGCATTGTGCCCAGACACAGAGCAAAGGCAATAATTGTGTCCTCTCATTTCATTTTATTTTATTTTTTTTTTTTAGACGAAGCAAGTTGTACATGAAGCAAGATGCCATACAGAGCAGAGACGTGCTGCTCCCTAGGGTGTGAAAAAATTAGAGCAACAGAACAGAGACTAATAAAATATATCACTATTGTTAACAGGTTGTTGTTTAGCTAGAGTGCTATCTTTCAGTTGTGTAGGCATTGTCTTGTTCAATAATTGCATGCATGCAAATGATGATTAGTTGGCTCTGCATTGAGGAAAGAGCAATATACACATTTGGTAAAAACATCCCTCAGTGATTCTGGATTGACAGAAAATGGAAGAGAGCCTGTGGACATAGTTCTCACATTCAAGTTGATTTACATGGTAAAGACACTAGTTGGTACTCTTGTCACACTGAAATAAAATAATACTTAAACATGCTTAGTTCTCTTAATTGGCTGTTAATGGCAAATTACAGACAATTGTATATGGACAACTGACTAGTTCAATAGAACTTTGAAAATGGAAGAAAACTATTCCTACTTTAATTTTAGTAGATTTAAACATATTACTTTGATTTATCAATGTTTATTCTTACACAATGAACAAAACCTCCTGTTTAAGATGCTGACAATAATTCTGCCACAAACACTACCTACAAAATGCTAAGGAGCCTGTAATTAGTTAAAGCTGTGTCCAGAATTTTGCTGGGAACATTCAAGGTCCATAAAGTTGGTTTCCCACAAATGGTAGCCGGTGACTTTTATAGGTCCTAGGATTTGAGAAATACTATGTTTTGGGCAATTTCAAAAACAAGCCCACTAATCTTTGATGAGTTATGAAAGTCTTATATTTTGTACTTCTAGATACTCCTACTAAACATTTTTCTCAAGCACTAAAAATGCTACTTTTTTCACATGAAGGAATCTCTGCAATAACACTGTCATTGGGTGGTAAGGAGCAATGGGAGTCTCCCCCATTACGTTGTGATGTATCGGCCATCTGGGGACCTGCAGAGCAGATCAGTGGTCCAGTGACTTGGCCAGGCCCATGGCTGCAACGTTAAGGCTTACTGTTCCTCAGATGAGAAACGTGCTTCTGTTTGAAGCGGCACTTTAAAGCGTTTCCTCCCTCTCTCAGTCTTTCTTCCTGCCGTTAATGATCTCCCTTTAAGCCACTGTTTCAGACTTTTCTTTTTCCTAGACTTTTATAGTGGGCTCTCTCTGGTCTTACTTTACCGTAGCCTGGTAGTGAAACATGAGCACAGGGCAGCTGACCTGGCCTGGCAATGACTTAGACGTTAGAACTTTAGAAGCCCTACAGGTGTCTCTCTCTCACACACACAGACACACACACACAGCCTTGAACATTCAAACACTTACTACTCAGGCTCTGAGACAAGGTCAAGCGCTTTCATCACATCTTCCAGCAGAGACTCTGGGATGAAGCCATTATCTGGAGAGAGAGAACAAGGGACACAAAGACAAGGTGATGCACTGGTTGACTCAGGACAGACCATAAAATACAGGCCTCAGTTGTACCAGGGGAAGCTTATACACATATGGCATACACACATCACAGGCTCAGGGGAATTAACTCATCTGACACACACACACACACCTTGTCCTTTCTCTCTGACCTACATTCCACAGCCACTATGATTGCTTTACCTGAGTGGAGAACCTTTAAACACTAACATGTGTTTTTGCCCAAAAGAGCATTTGTGTGTCCAGACACTTTGCAGGCTGTGGTTAATTTTAAACATCAGCATACGGAACTGTGCAGCCTGTTGTTTAGATACATAAATAAACCCCAAGTGTGTTTTGAAGAAGATGAACTGACAATCTGCTTGTCTTCTCCCAGCAAACTCAATCTAGCCATTTCAATGCCAGATGTTCTATTTTCGTGACAATTGACAGTTTGACAGTGAGAAAAGAGGGGATGCCCACACCACACAGGAACAATGACAAACACCAAATATTAAAGTACATGCTGAGGCAGTGGGTTCCTGTTTGTGTACATCTGGTGAGTCACAGCATTGGATGTAAATGCTTCTGGCGCCTTTTCTCCACAAACAAGGATTTATGCTGACTCTACATATGACATAGACAAATTTATGGGGCTTTTAAACAGCACACAACTGTGCTGCTGGGTATGCCATGTGTAAGTGTGTATACACTACAGTGTATGAATATGTGTGTGTCAAGTGCAGTGCTTGTACATGCAAATTTGTATTCAGAGCAACAGGCAGACAGGTGAAGAAGAAGGGGGAAAAAGATGACAAATAGTTATGTTGACACAGAGCAGCCTGTTCTCACCGTAACATCACGTCTCACACTATAAAACATGATCTCTACAAATCACATGTTCCTACAAGCCACATAGTGAATAATGATGTTTATGGCAACAGAGAACAGTGCAGTTCACAATGAAAACACTTCAATAAGAAGGTATGCGTTACAACTTTTGATTTAATTTGGTCCTCGGCCAAATGCTCTTGCGACATAGACAGCTCTAAATGTTGGATGTTAACATGTCTTGTGTGTGACCCCCTACATCTCTGCATCACCTCCTCCTCTCTCATGTCTCCACAGCATAAGAGAAACAATACACAACAGATGTTAAGACTAAATGTTTAATTTCCACGTGCTTTCTTGTCTCTAAGTGCTTATGAATGTGCAAACATCCAACACTGTAATCCTGCGGATACACAAATGAACTCTGCATTTCTCCTGACATAACTAACCGTCTTTGCTTAATCTTTTTGTTGTCATTGTGTACTACATTGTGTACAATGGTTCCCCTCAGCTTTTACCCCTTTATCCTCGAAGTGACAAGAAAGGAGGTTAAGGAAAAGGGATTAGAGAGGGAAGGAGCAGGATGGTTGACTCAGCTGTTGGAGGAGCTGATCTCACCAACCCAAACAACAACAGTGGAGATGAGAGGAAAGAAACAGATACTCATTCTTCCTCTAGAAAAAATAATAGAAACAAGACAAAAGAGGTGAGGGTGCAGTAGATCTGCTCAAGGAAGAAGGGACCTAAAGCCAAGATATTGCTTCTGTGTGTATGTGTAGCTGTGTTAGAGAAAAACTTTTAATTAATTAAAGTAGTTCTCAATGTCAGTATTTTTATATAGCTAGTCTACTAATGAACAAAGTTCTACATACAACAAATGTGCACAGGGTGAAGGGCAGGAGATATGAATCATGTGTAATATACTGTATACAAACATTACCTTCAGGGTCAAATGACTGGAAGACTCTCCTTGCCTGTTCTGATGGAGACTCCGGGCCTACCAGGGACATCTCCTATAGACCGAGCAAGCAGAAACAGAAAAATAGGAAGAAGCAAAAGACGCATAGAAGAAGAGAGAGAGAAGCATAAAAGGTGAGTGACTGTGCGTGACCATCAGTTTGACCCTAAAGTGACCAAAAAGAAATATGTGTAGGCTAAGTCAGAGAGACAGGAAGGGTCGCAGATGGGGGGAAAACAGTGAAGGAGATATAAATTCAGGTCATACTACTGTATGTTTGTTTGTAGTGTAATCAGTGCAGAAACTCTAGAACAGCTGAGTGTGAAGTGATCAGACCTACTCACAACTAACAGTTTGTGATTATTTCTGTCATGGCTTTAGCAGGACTAATTTACAATAAACAGTCATGACATGCAGCTAACATACAGTACCACGCAATGCAGCATTGGGTAATGCCCTGCTAATGTACATCATGCATGCCTGCGTCTAATCACCAGAGAACATTGGGTCATTAACTGATCTACTGATAAAGTTAGAGGGCCTGTTTACACTCCAAACACACAATCAGAGAAATCAAATCTTATATATACAGATGTGCTTTATAAAAAGCTCTACAATGTTTGTTTGTTAATTAATGTTAGAGAGAACAGTGTTGGTAGGTTGCGCAGAAATGAGGGAGGGTCTGCACACATCCTTGCTTTCTCTACAGGGCTTAGCAAGCATCATAGTCGCTGTGAAACGCAATTAAAATGACCTCTGCTCACATTTTACAACTGTGAGAACTGAGGCAGTCTGCATTTAACAAATTTTGCATGCTGAAATGGCAGTAAGCAGGTTTTGAGGTTCTTTCTCAAGTCATTTTATTTCATTTTTCACAAAAAGAGATCCCTCTCTTATGTGCATGCATCTTAGTGCTAAAAGAGGGATGACTTCAATAAAAGGACCTGTCAATGTGTTAAAACAACAACTAAACAAAAGCTCTTGGAGAGAGTTTTAGCAGCAGTGACCCAAGAAGGAGAAGGATGTAACAACAGGGTTATTGTCCATGTTTTGAGTGTGGCCACTGAGAACAAAGGTTATCACTTTTGCCTTTGGAGGATATGCTTAGAACAATCAAGTCAGTGTCCGTTTAAAGCAAATAGTCCAAAACCAGAGATTCTTAACAGATCTCATGGGATTATATTTTAAACATTGTTTACCTTACTTAAATATACTGTATATTTAAATTGCTTTAAAGTTTCTTATAAATACTGAGTATTAGCATGAGTGTCACTTTTAGGAAAATCTCTCAAATTAGAGTGCAAGTCAAAGAAAAGAAAAAACAACAGAGATATATTTTTTCCAAGAGGGGATGCAATAAGGTACTCTTTAAAAAGACGATGTTTCAGTCCTGGCTGTCGCACACAGACACACATTCGTGTTGTAGGCAAGAGTCAGAGGGTTTTCACTGAGGGAGTGCATTTATGACAACGAAGTGCTGGACAAACATACAATGTTTTTGGAGAGCAAATGAACCCTGCTCATCTCCTTTAGCTTGCCTTTATTAAAGCTTGAGCCTCAGATCTATGCAGGCTGCTTGGGTTTCATGGTCTACTTATTACTGTACTCAGTGAGAGAGGGGTTCAGGGGGACACATCAAGAAAAGATGACTCCCAGCTGCTGGCACTTTAGATGCAAAGAAAAACTCACAGATCAACGAACACACGCTCACACTCTGTTCTGTCATATAGTTTATACTGTAGCAGGGTCCTGATGTGTTAACATTACAGTCTCCATGAATCTGACAGTAGATTTGTCATTAGTTAAATATGTCTGTGTTTCACTTATAGAGGTGGACAAGGGTCAATTTGCCATTCCCAGAGGATTAAAGCGCTGAAAAAGTTCTTTAGTGCTTGACTGCTGTGCCTGAAGACAAATGAACTACATGTAGGATTAAACGTGTGTTGAAACATGAGCTTTTTTCCAGCAACTTTTTCCTTATATTTGAAAAGAGATAATCTCTGTTCCTGAAGTAATAAGAAAAGTAACTGAACTTATACAATTGCAGTTTGTCCAATGGGCCTTGTGAAGTAAAGCTTATTTAAAATACATTATGATTTATATTTTCCAGTGAACAAAAGTGGAAAGATTTGGTGAACATCACCTGGAAACACGAGTAAATAAAACTATGGCTAGTCTATGCACATTACAATGAAGTTACTGAGCATATAGAATAGAACAGAAAAGGAAATGACCCACATTAGCATAAAATCATGCACACAGATGCATAATGTGCGTGTGAGAGAGATGACAGGTTTGCCTGACTGTCTTTGATCTGTTTTATTAGTGGCCTGAGGAAGATATCACGAAGTTGAAAAACATGTCATGGAGTGAACACACTCCACAGGGAAGGCGCATTTGTGTCTGATTTGTTCCACTTAAACCCAAGTCTTACTAGGTGTGTACGTGTCCCTCTAAAACAGAATATGTGCAATAATTAGACACTGGAGTAAAGAATTCTATTATTTTTAAGTGCACATTCAGACTCATGCAGAAATGAAGTACAATGACACACACACACACACACTACTGCACTGCACCCTTTGTAAGTGTGCCTTATGAAATCAGGGAGCACATTCCAATCCCCACAGCCTGACTTTTCTGAACAAACCCATGACCTCCTTAAGTCAGAAACAACAAGCTACCCTACATAGGAACAAAGCAAGAACAACACACTTGCACACCACCCTGAGGACTTAAATATACAATGTAATGCAGAACATTTGCTCTGAAAACTAGAATGTATTCATTAAAATCATGACTAAACGGGTTTTGGTGTGTGTGTACACATCTGCCTTCTCAGTAAAGACAGGACAATATATACTGTATATTCAACTGTTGCAAAATGCTGTGCATAATATATAATATATATAGTTATCTCTTTCTCTCTCACACACAGAGTTTTGTTTTTCTTATAGGCAACATACAGTGCATCACACCCTACATAACTGGTATCCATGTAATGTCTTTATTTGCATTATATTGGGGGCCAATGTCTAAACCTCAAGCTTTTTGTCCTGCACTTCAGTTGCCCTCTCTTGAATAAACAGCTTTTTAGTTTAGCATGTAATCCTCTAAGCCTTGTTGTCTCTCAGTCTCTCTTTAGCCCAATTTTATCCCTCTTTACATACCATTTCCTGTGCATAGAAGGTACTCCAGTTTTGGAGTACACCCGACAACCCTTGACCTTTTTTCCAATTCCACTTTTCCCTTTTATCCTTTATCTCCACAGACAGGTAGCTACTTCAGGAAAGACAGGTAGGCATAGTGCTTTACTAGAGTTACTCTCTCTTTCTCTCTGGTCCACCCAAAGAGCTATTGTGTGTGCTGAGAGGCTCTGAGTGGCCATACAAAGTCTAAAGGGATCGTTTTCAAGACAACAAAGCAGAGGTCTCAAACAGTGTCTCCTGCCTTGTTCCTACTAGGCTGCAACAGCCTCACTACATGACAGGCTGAGTAGGAAGCTGAAGGGGGACTTTGTATGTGAGGGCTTGTTATGCAGAGTATATGTTTTGTTCACCTTAACAAACCTTCATGTGTGATTAAGAGCACTGAATACAAACATGCATCGTATGCAATGTAAGGAGGGTGTGCAATATTATCTGCATGTTGTATGAATGTGTTTCAGGTGTGACAGATAGGACAAAATAGTGATTTATGAAGGTTTCTTGGATGAGAAAGACTGTCTCACCAGAAAAGTGAGGAGACACTAGAGGATAGCTATATAACGTAATGATGGGTCCTATAACAGAGGACAACACACAGGGGAAAAGAATGAATATTGCAGCACACACACACTGAAACAGAGTCTTCCATTCTACTACAATGGCCTTTGGTCTGACCTGTCACAGATTATTAATGACTGCTAATGAACACCGCTTTGTTATTTTGTGTTTGTGTGTGGCCCGCACCCTGTGATCATACAGAACAGAAAGCACAAAATTCTTAGTTTTTATTATATTCTTTTCCTGTTTATACTTATACACAATCTGTCTAATATTCTAAACTGGAGTTTTTCATATTAGCTCTTAACTAGCCCTTCAGTGTTCGCAGAAAGTAGCTAGGGTTTCAAAGGACACAGAGCCCCAAAGTGGTCTTTCTCCTTTCTAGTAAATCATTACCCCAGAACACGACTACTGTATACACATAGACACAAAAACAGACATGCAACTCCCTGGAGAAGCTAAGATACAGCCCGTGAACCTCATTACTCAGCCGGAGGAGAATAAAAAGTGACGAGAAATGTCACTAGAGGATCACCCCACCACAACCCCTTTCCTGAGTGGCCACTGTACTAAGCACATCCTTCCTTTCTACTTCCCCTTCATCCTCTTCCGTCTCATGAGAACCCAAGATTCTGGAGAGGCTGGCTGATGTGCACTAGGGAATCCATTTCTTGGGCAACAGACCTACTGTACACTGGAGTGGACAGCTACTTCAAAAACCAGGGAAAAAGGAAGGAAGGAATAATCCAACATATTGCACGATATGTCCCATCTATCACCCATGACTCCTCTCCTTTAATATCTCTGTCTGTCTTTCTTCCTTTCTCTTCTTCGTCTGGAGTCTTACAATCTCTTTTTCAAAAACAGATCCCATTACATGACATTATATACACTTAGGCTCCTATTCGCATAAACACGCATGCATGCACACGCACACACACACACAATTACAACAGAGGACAGAGAGAAGAGGGTGTTGAGGGTAGGGATCAGAGATGGCGGAATAGCCTTTGTGTAGGAAGATTAGATAAAAACACTAATGGTATTAAGCTGATGGCCTGAAAGCCACAGTCACATACGGACAGGGACATGGGGGAATACACACCTGTCCCTAGTGGCAGACAGAAGGAGCCGCTGACACATCAGAGACAGAGATCAGGTTTTCTGCTTTTGTGGGGATGACTCTATATTGGAGCTAAAAGCTACATAACCAGGTAGAATGTATTTTTGTATCACAAAGCCTGGGAAATTTCTGTGTGGTTCAAACTAGATTTGCTTTCAACAGGGTCAGGGTCACACTGAGTGAGGTCCCCCAGCACAGTGTCCCTGCTGCAGGTCTTCAACTTTTACTTTAGCTTAGGCTTAAAATTGTGGAGCCAGCATAGTGTATTATCAGCTGTGTACATCAGAATATATGTGTAGGTGTTCAACTGTGTTCTCAGGACAAATGGAACCAGATGGGAAGTTTGAAATCACATTCCCTATAGGAAGCCATCCACCTGAAAAGACACACACACACACACACACACACACACACACACACACAAATTCTAATCAGGATTGGGTTCCCTATGGTCTGGAATGTGTAATAATCAGACTGTATGTGTGTGTTTTATGTATATATGTGAACATGTCACTAGTCCTAGGGGAGTTGTAGCAATTGGTAAGTCATCAGTGCTTGCATGATGACTTTGGGTCATCTCAACATATGATCCACTCGCCTTGCAGGCTTCAGCTTAATGCATGTAACTGAGCTTTTAATCAATGGTATATTAAGGGTGTGCCATTATGATGGAGATGATTATCTGTGATTTTTAAGCCTCTATGATGCTATGTTCACAATAGCAGGGAGAATTGATTTGCTACAACCAGACCTGTCAGCTTTAACACAAAGGCTATGTATTACAATACTTTTTCACTGATAGAAATGATAAACATACTTATTGGTGTGTAAGTGCACACACACTTATGGAGACATCCATGCTAACTCAGTCATCTGATAGTTTATACTGAGATTCAAACTAATTCATACTGCTGTTTAGTAAACAGCACAACAATCTCAGTTAGGGAGAGAATTCTATAGGTTGTGGCATAGTTCTGTGTAATTGTGTAATGTGAGTTACTGCTGCAGGATCCCTTGGTCTTTTTCCAGGAATTTTATCATGGTTTTGACTACATGGAGCTGGTTTAGATTTGATTTTTATATATACATTTCACATAAATTAATTTCACCCAGAACACTACCTACTCTGATGTACTGTGTGATGGACAGTGCAAGAGTGGAATCTACAGCACACATTACCACAGATTTGACAAGCACAAGTCTAGCATATGACTTAAGCCTAAGTATGGCTGGGATGTTTTTGCTTGGTGTTAATGAGATGATAACAATAAAAGCAAAATCCGAACTACTAAAAAACTATTTTTTGTCGATTTGGTTATATACTAAAGCAGAGAAATTTACCTTAACATTTTTTTTATTTTTTTTTACAGTTTTTAGATTACCATTATCTCTTAACATCGTCTTTTTAAAAGTGATTCAAATTTCAGTTTGTGTTGTTAAGTTATTAACATTCGAGATGCAGTGCCAATTCCGACACAAACTCGTTATAGGAACTGTTTGTAATTTATTTCTTAGTGTTTGTTTTCTAAAGAACAAATGGCAGAAAAATGTGCGATTCATTTTGCTAGAATTAACCTGACAGTAAAAGTAAACAGTAGTAAACTATTAATAAAGGATCTCTTTGGAGTTCAAATTCAGTCAGTGGCATACACTATGACCTACTGTACACTTTGTTTAACCAATCACAGATGTTTGAGAATCTAAAATTATGTGGTCCTTTTTTGTGTGAGAAAAGATACGTTAAAGATGACTGAGTTTTTAAAGAATCTGAGCTTTTATTTTTTTATGCTTGAAAAAAAGCCTAGAAACAGCAATAGCCATATATGACCATCTCCTGTGCTGCATTTTTCCTCCCTTTCTTTCTCTGCCTTCTCTTTTTTTCCCCCACATTGAAGTATGACCTGCACTATATCAAATGTGTTTAGCACATTCCATATTTTGGTTTGTCTAACCTGTTGGGAGAACTGGCTTATATTACCCACCCTTTGTCTGTGTGTGTGAAATATGTGTTTGTTCGCTTAAGGACGAGGATATTCAACTTGCCTTGGTAAAAAACACAGAGAGGTGAGTTTCACTGCCAAGGATCCAAATAGGGAACTTCGGAGACTTGAGGAATGCCCCAACCTGAAACATGTGCAGATGCGCACACGCACACGCACACACACACACACACAAAAATAAAATGATGAGTGTCTGTCTTTAGTAATTTAGATCATAAATCAGAATGCTTACATTGGAATTTTTGTCTCTTTCCAACATACAGGTATAACATATCGGAGTATATAAACCTTATGTTTTAGTATTGTAGAGTAATACTATAAGGTAGTTAACATTATCAATATTCAACTCACTTTAACTTGGATCTTCTCGTATTAGTCACTTGCTATTCTGAACAGCTGCGTCATATCCAGATCCTTTCTTTTCATTTACCAGAATAATAAACCAAATAGTGTAAGATTATACGCAGTGTAGACAGCATACTTCTCCTTATTTGAAAAGACCTGGTCTTTTAAATCACTTTTAACAGCTGTCTAGTTACTTTGGCAACCATCTACAGCACTTTCTATTAACATATTAAAGCTTATAACCTACTTTGCCTTTCAGAGTTTATGCCTTAGCTCCATCTTTTCTGGGCTTGCTTATGTTGGCAATAAAAAATAAATAACAGATATTCCTGTTTTTCAAGATGACTACAACGTGTCATATCACAAGCATTTTTAACTGTCTCTTGTAATATATTTTTGGTAAATTTGTTTTTCAGCAGATGTGCTAGAAAATAAAGGTGCATTGGAAGAAAATAGCCAGTTTAGAGATAGTCTGCTGGAACTGCTCCTTCCGAACACATATTTTCACATGGAAGCTCTCACTGTAGATTGTGCATCACATATTGGAAATGTTTCAAATCTTGAAGTTACAAGAGAGCATGTGTGTGTTTGTTTTTCTAGCACTTTCTTAGCTCATTTGGTTATCTCAATTTATAGTCCACATCAAAAAAGGAAAATCCAAACATTGTTTACAGTCTTTAACATAGTTCAATGGTGAACAAGTACATTTTTTGCATTATGTTCACAGAGCCCGTATATGTCTGTACCTTACAGTAGCGCAGTGATTCCATGAGTGTGAGGAAGCCAACCGATGCCTGTTTATGAATACCATGTAGTTCTACAAGACAGAGACAAAATGAGCAACAACATACGAATTTGTTAAAATATTTCAAACTGGTATTAATTTGTGCATTATGGGTAATGTCATGGAATGTAAGATTTATTGCCTTGGGATAAATATAGTTATAACTCTGGGGCCAGAACATTGAGTTCTGTGAAAATATCTGAGTGTGAACATGGTGTGTGTTTTGTGTAAATGTGGCATATTTGTGTGTATGCAGTAACTTCATGGAAGTCTTACTCATGCCAGAACACTCCCTGTCGCCATCCCAGACATTAGATACAGCGTGACCAGTTACAAGGAGGTTAACCAGGCTCTGACTACAAAAGTTAAATAAGAAAAAACATATCAAGACTGTAAAGGAATAGCAGAGACTATGTAGAGAATAAAGCATCCTTTTAGCATTTACTACACAAAAAAGGACATTGCAATAATGGATAAATTCTTGTGACAATGTAATTGTAGTAGGCAATAAGGGAAGAGAGGTGCTTTTATACCTGCCGTGGCCATGCACAGGATCTATGAGAGGCTCCAACGTATCCTGAATTTCATTTCGTATGTTCTCTATGCCCTGAACAGAGAGGACCAGAAGGGACAAATCTGTAGTTAATTATTGTGTCTGAGCTTGAAATATGACTCACATTGGTAAAACATGATGATTAAAAAGATTAAATCCACAATATAAAAGGAATTATCCTTTCATTCAAATTATGGGTAATTCAAATGTGGTTAACTGCTTCTGACACTTTCTATACAGTATCTAATATATCTATGGCTATTTATTTACTTCACCTTGGTAAGGATGACTGAGTAGAGGAAAAGCAAGACTCCACAGCACCCCCTCCAGGTGTGATACAGAGACAGCACCTCTTCTCTGAGATCAGACACTGACATTACAGTCCGCTTTCTGCAGGAAGGGGGAAAATCTACAGATGATTTAAGAACCACTAATTGTATTAGTTATGTAAAGACGGTAAAGCCAATTTTCACAACTGGACACAAACCTGCACATAATATAATAAAGACAAACCAGTTCTTGCTTGTTGCAGTGACCTTGCTCTTTAGAATGCTTGCTAGTGTAGTGTAGCCTGTGTTAGTTAGAATGCAGTTCTTCCCTTTGAGTCAGCACAGCTTTTTGCTGACTGTGGTCTCAGCTGCCTGTGTGCTACTTGATGAATTTTCAATATTCCTCTGGCAACCACAGCCTAGCATTCATTTAGTTTGTACATGTGTGACAGACATTATGTGTGTGAGAAGGGTAGCAAGAGGTATTTCTTTTTATTATACAATCAGTTAAAGTGCCGAGTTAGCAACTTGTGAGCAGAGTGAAATAGCTGATGTGATGATGCTAGGTCTAAAATCTAAGTCTAACGGACAACGTAAATCAAACAGCGACTGGGACTCCCCATGTTCTCTATTCTGATGACGTCAAACCAGACCTTGTTAGGCTCTAATCTTACCAGAAATATAACAATTAAAAAATAAAATAAAATAAATCTATTTTATGGAAAGACAGTAATGGGCATAAATGTGCTAGGTGATACTTGTGTTAAGAGTATTCGGTGTCACTTACTGGAGAACACTGTGAAATCGCTCAAAGCCAAGGTCTTCAGCAGCCAAAGCAGCTAGACGCACAGAAAAACACAAACACTGCAGGATCAGACCATGACAAAGCTAAACTTCACATTGTTAATTTTAAAGTTAGCAAAAGTGATTATTGTGTGATTTATACTACCAACAAGGCACAGGTGAGTAAGTCAGAACTCATATGTTTGTGCACTGTTATTATGTATTTGTAAATCATGCAAAGGCTGATAGACAAAGTACTCACTTGGTTGCTGCTCCTGTTCTGGCTGGCTGCTCTCTGGCTCTGGTGTGTCCTGTGTTTGTGACTGTGTATTTGTATGTGTGCCAGTGTGTGGACCCTGTCCTTTTGCCCAGGTCACCAGGCAGAAGCCTATGGAGGGGCCAGGGCAGGCAGACTCCAGAATTTCACTAAGCGTGCAACACAGGGCTCTCTTCCGGTCCTCCTCTAGCAGACACAAACATAGGACACATATGTTTTATTGAGTAATAAGAAAAAATGACAAAAAACATTTATTTTTTTGACATTTCTGTCGACAATGTACCTGACGCCCGTCTCCAGTCAGAACTTTCTCTGTTAAAGAGAATGTTCTTCAAAAGGAATGCCTTTGAAGAAACACAAACATAGTCTATGAATCTGCACTAAAATTTTCCATAGAAAATACAGTTGCAATGCAATATGCTGCCCTTGTTAAGTAGTAATTTTTAATATATGACATGTAAATTATTAGTGCAATTAAAATGAGCCTGGGGACAATATTATCAGAATTCTGAATTAGGCAATACCTGGACAGGTGCAATAACAGCACATGGCCCTCCTTCAAGCTGCTCCAGTGCTGTGTGCTCATTCTCACTAAAAACAAATCCTTTGATGATGAAAAAAATATCACACATCAACAAAGAGAGACATTATTTTTCACAGAAATAAAAGGCAATTTATAGACCTGCTCACCTGCACAGTTAAAAGGTACAAGGTGTTGGTGCAATTGGTTGTATTTAAAGCTACAATGATTTGTTGAAGCAGGGCTAAAAACTAAAAGTAGGTGTACCAATGATTATGAGCAGTATTCACACGAACCACAGAGGGGTATTTTAGTGCGAATCTGAGCTTTTCTCCTGTACCTTTTGTATTAGAATTAAAACCTGCATGCCCTTGGCATCCTTATTTTAAGTAAAATACGATTTATTTCATAATATGCATGACAATGTTAACAGAAGAACAAAATTAAGCGTCATACCTTGGGTCCATCTACGGAAAATGGAGGTGGACACCCCTCCACTAGGAGGTCTCCCCCAAACCAAATCCACAACCTCTTTATTTAACTCCGACATAACAACGTTCGCAAATGGAAACGTTAGGTCCAGCCGCACGCTCTCTATAGTCCAACAGCAAGGTGCAGACAACAGATGTCTGTCGAGGCCAAATTGCCAGTTCTTCCAATTGATAGTCCACTTTTATAGGCAGGTCGAGCCTGTGACATTGGCCACAAGCTGCCTGTAAAGCTTACCCCCAGTCTACCTCTAATGGCTAGCAGCAAACTGGCAGGTAGGGCGGACATCAACGTAGCCACAGCAACCTGCAAAGTAACAAGACAGAAAATATACCTTTAGTCTGCTTTGTAACAGCGAGCATAAATTGTTCGCACAAATAGTCACGCGATGTAAGACTAGCGTTAACGTGATTTTTTACCCCACATCAATGTAACACCGACGTTAGCTCACAAGCTAACGTTAGGTTAACAGTTGCGGTACGTCATATCACGTAAATTGATTCAAACGGAAGGTTGGCCCTAGTGCTGGTCGCAGAGTAACGGGTAGCCGTTTCTGTGGCACCGTTAATACCACACATTGTTGTGAAATTGCTGTGTCAGTGATAGGTTTAGGAGCTAATTTGCCCTGTTGATATAAGCGGTTAGCATTAGCATTACTACTAGCAGCTAATCCTTTACTGGTTTGTCATTCAATTACTCTTCAGCGATGCCTAGACTTATTGTATGAACTCATAACTTTTGTGAACGGATAAATACCGTTTAAATAAAATTACCTCAATACAACGTCGGTTAACAGAATTCCGTACTGATATATTCTTGTTTGATTTTGGTAGCAATTTCACTATCAGCAGCGCTCTGTCATTCGTTTATTCACAACAAATTGTATAAAAGAAAAAACTGCGCGTGGATTTGACGTGACTTCCCATAGGTTGAAATCCAGAAACTGCCAGATGCGTCTAGGGGTGCAGCTTCAGTGGGTTACGGCAGTGGTCCACAGATGTGTCAGTGTTTTGGAGTCCCGCCCACAAATGGAATTGAATTCGTCTATGGCCCGCCTTAAGTGGAGACCCAGTAAATAAAAAAACAAACCAAATCCAAAAAAACAACAATAGCCATAAATAATTTAATTTTACTTGGAAGTTGAACTAGACGTATCACATAGAAAGTCTACCATATTTCGGACAGTTTGCCATTCACCTATCTGTTTTTCGGGACTGCTAAATATGTCTACTCCCTCTCTCCGTAGCAGTAGCTCGTCATACGTGGCGCATGCGCATTGAATTCCTTCAAATCCACTTTTCAATTCCATGCGTCTTTAAAATCGTACCGGAGGAAAGTTTGTTTAATGCTATCATTACCTGTTGTTTAAATATAATACGTGTTTTTCGTCAATATGGGAGGACAGGCTAAGAGCAAAAAGCCGAAAAGGCCGAAAAAGAAAGACAAACGCGCAAACCAGGGTAAGGTATTCAGTGCCCATTTGCTTCTTATTTACAGTATGTAATGTTAACGCCAAGCTCTGAGACAGCAAGTAGCAGAAATGAACTTACTATGTTTGGTTGACTTTATGAGAACAAATGAGACAGTGGTAACGTTGTAATGCCAATTTATCTCTTCACAGGAGATGTGGGTTTTTTGAGATTGTCCCCTCAGGAAAGGATAAAACTGAGAATGCACGAAAAAGCCAAGAAGAAAACAGCTGAGAAGTACTCGGTGCAACAATTGCTAGAGAAGGTAGAAAAAGACACTTGTGAATTATCTACAAACACATGAGCCAAACATGTCATTTTTTCTGTTTTTATTTCCAATCCCTACAGTATGTTTGTTATAACATGTAAATATTTGACAGACAGAGGAATGCATGGACAGTTTTGACTTTGAGATGGCTGGGCTTTTCTGTCAACGAGCCCTGGATATGGAGTCAACCAACCTGCAAGCTCTAGATATGCTGGGACACATCTGTTCTGAACTAGGAGACACAGAGAAAGCCAAGGAAATATCCTTTGTACAATTATTTTCTTTTTTGGTATGTGCAGTTTTACTGCGGGACATCTGTATTATTTTCATATTGGTGGTTGTAGCTTTCTTGACCAGTTATTAAGTTTTTCTACATGCTGTAGAGCTGAGCCCAGATGAAGGCCACACTAAGTACATGTATCTGGGACAGATCCACACAGGCCAGCAATCTGTAGACTACTTCACTAGAGGAATACAGGTCCTGCTGTCGGCATTGGACAAACAAGCACAGACCACAGTGAGTTAACATTAATAAACACATAATCTGTATCGTTGTGAATTTGCTCCACATCCACTAGATAGAAATGCTTGAAAAAATGCCAATGCAGTATTATGTGTCTTCACAAGAGGGTGCTCATGGTCAATGTATAAAACGATTTTTTTATTTTTACCTGTTGAGCTGTGTCGCCTCATTTAATGACACTGAGTTGAAGAAACGTTAACAGACACCCTCTGGATATTGCTATAGCAGTGTTATGTCATCTGTCTGAACTTGCTCTTTTAATGTTACTGTCACTTATAACAAATATATTTTTAATACAAAAAAAAAATACAAATCACATACTACTAGAAAACACTTCAGTAAAGGCCTTGTAGAATGTAACAGACAGTATTTAAAGAATCCTGTGGCTGAAGCCACCACCCTTATTAGTGTGTAAAACAGTAGTAAACCAATTATTGTTTTTATGAAGATACTTTACAGCACTGGACTAACACAAATACTTTGCATTCTGAAGAAGTTTACTTTTGATGATAGCTTTTTTGTGTGTTTTGTTACCAGATGGCACAGGCTTTCCTTAGTTAATTATTGCAGTTTGCATCCACAGAATATATTACCATATAATAAAACTTAACCATAAAGAAAAGACAAAATGGAGCAAAAAGAGCACAACAATATTGTAATGTAGTTAGTAAGGCATACTGTAGGTAAAACATGGATAGGACATGTCATCGTTATGGCATAGCTTCTCTTGTCTTGCTATGTACATTAATTACTCTAATGCATACAATTTTTAATAATGTAATTTATTTCACATTACCACCGTTACTGCTTGGTATCAACATTATTTACGTAAAAGTGCAGATAAGAAATAGAACAAACATGGTTCACTTGGCAGCCTTTGTTACTTTTGTACTAAATGTTCTAAAACTAAATGGAGTTCAGTCATCACTAATTTTATGATTTATTAACATTTTTCTACTCTGACACATTGAAATGTCTTTTGTTAACGTGGATCGTTTGTTTTTGGCAAAAAAGGCAGGTTTCTTTGGGAATATAAAAAAATTAATGCAACGCTTACTTTAATACCCAATTCTAAAAAAAACACCTACACATTCACTACTTTTTATCATACTTCATAGAATTTTCGACAACTTTCAAGATTTTTGCACTCTGCTTTTAAAGCAAGCCCAGGCTGCAGCTGCTTCTCCACCCGATGAAGACCATGAACTCCCCACAACGAAGGATGTTAGTGTTGCCTACTGCTCCATTGCTGAGATTTACTTAACAGACCTCTGGTATATAGTTTTACTCTTCACATTTTTTAACCTCCACTTAATGTTACTGGTTTAATAATGAGTTGAGATTTATCTTTGTGTGTGTGTGTGTGTGTGTGTGTGTGTGTGTGTGTGTGTTCACTTGTGTGTAGTTTGGAGGAGGGAGCTGCCGATAAGTGCAGAGGGTTCATTGAGAGAGCATTACACTATCACCATGACAACCCTGAGGCTCTGCAGCTCATGGCCAGTTACCTGTTCAGTACAGACAGAAACCAGGTCAGTCCACAGACACACGTACACACACTCAGGATGAATTATCATCATATTAATGTAGTAATCTGTTGAGTTAATTATTTTGAGCAAAATGAATTGTATGCCATTGATCAACAGATGGACATTTACATTAAAATGCACACACAGACAAGTCAAGCACATAGGAATGTTAATTACTAGGTAGATCATTAAGGTAATATAGAAGCTTAAAAAAGAGAGTGAGATGAGGTGGTTCACCTGTTGGGTTACTTTGGAGAAATATCTTATTAATATTTCTCTATAGTTATTTTTTGAAAAGATATTTAAATTATTGCTGCTCTGTGAACTTTTATACCAGACAGCATTGAAGGCACAGTATTTCAGTGAGAAACTCATGTGGAGCATGCCTTAGTAACATTTAGTTTTTATAAAAAAAATCTGCACTTACACTTGTAAGTTTTTCAGGTCATCAGTGTATCACTGCGTTTAAAGAAATCATGATTTTCTCTTTTTACTGGCCCTTTTTTGTTATAGGGTAAACATGCAACAAAAGTAATGTCTAAGTTTAGACTGGCATTTCATATTTAAACACAAATAAGCCTTTTTTTTTTACATATTAACCCTGTGCTTACTGGGAGCAATTCTATAACAGTGGTACAGCCATGGTGAAAAATATTATTATATATTTCATTATATATTATTTAGCACACTTCCTTTGATTTGGTATAAGGTTGGCAGTTATAGTCAAAATTGTTCTTAATGTTTTCACATCACCAAACAGTGCAAGTTTGCTAAATTGAAGTTGATCTGTAATGGTAGCTAAAAGCTGCAGGGGTCAGGCTGGCTCCAGTTAGACTTCACAGCATCCCACAAACTGCTCTGGTAATAATTTCGAAAAAGAAAGATAAAGATAAAACATAATGTAGTCCAAAGGTCAGTGACATTTATAAAGCACCCAGAATGTGTGAAAGTTAAATTAAATGGTGGAATTTGTCATTTATGGTTGAGTACATTCTTATGTATCTTTATAATTGTAATTGTTTAAGCATGCATAATTAATGACATTTCCACATAGCTGTTTGTTTACATATATGTATATTTGTCTGTCTTAAGGAAGGCAAAGAATACCTGTTGAAGAGCATTGAATTGTGGCTTCCTGCCCAGAAACAGTTCGCAGCCTCTTCCAGCACAGAGGAAGATGCACAGGTGAGTTAGAGCTGTACTTTGTATTTTTGTGACAGCAAACAACCCTTATAAGATCCCAGTTTATTTATAAAGTACTTTCAACTAACAGGATTGTCACGGTGTGCTTTGCAGTGAGCACAAACATGAGGACACCAGTAGAGATAAAAAGTAAGAGATAATGAAATGGGGGATAATAAAAAAATAAAAGGCTGAACAAATACTTTGCAAATCTGTGTGCTTTTGTGTGTGTCTTTGTGGGAAAAGAAAGTAAGTGTATATGAAACCACAAGACTATATCAGGAAAGGGTCTGAAAGATAAGTGAGCAAATTACTCTGGGGATTTCGACAAAAAGAAAGAAATGGCTGTAATGTGAAAGTCAGAATGAATCTTTAAATAAATGGTACCTGACTTTAACTTGGGTACTGAGCAAATATGATATGAGAGCGGTCGGTGTGGTGATTTCATACAAACATTCTATGGGCACCATTGCTATGATCCTGATCCTCTGGAACAGGCCGATCTGAAGTCGGCCTGCCTGACAGTTGGCTGTGATTAACAGCCACATAGCTGGAGAATGTTTTGTACCTTGAAATTGAATTGTGTCATTATCAGACAATGGAAAGAACTATGTTTGTGGATGGTTGTGTAAACACTCATTGCGGAGGTGGTGGTTTTGTCCTTTTTCACCAGATTGAGATCCCTCCGTACGAGTCTCGCATCACCACAGCCAAACTGCTCATTGAGTCTGAGGAATATGAGGTAAAAATGATGTGTTTGTGAATGCGTGTGCGAGTGAGTGCGTGGGTTTGTGTGCTTCCTTTTCTAGTGAATGGCACTGAAGATGGGAAGGCCATGCCTGGTCTTTATCTCCCCTAGAGTTCAGTGTCAATAATTGAAGAGTGGTATTTACAGAGTGAAACAGGGGTAAGGGGTGCATAGGGGAGGAGGAATGGGGGAAAGGTATTTTTAAAAAGGAAAGAATTTCTTATTTTGATGAATTGCTGCCATATCTCTGATATCACTTTTCTACTAAATCACTCATCAGTTTTAGTATTAATGGCCTTGGTTTTATTGGCTCCCTGCCTTCAGCTCAGTGCTAAAATGTCCTAACAGTCATTAATGCTTGAAGTCATTTTGTGTGATTACTTCCACACCAACAGCAGTTCAGCTATTTTCTGTTGTGATCCAGTTATTAATATCTAGTCACTCTTTTTGAGTGTTTTATGTCTATTACTGACAGGAAATAAGAAGTGTCCTTTTTTCACCCTAACACTCTAACTGTGTGTGTGTTTGTGTGTAAGATGGGCTGTCAGGTATATGAGTAAAATGACAACGTTTCGGTCGACAGTTTCTGACATGTCATTTGTCTTCATCTTCCTGTTGGTGTCATCAAGCCCAGACACAAATTGCACCCTTTCCCAGTGCTTTCTAACATGACTGTGTATGCATATGGCATAAATATCCACACACGTTTGCAAATATTTGCTACTTGAAAGTATCTGATGGAAATTGAGTTTAAGGGTGGAACTATCTTCGATGTCCATCTCACAAAAACTGGGACTTGATAGAAATATCCTTTGTTCCCTTTAATTGAAAGGAAGGAAGAAAGCAAACTATTTGTTCAAAATTTTCTTTCAGCAAATAAAATGATTTTTTTGAGTTTTCTGTATTTGCACAGAGTAAACAACAATTTTTGGTAAATACGTTTATTTTACAATAGGTACCAAGTAGTGATACAAGAACTAACGTGTTTTTTTTTTTTTGTTTTGTTTTGTTTTTGCCAAAAAACTCTTGTCTGTGTTAGTGGGAGATGAAGTCTTTATCTTATGTATGCAGTTTAACCTTGTACACTCAGCCTAATTTATGGTTTGAT
This sequence comes from Channa argus, assembly GCF_033026475.1. Taxonomy (NCBI): domain Eukaryota; kingdom Metazoa; phylum Chordata; class Actinopteri; order Anabantiformes; family Channidae; genus Channa; species Channa argus. The sequence continues at coordinate 13,191,430 of NC_090203.1, read as the reverse complement.
TCAATGCCAGTAGGCAGCTTCTGCAATAATAATGGTAAACCTAAAGTAGGAAAGTGTTGCATGTCATTGCTGGTTAAACAAAGTCAGTCAAGGCCGTGACTCTAAAAAACGTTGTAGTTTTCCTTTCAGTCTGTGAGCTAACAGCAGATGAAAAGCTCAACTTGAAAGTAAATTTGTTTGAAATTGTGGATGTTTTATGACACTTGAGTTACACATAGTGGAGGGTCAAGAGCATAGAAGCTATGATATCAATTGATGGTAAAAGTGCTTCATTGTTTAATTGCCTCATATTATTTTTAAACCACCACTATAAAAGAAAAATTCAAAAACTGTTAATGAACTAATGAAATCATCAATTCCATGACTGCAAATCTTCTCTTCAGGCTTTTTTTTCTCCTCTTTGATTGATTTTCCTGAGAAACACTTGAATACATGCCAATTTATATATTAGCTATGGTGAAAATTCGGTAGGAAGACATGAGGGGTGCTCGAAAGCAGTATAACTGAGAGAACTGTGTACACATCATTCTACAGCATCTTGATGTTTTGCAGTGCTAAAACAACTAATTTACTAGTTAATTTTTACATTGATGGACAGAAAATTAATTGACAATGCAGTTTTTTGTTGTTTATTTAATTAGTCACCTATAAATCATAAATGCTTGACATTCACCAATGTCTGCTTATGATGAGCAGATAAAAGTGTTTTCTGGTTCTCAAGTTTTTTTTTTTTTTTATAATTGTAAAATAAATACTTTTTGGTTGGTTGGAAAAAAGAAGCAATTTGAAGGTGTTGGCAGCTGGGACGTTTTTCACTTTGTTCCACTACGTTATAAACTAAATCAGTGAGATAGGTAATCAGTCAACACTTTAAATCCTTCATCAAGTAACAACACTAACAGGTTCCTCTAGTACTCAATTTGTTTCTGCTTTATAAGATTGTAAATAGATTAATTTTGGTTTTGATTATTTTTTTACATTAATTAACCAGTTTGTCCACGTATTCTTTAATTTTGTAGATTAAGCAAATTAGAATTTTTTTGTAGAAATATATTTATCCTTTATTGCTTGTTCAAACTATTTAAAAAAAAAATTTATTTAAAGTTTCAATGAAAACAAATTTGCTTTGTAGTAATGTGACAATCCGAGATCACTTCTCTCACACAAACACACATAATCCCATCATCACCCATGAGCACCAGTAATTCACTTGTCACACAGCAGACAGTCAAACCGACAGATGCCCTTCCCTGACAGCCATTAAGGTGTCTGTTCTGCGTGTTTGTCACAGTAGCTGATGAGTAGTTATTCTCCGTGTTTTGTCACTGTCTGCTTTCATGTTCTGTTAGTTGAATATTTTCTGCTCTTAAATTTAGCTCACAATGGAGCGCTGTTTGTACTTTCCATTGTTGTTTGCAAGTACAGTTAGCACTGACATCCCCACGATTTATTTACTTAAATGTAGATGTTCCTCTGTGTGTGTGTGTTGGTATGGGCTTCTGTGTGTTACAGGTACGGCTTGCCCTCCCTTGTAAAGTGATTTGTCTTTCTCCTGTCTCTGCTGTGCGCTCCAGTAAAATGATTCCGTTAAACAAAATTGCCTGAAGATTACACATATACACACACACGGGCACACACACATAAAATGCACATGTACTCAGTGGCCATTATAAATGAGTTCCTCCCCAGAGTGCATGTTTTATTTCTATAACAGGTCTTGAAATATGGAGCACAGCATGTACATAGTGTATTTGGTGTGTGTATTTGTCTGTTGGTGATGCACAGTTTTTGTTCATGCAGTTTTGCATTGTTTATTAAAATACTTTTTTCTGTCAGTTCTCCTAGTTTCCTCACTTTTTCCTTCGTAGCCCCCCTCTCCTCTTCCTATCTTCACGGAAATATTAATCTTGTTGTTGTTTAGAGCATGAAGCGGCTTAAGAATCTCTGAATCTTTAATCACTCGCCCTTGGGTTGACCAGTGTAGTTAGGAAGGAGATGATATAATGGTTATCATTGCTCACTTATCCTGGCCCCCAGATATCTCTTGTTCTATTTTTGTTGCTCCAAAAGTCCCTGTTCTATCAGTTGTTTAATACCCAGACAGATCTTTACTCCTATCTCTTACATCTAGTGCTTGACTCGAATTACTGTGTGTGCGCGTGCATGTGTGTGTGCATGCATTTGAGTGTGTGTCTGTCACATTGGTGTGATATAATGAAAGTCAAGTAGATAATTCTGACGCTGGGCATGAATCCATTCATCATCAGCTGGGACTACGTGTTTTTGTTTGTGTATTTTTAATCAGTCATTAATTAATTAAGGACAATGGGTTTTCAGCTGATAATTAGTCTAGCAATCAATCAACCGACTTCCTGACATGCACATTTGCACAGTCTTAACGAGATACTCTCAATTAACCTGACTCTCCCTCAGTCTACCCAAGCAACAGACCTCTTTATTGCCACCGGAACCAAGTAGGCTTAATGGAAAACAGAACTCCTAGGAGCGGGTGGGGAAAAAAATTAGGACGCTCTCCAGCTAATAAGACTGTCTTAACAAGAAACAAGTGCTGCTTGTTGTGTTCACTGTTGTGTATAGCTTTGTTATGGCGTGTGTTTGTGCATGTGTGTGAGTGCGTGCGCACACGCACAGGCAGGAGACATGCAAGGCTTTTATTCTTGCCCTTCACCACGGGTGATTGGCTAACAGTCGCCTCCAACCTGAAGTTGACAAAAATCAATATATCATTACCTGGGGCCACACACACACACACACACACACACACACACACGTGCACAGGCAGACCAAAACGCACACATCCTACTTTAGTCAAGGTCTGTTTTCTGTAATACAAACTTCCCACAGAAACTGACCCAGACAGGAATGCAGCAAGGCAAAGGTCACCTAACATTAAACTCCTCTGAGATCTGTAATCGTTGCTCCAGGACACTACAGAGGAAATCAGAGAAATATTTGTGTCAGGCTGATCTTTAGATATACCATATACGACTATGGAGTGGCCTGGTTACAAAGATATTCCAATAATTGATTGTTAATGTTGCTAAATAGTTTAAAAGGGCTATCGAACAGCGTGGCCAAAGTGACTATTGACTTTGCGATAAGCACTGGTGAAAGTGTCTATTGACGACCACAACTGTTGCCTTGTTAGTATTGACAATGTTGTGTATGGGACGTTATCCTTGTAGATGCTTATCCGACTCTCTGATCACTCTGATTGATCGAGCTGCCTGTGAGATGCACAGCACCCGTGTTTGTAGGGGCATGTTTATGTGCCTGTAGGCTATATCAGAGAAGAGCGAGCAATATAAGTGTGTACTCTTGAATGTTTTATACCCAAATTATGTTACTGGTATAACTCCAGATAATTCTTGTTGTTTTTTTTGCTTTGTGTTAGATGGCAGTAGATGTGTTGGAGGGTCTCCTGGAGGAGGATGATGAAGTTGTCCAGGTAAGTAACAAAATTTTTCCCAGCTTTTTTTTTTTTTTATGTTGAAATAAGGAAAAAAAGGTGGGCAGCTAGAATTTCATCACCAGGTCTCAAATATAAATGAAAACGGTTTTTCAGATTATCCTTCTTAACATCTCTTCAGTTGAAGCCCACATCTCGATCTGGTGGTGTGCTCATTGACAATTGAGTGTATAAACAAGCAACCAATCAGAGCCCTGTAGACATAATTATGAATGGGATCAACTTGTGAGAGATAACAACTGTGAAATGGTGTGTGTGGATGAGATCAATGCAACTTTGAGTCAGCTTTTAAAAATAACTTTTCAGTTGTCTTAAAAAATTGACAACTCTTTGCCTCTGCAGGTGCATCTTTATCAGTTCTCTTTAAATGATTGATCAGTGTAAAAGGAAACAAAACAATCTCCAATAACAGAGCAATTAAATTGACACATCCGGCTTAAAGAATGAAACAAATGGCAGTTCAGCCCAATTATGAGGCTAGTCTGTCCTGACCAATTGACAGCTCTTGAACAAACTCTGGGTGTGTACCTGACAATGCACAGGATTAAATATGTCTTATATGTGTCCTAATGCAGTCTTGTTGTTATGATGCAATAGCTACTGCTGGATGAACTACTTGTAGGCAAAACTTTAATCACCACAGTGTGAAGGAGAAAGTCGCTTTTAGTTGCTTCTTCTCGAGTAATGTTTGTGCGTGCACACGTATCTACGAACCCACATTGTGGCATTTCATGCTTTCAATACTTACGTACTTACATGCTCACACAGAGTATGACTGAGAACTTGAATGCTTATTAGAGAGTGGTGTAAATGGCAGCATTTGCTGTCAGTGTGCTTCAATTCCCCACTGTCAGTAGCAGAGGAAGTTAAGGTGTGCCACTGAGTGTAAGATAGAACAGCATGGTAGAGTGTGTGTGTGTGTCTTTCTCTCTGTCTATGTCTCTCTGTCTCTGTCTCTCTGTCTGTGTCTCTGTCTCTGTCTCTCTCTTTCTTCGCCACTTCACCTCAGGCTCAGCCTCCCACACATACCCCTCAGCTGACAGATTGAGAGCACTCATCGGGGGTTTGAACTTTTAAACTCACTTCAGAGAGGCACAGCTGTGTCACTCGATTGGAGTGGGCCTGCAGCCAATCACACATTCCACCAGTCACCAGTTCTAATGGTCAGAAAGCGTTTTGTCATGTCATATATTAATTATGTAGCCACAGTCATATTTGCAAAGTCAGAACTGACTACATAATACTCTCCTCTCCAACTCTCATCCCATCTTTGTTTTGCTCTCTCTCTTCCTCTTTCCTCTCTTAAGCGCAGTAGATAAGTTGTTAGCTCTCTGCCTACTTACTCTTCTGTATCTCAAAGTTGGAACCTTACTTATATAACAGCAAGTCTGCACAAACAACTGAGCTAGTTCTTTGCAAATCTTGTTTCAAAGGTATTCTGTTGATTCATGATGCTTTTGTTCTTTTTCAGCAGCACCATATGGGAACTAAGATGTGCCTGCACTTTCAAATGACAATAGTCTCAGTGATTTGATTGACAGACACAGCGTTTATTTTATTATGTGTGCTTCTGTCTGGGGTTGTGCAGGGTAGAATGGATTCTCTGAAGTTCTTAATTAACTAACTTTTGATGTTTTAATTTTGAGTGCAGATGCACACAAAAAGAAGTTCTACCGATGTTCTCTAGAAGTTGAGTCATGGCAACTGGACTTCTGCTTCTTCAGTTCAAAACGTTTTACTGGTTATTCAAGAAGTTTTTTCAGTCTGAGAAAAGTTGGTAAGAGCATCCCATATTTATCCTCCAGATTGTCTGGATCAAGGTCATCGTTATTTCAAAGATGCTGTTCACTGGCATCTGGACTTGCTTTTGTTCCGCTCATCATTCATATGTCTCATTAAGATCACCTGCGTCAAAGTGTGAGTGAATGTGAACAATTTTTGGATCCTCCGGGATAGTTTGTTTCTCACCTGGAAAACAGTAAAGTGTACAGCCTTCTTGACAAATTTATGAAGTGTTCTGAATCTTCGTAGGGATAGACAAAAAGGCAGAAGACCTCCACCTCAGTTGGGGGACGGATTTTCTCTTTGATATGGATGACTTCTTTCACTCATGGCTAAAACTAATGTGACAACCTAACTATAAGCAAACTGACAAGGAAGGAGTCCAGTTGCCATGACTAAACTTGCAGATAAGCTCACGTGGATGACTGAGAAAAGACTGATTATCTTTCATTAAATTCTTGAATATAAGTGACCCACTTTCACTTTTTTTTACCCTACATTCACAGGAATTGTTTCAGTGATAAAAATGTCAGTGCTGGTTCTGCAACATTACTAGATTTATCCAGTGTTGCTTTTGTTCTGATAAGTATGGCTGCAGGGGGTAGCCTCCCACTCAGCATGTTGAGCAGTAATTCTGAATTCAGTGTGGTATGCCTTGATGTGTTTGTTAGCTAAATGGTTGTTTGGCAGAGGTGTAGGTCCCTACTGCCTCTGCCCTCGATGAATAATGAATAAAGCTAATATTCGTGTCTTGGTGCTTCAAGAACAGTGAGTGGTTGATCTTTGGCCTTAGATGAGAGGCGTGCACACACCTCCAAGTTCACTGAGAGTTGAAGTGATTGTGTTTAGAGGTGGAAGAGCATAGCAGATTGTATGTGATTATGAAGGTACTAACTTTGTAGTCAGTAGTAACTCACTGTTAGTATGTGGGCACAATGTAGTAGTAAATGTAATAGTTTTTGCAAATACACAATTATATAATAGTGAAAGACAACGAATGTTCCAGAGTGACACGAGCTAGTTAGTAATTATCCCACGGCAACATATTGTTCCCCCAGTGATTGGTCTGGTTAGCGGTTTGTGCTGACATCTCACAGGAGAAGGTCACCAGTTTGAATCTCAGCCAGTTTGCATGCTCTCCCTGATGTTGCACGTATTTTCTCTGGATACTGTGGTTTCTTGCCACAGTCCAAAGACATGCATTTTAGGTTATCATCTTGAGGATGATGGATGAAGTTATTAATCTTCCAATGTGCTTTTTGAACTGACATTACGCCATAAGAAAAGTTCATTAAAATCCTGATTCAGTGAATAAATGTTGCACTCCAGTCTATGGATAGCTGCAGAAAGTCTTAAAGCACAGAATGGAGATAAGATATTACCACAGAACTGAAAGGAAGCATTAAACTTACATTTGCCAGTGTTTTATAATCATTGTTTGTTTCCTGTTTCAACAAACATTGCAGCGCCATCTTCATCACAATAATGGTAATCTAAATTACAAGGTATTTCTAGGTTGTGGCTTGCTTTGAATAAGTGGATAATGTGTTAGATATTATGGCATTATTATCTGCAGTCATTCACATCTTATGAAGTAACAATGGAAAGTAAAAAGCTTATTGCACTTTATAGTGTGTGTAATTTATGTGCACTTAATATTATACCAATAAAATGCTTCTCCAGTAAAGGCATAAGATAACCTCTTCAGGTATACAGAATTAAATAAAATAAAAAATCTCTATCTATCTATCTATCTATCTATCTATCTATTTGCGCTTAATAAAATACTAAGTACACCGACTATATACCAAATGTGAGACTATGATTATAGTTGTGGATATATATCTAGTGAATAACTGTAACAATGGAACAAACCATACAGTATTCTACTTAAATTTGATAAAAATAAGAAAATAAAAACATATTAATTATTTAAAATGGCAAATAAAATTGCAAGGCTAATAAAGCTCACAGCCTGTAAGTGTGGTATGATTTTTAAATACAAAGGAGATATTTGCCTGAGGCAGTTTATTTTACATTTTATTTTATTAAGTTTTAGTTCATTTTTCAATTAAGTAATTGCCTCTTTTGGTATAGAATGATAATGAAATTAATATTGAGAGATTGTAAAATGGTCAAGTCACGGGTTGAATTTATTGTGATGCCACAGTATGTGCCCCTGGCAAATTTACATTTATGTAGTACTTTTAAATAGGTACAGAAATTAGATTGAGTTGACAGTTATCATGTTAGTGATGGATTGTGTGTTTGTGTGTCAAAGCGATTCCATGTCATGTGTGAAACCTATTTCTCAAAGAAGGAAGTAGGATTTCATGCAGACATGCTCTGTTAGGGTTACAAATCTGTTTCCCTTGTCACAGCTCACTTACTGCAACAAAGAACAGGATCTCTCTGTTTGATCTCTGCACCTCACACTCACTTGATCCCACCTCTCTTTCTTTGTGCCTCCCAGGTGTGGTATCTGTCTGGCTGGGTGTGCTACCTCCAGCTTGAAAAAGCAAAAGAGCAGCAAGAAAAAGAGAAAAAAGAAGTGACAGAGGAGGAGAAGGAGGAGTGGAAGGCACTTAAGCAGGCAGCCAGATCGTACCTGACCAATGCGAAGAAGGTAATTTGAATCTATTGATAGGACAAAAAATATTTTAAGATGACACTTTAAGCTGTAGTTGTGATTGAAATTTCTCTGTTTTAATGTTTTACAACCCAAACAACTTATGGAGTTACACTTTACATAATAAAGGCAAGGCTATACAATTTTTTATATATATATATATATATATATATATATATATATATATATATATATATATATATATATATATAATATAAAACCCAACAAATCCCCCTTGAGCAGCCATAGGCAACAGTGGAGAGGGAAAAACTCCCTTAAACGGGAGTTGGGCAGTTTTGTAGGACAAATTTGAATGCAAAATATTTACTTTTTTATACTATGGTGTGCTAATTTTACTTAAGTGAATTATCTGAATGCTTCTACCATTGTGTTCACTAAAGGCAAGCGTTCTAAGAACTAATCACTGTCGGAAAAGAGCTTTATTCCTGCCGCAGAAACGGAACAGTTTTTGTATTATGTTAAAGAAGTTTCTATAAACCTCTTTCTTTTTCAATTCATACACGCACTCACTCACTTAGAGTGATGCTTCTCATTCATTCTGTCAGGGCGCAGTGCTTCTATGGAGCAGTGATTCATGTTAGTCTAAAATCCAATATGCTTGTAAATCAGACTGAAGGATAGTTGGCCCCGCCTTCGATTTTTTTTTTTTTCTCCACTCATTTTTTTTTTTTTTTAACTTACCTCTACTTTTCACCTACCGACCTTACTCCCCATCTGCCTTCCCCCACTCCTGCCCCATCGTGTTCCTCTGCAGGTGAGTAGTGGCAGCAGAATGTCTCTCTCAGCAACATATTGACAGGGCTGTCTAACCAGCATTATAGCGGAGGTGGGTTTTGAGGGGCCAAAGGGGAGAAGCAAAAAGGCTGCAGAGAGAAAAAAAAGGAAACACTACACATATTGAGCTGAGACATCAAGTTTGTTGTGGGAAGTAATAAAAAGAAAAAATAAATAAAAGAAATTTTAAAATAGGGAGAATTAATTTCTTAGTCATTTGTGCATGAAGAGAAAGAATGTAAAAGACTGTTAGAGGAAGTTGGTGAAGCATCAGAGTTTGACATGTAAACAGCATAGCTGTTTCTTTGTGGAGTGATGTGAAAGGTAAATGCACAGACCTTGAAAAGGTGAGGCAAAATGTGGAATGAAAAGAATCCCCCCCCCATGGTGCACTTTATTCCTTAGCTCTGTCTTTTTTTTCTTCCTTTTTTGCTCATATATGTGTACTGCCAAGATACTGCCAAGACTTTCCCATATTTATATCAGAGCTTTGTTTCTAAGCATCACTGTGAGTGTTAATTATTAACGATGAGTCAGTCTGCTAGTTAAAATGGGCTCCAACATGGAAATGAGGCCTCAAAGCCCAACGGCTTGTTTTGGCGCCAGTCCACTTATCTGCATACTTTGTGTGTGTGTGTGTGTGTGTGTGTGTGTGTGTGTGTGTGTGTGTGTGTGTGTGACAGTGAGAGAAAGCATGTGCATATGCGTAGGGCTACCTTACGTGGATGCACATATTTAATTATAGTTGTGTGAGCCAACTTGCATATCTAATTATTTGTCAAGAAATGTCTTCATTATTCATCTATCTCTGATCAATAATCATGCACACCCCCTCTCTCTCTCTCGCACACGCGCGCGCACACACACTGTTCTGTTGAGGTGCTTTAAAAAGCAATAATAGGGATGAATGAATGGGCTGAGAGGACAAGAGGCAGAAGAGGAGCAGAAGGCTTTGCAGGAGTGGGAGAATGAAAGGGGAGGCGAATAAGGGAACAGATTGGATGTTGTGTGTGAGTATGGGAGAAGGAGGTGTAGCTGGTGAAAAGTGGCGAGGGTAAAATCAATAGTAAACCGGACGTGAAATGGAATTTGAGTCTCAGCCAGTTAGGATGCGACTGGAAGGATCCACAGTGTATGCACAGAGGACAATGTTTTGTGTGTGTGTGTGCGCGTTTGTGCGTGTACGTGTGTGCACAGAGGCAGCTAGGGCAAACGGAGGTCAAAAGCTTTAGTATTTGATGTGGATGAAAGGTTATCCCATGAGCATGGCTTGTGGGTAGGGCTGGTCCAAGATGTGCTTGTCATGTAATTTTAATGCTTTTCTTTACCAAGGATGTAACTGGAGGACTGAGGTGTTAAGGTGTGTGTGTGTGTGTGTTTGTGTGTGTGTGTGTGTGTTGCAGTAAAACCTCTTGAGACTTTCACAAACATGCCCTGTTCAAACTTGAGAAGGTCTAATCTCAGCCAGTGTTACACCTTTCCTGGTGAAAACATGTGGTTATGCTTGCATTACAGCATGAGTTTGGCAATAATCACATGGTTATAGTTCTTGTACCAATAATGAGAAGCAGTGGGAGTGATTTGATTGGTCTTTAATAGGAATTGGTAAATTGGTAGAATTTGTAAGTCAGAATAAAAGATACTGAGAAAACTTCAGAAGAAGGACAGATTTTGGCACTATTCAGCCAAAATAGTACCTGAGTGGGCATGCAAGTGAGAGTATAAAATGTGGAAGTATAAGGAGGTATGTCCTTGACAGGAAGATCATTTGGTGCGACATACTAGGGAAAGAAAGGAAAAGACAGAGTAGAGTGCATGAGGGGAAATGGTCAGGAGACAAGCCGGGAGAATGAAGGCTTTAGGAAGTGAAATAAAAGGGGAAGTTAAGAATAGTTGTGGAACAGAAGGTGAACAATGATGAAATGATTAGGCTTTCATCATGTAATCAGCCTGTCTTTATTCTTCAGTGAGAGTTTCTTCTGAGAACGGGTAAAAAAAAGAATCAATTTTCATATGGAGGAAACATTAAGTGCTTATTATTACTTTTGTCCACTGTGTACTGGACAAAGTATAACACTTTAAAGATCTATGCTGAACCATATAATAAATACATCTAAAGCAATTATGTGCAAATAGAGGGAAAAAGACATAAAGGCATACTTAAGGTTTCTTTTTTTAATCTTGGTACTTGTGGTGGTGTTGTTTATTGGTAGATGCTCAGTTTATTTCTTCTTCACTGTTGTGTATCTGTCTGCTTTAAACCAAACAGAAAGTCCATGCAGGCTGCAGTATAATGACCATAAACGGAATGAGACCTCATTCGGCTCCGAAGGCACTTAAGCACTGTTCTGCACCTGAAGCAAACCAATTGTGTTTTATATTAAATTCCATAGGGCTATCCAGTTCTGTTATCTAGAATTGGAAAGGTTCCTGCTATTACCATGAAGTCAAATTCACAAACTTGTTTCCTTACTGCATATTCTGCAATTATCTTTTATGCCACATCTTTTCACTAAATATCAAGTAATTTGGATCTCCGAGAAGAGTCATAAGTTTTAAATTGGTCAAACATGTAAAGGTAAAATACAATGCATTTAGCAAATGGTAAGCCATTTTTAAAAGGGTTGTATTTGCACTTTGGTCATTTTACATATATTGCCTTCTGCATTAACAGCTTAGTTTGGTCGTAATCAATAACTTAAAGTCAAAGTATAAAAGGCTACATCTCTATTGCACTGTCCACTCTTTACTTTCTGAACAGTGCTTTGAGCTAAATGCTGTTGAATGCTTCAACACATTACGCTGTTACTACATTTTTCTTGTAAAATTTGTAATGATTGGAATTAATCTGCTTGGAGAACCACACTGCTCTTGTTTTTGTGTTAGCGTGTTAGAACATATTTAGCAGATATAATGTTTGTATCTGCTTGTGTTTGTGTGAGGATGAATGTGTGTGATCATGATTATTCAATGGTTCAATAGCACTGAATCATCTGAGGCTAATGGGATGGGCATTAGTTTTGCAAGTATTTAGTGAAAACCGAAACACTGATCTAATGATGGCACTAGAGGAAATATTGAAATAACCAAAGTTTCTAGGCCTCATCCTCTGGGAACCATAACTACCTAAAATTTGCTAATACATTCAGAAATTGTTGGGATGTTGATGTGGTGACACTGAATGAGTGTAAACTGCCAGTTGTGCCAGTGAACTGGCTTTAAATCTTTGTAATAAATTTAGTGGCAAATGATCTTATAGATGTCAGGGTATTTTACTCTGAGCCACTTCATAGAATTTCGGTAGGAAAAGACAGTCACCATGGTTTGTAGTGTTCACCCTCAGAGGAACATGAATGTGTCATGGCAGTCAAGTCAGTAATTGTTTCAGTGTGGTAGTGTTGGACCGACAGGCTGATAGACCCACTGACAGACAAGCAAGGTCAACCATAAAATTTTACCGCTAAGCTGAGAGAATGGCAAGTAGACAATAAGAACCAATGTTTCTGTGTGAGTGTTTTGTTGTTGTTTGTTGTTGTTGTTGTTGTGATGGTGGTGTGGTCAAGTGTGCTTTGGGCTGTGACTTCAGACTTAAAAGTAAAGCAAAGTGGACCATGAAAAAGTTATACGATTACACACACTCTCACACACATCCACTCTCCCTCCCTCTCCATGCAGCTCTCTGGGCCGTGAAAGTGAGAAGAGAAAACATAGGCTGTTGTAAATGAGAAATGCCTATGTTTTTTGCAACAGCGGTGCTGATCTCAGCAGCACTTGGTGTGGAATTGTGTAAGGAATAGCTCCTGTTTGTTTAGCCAGCTGAAAGCATCGCAATGAGTAATGACATCTGATCCAGCAGACACAATAAGGTATTGATTTGTGGTAAATTTCTCCACGTACTGTATAAATACAGTTTACAAGTAGGATTCTGTATTGTAGAACATACAGTATATTTTAGCACATTCACTGTATTTCCTACTATATTTCTCTTAGGCGACTCATGCGAAACCTTTACCCCTAACCCAAGGCCATAATGTGCAGTTATTGGATACTGAGCCAAGCTTATTGTAAAGCAAACCCGACTTTTATTCAAAGTTGTTGTTGTTGTTGGGGTGTATAAATAACTCCAGGCATTTCAGAGTGACACTGGCAGAATGAAAATCACTGAGTTTTCATTTATTTATTTATTTTTAAACTGTTTGTGTGTGTCGTGCTCTGAGAGGCTGAGAGGGTCACCTCTCCCCTGGTATCAGAACCCATGCCTGGACCTGGGTCATGTGCCAACTCCCTGGGGCTCTGACCTGCAGAGACAGCATCCACCTAAATTTATACACACATACACACACGTAACACATTCTTACACTCCAAATGAGTTCCCATGGGACTGTGTGTCTCCTGTCAGGACCTGCTGTTGCTTAGAGACTGGTCCTGGGGCAAAACGGTCACACACACTCCTCTTCACTCTCTTGGCCTTGCTACACTTTTAGAACGAATGATGGCACTCAGCTGCTTATTGTCCCCTGAGCTCAAGTGACTGTGCACGTGCTAGCGTTTACTACATTTGGTAGACTAAAAAGAATCCTATTCCCAGAATATACTGTATAAGCAATTCCACATTCACCCTCTTTTGTCTCTAGTTTTGTTTCTGGAAGAAAGGGGAAAAAAAAGATGTATAATACTGTTTCACTTCCCCCTACTCTGTATATACCTGCACAGAAACAAAGACTTAGTAGTAGTACCAATATTTTTATTATCCAGCTCCACTTTGAGTTCAGTAATTACACACAAGCAGAGTATTTTACAGAGATAAATCTGCTGGCTGCTTTGAGAACAGGGCTTTTTATCTTGCTCTTTCATGGCATATTTCACTGAGATAACAACTTGGATTATGTATATCTATGAGCACATGTACACCACATCACCATGTGTGCTTCACGATATATATTTGCGTGTGTGTGTGTGTGTGTGCATGCGAGCATATAGCAATAGCAAGAATTAGATAAATGGTCTTTTTGTCTACTTTGTGGCTGAAAGGTGTAGCAAATGTGCTGATTTGCCAAATGAAAGACAAAAACTGTTTACCAGCATTTTGCGAACCGTGACTGCCTTCCTGATAGAATGCAGCTGCTGTTGGATGTTTCAAACGGCCCCACCTCTACTCTGGGATCTAAAGCCTCAAGCCTGCTATTTTGCCTTTACTCCAACCCGCTCTTTATCTTGCAGTGATGCATTGTTAATTTCAATGACACAAAGATGGAAGGTGTTCATTAACCATACGGTATCTCATTTCTTGTATATCAGCTGCTGTATAATTTTGCACTTCATGTTCTGACCATTTCTGCAGCTTAACCTACTTTCTATTTAAAATATCTTGCATCATCCCTTTTTGACTTTTTTTTTTCATGTCTCTTTTTCCCAGCTGTACCGTAAGCTGGGATGTGATGACCAGCCCATGTTTGAGCATGTGGAGCAGCTGCTAAGTGAGCTGGGAGGAGAAATGGAGAGGGAGGAGGAAAATCCCATCTTAAATGAAGACTTTGAACCCTGTAGTGATGATGATGATGAAGAGGCAGCCATGGAACAGTGACCACAACTCCTTGCTTGTACTCTTTTTCTCTTTCCCAATAGTCTTAAATGTTCTGGTTTGCTCTCATAAGTGCCTTTTGTACTTGTTATCCTTTCAGAACCGTTTATCAAAGACGAAATTTGAATTCAAGTAAGATGCACAAAAAGAATGGAATTAAAAGCTGCCAGCTACTCTGTTTCATTCAGTCAGTTGTTTAATGTTTTGGGTGAAATAAGTGCATACTTAATAATGCCTCCTTTAATATCCTTGACAGATGTTTAAAAATAAATTAGTCTAAGATATGTATTTCTTACACACATTAAAAGCTAAACACATTTTAATGCTTTTACTTCTTACACACACCAATGCAGGGTTTCTACAAACAAATATACACAATATGTGTGTGTGTGCACGTGCACACACACACCCACCCACACACACACAAAGATGCACAAAGGCAGCACATTAATTACTTCACCTCACCCTCAGTACAAAAGCAGTGGTAGCAGCATCATTTTTCTGTCAGACAGCAGCAAGTGAAATATCTCATCAGGTTGTACACAATATTAGAAAAACTGTCTGCCTATCTTTACATGGAACACTTCTAACATTCAAAGTTTATGTGGCATGCTTAAAATTTTATGCTCTTCGGTTCATTTTGCTGCCCCCCACCCCCCAAAAAAAAACACACACTTTTTTTTTTTTTTTTTTGGTTAACTTGTTGGAATAAACAACACACAATAGAGTGAATATGAGACATAACCTATGCAGCGTGCATTTCTCTCTGCTACACTGTTCAAAGTGGAAGACAAAGAATTTCAGAATGGAGAAACAAGCGACTCAGATTTTGTTTTTTTTAACAACTTTTTCCATCACAGCCTTTTAAAATTCCCAATGTTCCCAGTGTTATTGCATGGATTAGTTTAATGACAGGGCACAATAATAGATTGGTGCTGTAAACTTTCTTTTATGTTTTGTACATTTGAGTGCAAAAGGTGAAAGGGCAGTTTGTACATCTGAGTGGTAGACAGCTATACAAGCAGCTTCTCTGTTTAGACATGGAAGAATATAACATTTTAACATTTTTGTACCCAACAGAAAATTCCAGAAAATGCACAGCATGTCCAGTTAATGGTTCAAGCCACCCTGTATTGTTTTGTTTTTTTAAACTAAATTACAAAAATATTGGGTTTCTTTTTCATATTATACAAACTCTGATATATACAAATGTTACAAAGTCCGTCTGTGCTTTTTGCTTTAGCAAAATTAGGATTGATTCATCTGATGTTGGGTTTTTGTCTCATTATAGTATTTTAAAATGAAAACTTAAATTTTAAAATTAAACCTTGTACCATAGTTTCTGTGAGCCTGCAAAATATACACAACAAAACAGTTGTGACTTCTGAAGCCTTGAAATATTTTTGTTTTGTCTTAAAAGTTTTTTTCTCCCACAAACTGACATTTTCTCCCCAGATGCCTTTAGTAGAGGGACTGTTGTATGACGTGCTTGCTGTAACACACATTCACTGCAGAGTATTTCTCCATGCACCCTACCTGTTAACAAACAAAACACACCACAGGCATCCACTGCTGCGTGGCCCCTTTGAAGAATTTTATAACCAGTAAATGGGAATGTTATCGAAGATCTTTCTCCTGATAGCAACCAAGCTGCAAGCTGAGAGTCTGTTTGGGAATACGGGGGGTTCAGCTACCATGGTGTGATTGTTAGGTTTTTTTCAACACATAAACTAAAATACAGCACAGGAGCAAAATGACAGATATAATACTGTGTGCGTGCGTGTGTATATGCTGCAGGTTATCATAGCCTAATGTGATATGATGTGTTGTTATTTGTGGACTGGCCTTTGCACACAAATATTCATGTCTGTGATCTTTAGTGTATGATAATGCACGAGGAGTACAGGCCTTGAGGAGCGACAACCTGGAGCGATGCTGTCATCTAACATTTGGCTTTATAATTAAAATGCACTCTAGTGTGTGTGGTTTTCTACATTTGTGTGTGTGTGTTGCGGGGTGCATCCATGCCGCTTGTCTGCAGTGTTGTGATTAATGACTCCAGGGGTGAGTGAACATCAGCGGTCAGCCCTTTCTGGTTATTCTGAGCTGACCTGGTGTGAGTGGGCCATAGTGGACACAAAGCCTCGGGTGATCTCAAAATCCTTGGCCATTCTCTCACCTGTACATCAGCCGCAGCACAACAGGAATATTTACACTTGCTTGGAGAGGGGAGAACAGTTTTTACACAAGGACAAACATTCAATCACCAGGAAAGGACACTCACTGTTTGCTTGCATTCTTTCCCCCTCTATGCTGTAAATTGCCTTTTGAAGAGCAAAAGTGTCCTCTCTGAGAGGATAAAAACACATAATAATGAGATTGTATAAATATATTGCCGTGCTGTACATCTACAGGATCTTTTTAAACTTTTATGTCTTAAGATTTAATCTTTCAAATTAACAAATGCATACATTACCAAAAAGGATTGCTTACTTAATGCCTGAGGTGCATTCATGCATTAAGCAGATTTGTCTTTTTTTACCTGTGTGTCAAGCTATCTTTGGAGACCCTACCTGCATGTGTTGAGTCTCCAGGGAAACCAACCCATAATTAGTATTTGTGTGTGCGTGCCTGTATGTGTTTTTTTAATAATCGACGGTAATGAGATGAGAGGAGGAGAGAATAATCCTGGATTAACAGCTTAAAAATTCATGTGTCGTCATAACATCCTGATTGGGTCTTAATCATAGAAATACAGTCACAAACTCATCAGCACAACAACCATCAATTGTCCATGCATCAGGTAGCTTAAAGCATCAAACTGTGTGTGTTGTTTATCCTGTGTTGGTGTATGTGTGTATCGTTAACTTAATTAGAGAGTTAAGCTGGGTGCTCCTCTGAAGGGATTAAGGGAAAAATTATCAGAATCTGGAGACTTGGAGCTGAAACCTGTTAAACGGAAATAGGAGGGAGATCAAGACTCAGAGGAGGAAGGAGTTTGAGAGGCAGTCCTAATGTTTATGCACACATTCACATCCATGTAAAGTGTCTATGAAGTCATGCTCAACCAGTCAGATTTCCTTCTAACAGTAATTCTTTCAGCCTTTCTGAAAGCTGCTGTTGGGCTGTTTTTGGTGAATGATCTGTTTGGATGCAGAAGATGTTTTATAAATGTTCGATCAAGTGGGCTAATAAGACAAATGACACAATTGACATCCCTAACTTGAAGATTAACATGTGAGAATTGCACAATGCTCATCTACATCATTCTCTTTCTGCTGTGGCATTCACACTCTTAATGACCGATATGAAGGGTGTGATGGTTATCATACCTAAGGGTTTTTTTCCTTTACAGCCACTGTAGGAAGCCATGATTCTAGTGACCTTTATCCTCTGCTCTCATACTGTTTCTTGTGTAGGATGAATCTTACAACGATGGCTGCAGTGCACCTTACCAAAGAAAAGCTTTGCAGTTGAGATCAGCATCCATTATATACTATTCAATTGATTGTTTTAAATAAAATATTTATTAAAGAAAACTTTCTGGGTAGAAATGTTGTTTTTGTCTTTAGCAAAACTAATTACATCTCATAATTAACTCCCAGGAAAGTCATCTTGATCATTGATCTGTGTTTTTGGTCAATAAGGCTATTTTAGACTACCCCCTCTGCTCCCATTGTCTAAGGATTTAAAGTGTTTGTGCATCTCTGCATGCACACAGTCTCTGTGTGTTGTTTTTGTTTTGTGTGTGTACACATAGTAATCGTTGGTGGGAACATCTGTCTCTCAGAGATAACATAACCAGGGAATTATCCATGCTGTCTTACAACCAAGCATCACATCTTACTATTTCAGCCCCTTAAATTATACCCTGTTACACCTCTGTGTGTGTGTTGGTGTGTACATGAGGGTAAGCAATGTGCTGACAGTGTCATGTCCTTGGGCATGAGGCTGTGCCAACTTTAAGAGTATCACCAAGCCCACCACCTCCTCTAATCCCTAAATCCATCATAGAACCTAATTCACATAGTTATTTCTACATAATGCAAATCCTACACAAACAAGTCTTCAACAGGAAAGCGAAGGATTCAGTAAGTGGATCGAGTAAAACACAAACAAATAGACTGGTGTGTTATGGGATAATGGTGTCCTTTTCGAGGGGTTGGATTATAAACAGTGCTAAATGTTTTTGATGTCAAAACTCGAATCAGCCTGAAGCCACTTAAATTACCATATATTGCACCTGCAGCAACAGCAGTTTCTCTTGACACATCAATGGTAACAGGTTGCTCTTTGAACTGCACCTTTCTATAGAAGTTTAAAGGTGAAATAGTTACGCATCAAGGTTGAACTATACCAGAAATGCACATGCTACTTAATTAAATGACATGGCATACTGGACACCTGAAAATTCAAGTAATGTAAACCAGAATGTCTATTCTGTTTCAAATGCATTCCAACTGAAATTTTACTTGTACTTTTAAATGTCATTTGGTGACTCAGAATTGTTAGAATATTATCCGTGCTCACAGTGTAACTGCTGTTCCTAAGAGTTACCGAGATTCAGTAAAAAGATGTAAATTAGAGTGGAACTGCCTGGTACTGTATGTCATACTCTGCCACGACTCAAGAAAACTTTTAATGAATGTCACTGCAAGAGAAAAGATAAAGGAATGTCTTTCTCTGTGTAATAATAATACTGTAAAGCACATTGTGATGTGAATGTTTGAACTGTACCACAGCATTCAAACATGTAAAAGATTTAGACTATAAATGACTGGAATAGAGACTAGGAATGGTTATGGTGCCTTTTCTTCTTTTCACAGTCGGAGAACAGCCGGGGGAGCTGAATGCAGCCCCACTGACCTGGTTCAATCAAAGAGAAGGGTAGGAGGCAAGACCACATGAAAGGAAAAGACGGGAGAGAGCAATACATAGGAAGTGTCTCATTTATACAGTATTGCAATTTAGGTCGATGGGTCGCTTCAGTAGCCATGAGGGGTTCTTGTCGCTCAATTCAGTCTATACCCACAATCTAACAATCAAATGCGGTGCCAATAGAAGTGGTCCTACCCCAGCAGTGAGCTCTCTGACTGCCAGCGTATTTGACTGAGTGCCATCTTTAGTTTTTATACCTCATTAATTCACAGGAGCGATTGACTGAGGAAACTGCTTCGTCTCAATCATAAATCATATGACTCTCGTGTGTGCGCTCAAATACACACATGCATGTACATGGATGCACAACCAGTAGCAAAACATGAACACGCCGGGGTAGAAATCTCGGGGCTTAGGTAATGATTTAATCAGTCACTGACAAAAAGTGCAGTGAGATTGCATTTGCTAATTTCCACGTAGAACCTGTGTCCGAGCTTACATTTTTGCACTATAAAAACATCTGAAGATCTCTACTCATTGATCAAGTTTAAAAAAAAAAATCAGCTTTTATTTTGTGTTTATGGCTGTTTTCATTCATTTCCCTTTAGACTCTGTGAGTGATTTAATGCACACAAATTGCAGAGAAGATGGGGGGAAAACTGGAGTGGGTTGATTTTGTGTCATCTCCCCGATTATCAGTATTGGACGACTGAGAAGTTGCAGCTCATTTGAGTATCTCTAAATTGAACTCTGGGATGAGAGCAGAGCAGTGTGAGCATCTCTCTCCCTTTCTATCTCTCTCTCTGTGTTTGTGCGTGTGTGTGTTAGAGAGAGGGATAGGTAGAGATAGAGAGGTTTGATGCTGTAACAGCTGCTAATTATTGCTGCTCTATATTTCACACAGTCTGTTTGATCTCCTGTCCTGTGGAGAGAGAGATAGGGATTCTCTGTTTCTCGCAAACTCTCATTTATACGCACACAGACACACAGACACACAGACACACACGCTCAGGGGTCATGAGGAGGAGAAAGACGAATTGTGCTCCAATTACTGATGCTCTGCTGGAGTTGCCTTATATTTCTAGCCAAAACCTCACGACCGGGAGTGTAAATTTTGTCTCTTGTTTTTGTGTATTTATGTCACCCCTTCCCGTAGCCCCCCTGTGTGCTGGGCTGTTTTCAGTGATATCATGGAGGGCAAATCAATCCAATCTCTCAAAGCACTCTGGGTAGTCCAAGTCCATAGACCATCTGGATGCCGCTCTTTTTTCTTCTCTGCTCTGCTCCCTAAGTGTCGGCTGCTGCAGTGATCAACTGTTTGGCAAGCAGCTTTAATATACCCGTGCCTTCAGCAATCACCAGGCATGGCTGCATAGCAACAGTTACTAACCACTAAAAGCCTTTGCAAGACAAGCAAGAAGGATGCTCATGGATTTCTTTAGTTTTTGCACCTCACGTATATGATTTTCAAGCACAACATGTGGTCAGTGCTGCCTGCTGCAGAATAAGAGTCTGTTGTTCTGAAGCGGAGCAGGCATTTGTTTGGCTTTGGTTTTGAGGCACTCTCATTATGGTAAAGGTCAAAGTGGACCTTGTTATGTTAAATAATTTGGCAGCATACTAAGGAAACAATATGAGATTTTCAAAAGGACAGCTTAAATCTGTGATTAGCAACAAGTTTACAAGTTTTAAACTTGCACACTTTTTTATTAATATAATGTCCCACTTGTTAGATAAACATGTTAAATTTCTGCATTATGTTTTCTTCATATCCTCTAGAAAAGTGGTTTTCAGCTTGTAGGTCAGGACCCTCACGGGGATTGCAACATAATTGCAGAACCAGTCCCTGTGACAAGGGGTCACAAACACACATTGCTTCAAACTATTGAATCATATGTAAGAAGGCTTTTGGAATCAATGCTTTATGATTTTTCTGAAGCGGTAAACCACACATCAATGCTTCTTCATGTAGAATTTGTTGCAGCATGTTGCACAATTGACCCGCATAAGACAGAATAAGAAAAAAGATAAAACCCATTTATTATCAATCAGGTTCTAATGTAACAGATCAGTTTTCAGATTTCTTACATGTGATGTGGGGAAAAAAAGGCCATGTCATATAAAAGTTAGTGAAGTGTATGTATCATCGAAGCCTGAGTGTGGAATAAGCATTACAGGTCAAGGTCAAATTCACCTATAATTTTATTGTTTCTCATTATTTTAATGTTATCAATCACTGTCAGAATATTTACACTATAGAGACAACAGGTCTTTACATGTGTCAGATATGGAAATAAGTTCTTGTCTTTTATACTGTGTACGTGTGTATCAGCCCAGAATCATCGCTACACATACAGTATGCACTATAGAGTATATACCAAGGATAAAATGGCTGTGCTATGCCCATAGACCCTAGAACATTATTTGTGTTTGTTGAAAGTCACACTGTAGCTCAGATAACCTGTATGAAATGGAGATAGGAGGGAGTATTACCACTTTCTCTTGCCCCTCTTTTCCTGTCATGAATAACACTTCAAAAGGCAGCTGGTCTGCCTGCAGTTCAGAAGAAGAGAGAGAGGATGACACAAGCCCAACTTGTCTTTGAATACCAGGTGCACCTTTCTCTATATTCTCGGCCTGAATGATAGAAATAGCAAAGGATCAAAGTCTGTTTTCTCACTGTCTGCTGCAACACGGCAGAGGCTAAATAGAGAAACACATTTTAATTTGAAAACAGTCAATAGTTAGATTGCTTATGTGTATGCACGTGTGTGAGGCCATATGTGAAGGGTTGGCGTGGATACAAGCAAAAGCACTGACACTTCCTCATTTCGAATAGTAGGCTTTTGTCCAAAATAAAAAATACTTTTCTGTCTCTCATCAGTTTGTATTGCCAAAGAAGATTATAAACATGGCAGCCACAGTGTAAAAATCATATCGCCTTCTGTTGAAAGCGCACTGACCATGCTCTGTCCATGAAAGGCGGGGGGTTTAAGGGTTGCAGGGCTACGGTTGAGAGTGGAGTTAGTGGGGTTGCATGGAAAGCAGGGGACTGATGTAGGAGTGGGATGGGATGATGGGACAAGAGGATGGAGGGAACCAGGGAGGATATGGAAAAGGGTGAGATGTGAAAGCGATGGGGAAGGGAAGGGTGGAGAGGTGTGAGGGGGTGAGCGAGCTGAGCTGGATGTGGGTGTATTGCAGGAGTTGGAGGTGAGGTGGGAGATGATGGGGAGGGGGGCATGGACATGGGTGTGTGTTGTAAAATGATATGATGAAGGCTGGGGAGAGGTGGAGATGGTGGAAGAGGTTGGATGTTGGGAACTGCCAGAGCCATGGATTGAGTAAAGGTCTCTTGAGCCGTTAACTGTGGAACCGGGACACTGACCTGTATTGTGTGCTGTGTTTGTGTTTGCATCGTCTCTATGTGAACTGACTGAGTTTGAGACTGTGCCGTGTTGTGCAAGTGTGAGATTGAAGGTGTGTATTGTTCTTCTGAAGTCCCGCAGTTCTCTGTCTGTGTGGTGTGTGTGTAATTTGTTTCTCTGTGTGTATCTGCACTTTCTTGTGTCTGTTCCAGGACTTTCTGCATGTGTTCTCTCGCTTGCTCTTGCAGGAGGCGATATTTGTCCATCTCTTCAGCAGTAAAGCTGATTGGCAGCATTGTCTCTCCACCTGTCTGTTTGTCTTCAGTCCTAATCTTTGACGGGCAGAGATTTGGCTTTGTGCTGGGGTTTGACTCAGTCATGTCCAGAGAACATTTCTGTCTTTCAACAACTGCTCCACCATCCACCCTACTGCCCTTATCTTCCCCTGCCTCCTCTCTAACCTTCTCCTGACTCTTCTCCAGCAGCTTCCTTTCCCTTCTAGCCTTTCTCTGGATTGCAGGAAGTTTCCCTATGAGTGGGAAAAGCAAAGTCCTAGTTGATTTCTGTGACTTGCTTGGGGATAAGGGGGTTGCTGCCAGATTTGTGCCTGAGCTGCTTCTTGTGAAAGGGGCAGAGGGTTTATGACCAAGGTCAGACTTTGAATTGCAATCCTTTAACTGTAAAATACTTGTATCATAAATTTGTGTGTTGAGGCTCAGAACTGACGGAGCACAAGAAGAGTTGTGGGGTGAGGAATG
This sequence comes from Channa argus, assembly GCF_033026475.1. NCBI lineage: Eukaryota > Metazoa > Chordata > Actinopteri > Anabantiformes > Channidae > Channa > Channa argus. The sequence goes on along the minus strand of NC_090203.1, from coordinate 13,168,149 downwards.
AGAGAAGGAACCGGAGTTAAGGCTGGATGTAGTGGACATGGAGTTTCTCTGCTTCTTTGCCTCCACAGGGGCCTCTGATGAGAGTCCTGGAGCTTGTGAAGACATCCTGCTGCAGCCCATTCTTCCCCCATCCACTGTGACACCTGAGCAGGTACTGCTCCTGCTCCACTCCCAGCTCAGCTCAGATATGCTGGTGCTACTGCATGGACTGCAAGAGCGCAGGCTGTGACATCTGCTGGCTCGTGGGTTGATTGCACTATGGGGGCTGTGGGTTTGTCGGCTCGTCCACCAGTCAGGACTGGAGAAGCGTCTTGAGCTTGAGCGTCTTCTGCCTGTGCATCTCCACGCACAGCTCGGGCTGTCTCTGCTGTCAGCCCCTGTCCTAGACCCTGACCTGGATCTGTGTGTCCCCATGTCTTCCCAGCTATCAGTGCTGGCCCACGTCCATCTATCAACACTGCATCTGTCCCAGTCTACATCTTCCGGGCTCAGATGTCTGCTTCTCCTGCCCCAGCTGCCAGGACTTGGACTTAACTTTGCCACCCAATCCCACTCCAACGCTCTGCTCCTCGATCTCCATCTACTCCTTTTTCTGCCCTCCTCACCACCTCTCATCCATTCCCAATGCTCTGTATCTGAAATCAGGCCTCTGTCTCTGCATCCTGAATGCCCTCTGATTTTCCTGCATTTCTCCTTCCCGATTTCACAATACCTCGAACTCTTCCTCTTACTATGAATGAATTTCTTGTCCCTGTGGAGGAGTTTTCTTTTTCTCGCCAGGCTGCTACCACAGCTGTTGTCGGGGTAACAGCAGTCAATGAAACTCCTGGGGTTGCTATGGTGACCCCTTTCCCAAAACAGCTTTGAGTTACATCCTGGTGAGAAGGAGTGTAAGGAGAAGTGAGACCGCCAGGGAAAAGACATTGCATCCCCGTCTATCTTTCCCTCCCCTTCGTTGTCTCTGTCTGCTGTGTGTCTGGGGAGCTGGGAGTAGGCACTGCATTGCTCTGCCTGCTCCCTGTCTGTGTGTGACTGGGATTCAGTGCTGTGGCTCCTGTGAGGCCTCCTCCTTCTGACTGAGACAGATACTGGCTCAGCCTCACATCTCCCCAGGAGACAGCTGCTCCCTGCTCTCTGCTCCCTCCTCCTCATTTTTGTCTCCCCACTCTCCCCTTTCCTGCCTTTTTCCCCCCAGCTCCCTCCAGCTTCTCCTCTTCTCTCTCTGCCAGTGGAGACTGTAGAGACAACACTCCTCACTTTGCACCTTGCTGATTGGCGCTTGTTTGAAGCTTTTTCCCTCTCGCTCCTTTTCCTGTTTCCCAGCTTGTGTTTCTTTGTGCTGGCTCTCCTCTTTTTGCGTGACACTTCTGAGACACCCATGTATGGCTGCGGAGCCCTGGCACACTCGCACATTGTCTCACTCCCACACTCACACCTGGATGGGCTGTTGCTCATCCTCTGTGTGCCAGGCTGGGTGACAGACTCTAATTTACAGCTCAGGGCTGTGATGGTTCTCTCCCTGATCCCTCTTGCACCCCCTAATCTGCCTCCCAGAGGATTCTGGGAGTTTGTGTCAGAGCTGTCATTCTGAGTGGGGTCAAATGGATGGGAGGCTGCCCTCACACAATTGTCCATACTTAGTATGCATCTTTCTCTGTCTGGTCCTGTTTCTGATGATGAAAGGTTTTTGTTCTTTAGAAACACGTGTGCTTCTGTGTCTGAATCGATATGTTGCTCTGCCTTGAAATTTTCTTTTTTCTGTCTAAGGGACTCATGTCTTGTCTGTATTCGTAAACATGAATGAGTGTCTGGTGTATGAATAGCTGGCACACGTGAATTGGATTTATCGGAGAGGGCACGCAGCTGAATTTGTTGTATATCATGCACGTCCCCTCTGAGTTTATTTTGTTGTTGGGGCTTGCAGCTGTAGGAAATGTGTGGTTGAGACTTGGTGAACTTAAGCAAGCTGATAGGCCATCTAAGGCTGGTAGAGCCATTCTTCCCCAACACATTCATGTATTGGCTCTCCTCTCCCCTCTCATCTGGTTCTTGCTTAATCTCTGTCTCACCGTGTCTGTGTTCAGTGTCCGTATGTGCCCTCGCTAGTGATGTGCCCCATATGGTTACCTGGGTATGTGATGGTGAGAACAGTGAATTGTGTTTCTGATTATCAGGTGCTGCTGTGGAAATTGGAGACTGTTCTTTCACCATGTCTCTTTTTTCGGTCTCTCCCTCTTCTCTCATAGTCTCTCTGGGGACAGGCCCCGTGTTGTTCGGTCCATGACTGTCTGAGCTCGACTTATACTTTTCACTCTCATTGCAGTTCCTCTCCTCTGCTGCCCCAATTTCTCTGTTATTATCTTCCATTATTCCCTTTATCCTGTCTTTCATTCGTTCCCTCTTTTCTCTCTCCTCCTCCTCCAGGTCTGAGAAGACGGAGGCAGAAGGCTCCAGCCTGGGCCCCCTGCGTGAGAAGCAGAAAGACACCCCAAGCCTGCCTCCCACTTGTCCCCACCCAGGCAGAGGCAGCTGGGGATACAAGCTCAGGCAAGACTGTTTTGTCACTGCAGGAGGGTCTGTATTGGATGCCAGATGTGTGATTAGTGGGGACTGTGTTGCCTGTTGTATTTGGGAAGGAGATTGGCATGGATCCTGTGGCTGGTGGCTGAGACGAGGTCTCCTGGATTGTGCAGGAGGGAGTCTCTGGGTGTGGTTGCAGGGCTCAAGTTTGTCATCAAGGCTCTTGTCTCTTTGGTCCATGTCTCTATCCTGCTGTTGGCTCAAAGCCCTGACTGTACTGCGTGGCCCATGGGTTCTCAGTGGAACTCTGCAACAGGGGGTAATAAGAGAAATACACTTAACTTTAGTAGATTACAGTCTGACTCATTTGGGTCAGTTCAACTGGCTGTATTGATGTAGTGATGCATTTAAGTAAATAATTATTAGTTAGTTATTATTTAGTCATTTGGCAGGTGCTTTTATTCAAAGTAATAAACAAAGTATAAATACATGTAAAAAACATACACCAGGGGCAACCTGGCCCATAGGATTGGGATCGAACTACAAACCCTGCAATTGGTGAATAACTCACCTTAAGCCCTGAGTCACAGGGTGCTATTATCGTTAAATGCACTCATAAATTACAGTGCTGGGTAATACACTGTATAATAGTAGTGCAAGTTAAATGGGTAATAATGTAATCATAGAGCAAACTGCTCAATTGCAATTGTGTACAGTACATTGAATTAAATTGAATTGCACATTAAATAGGCATATAGGTATGTAGAAGCAAGCACTGTCTGCACGCTTGTGTAATAATACAGAATCATGATGTAACACTTATATGTTATACAAGCAAAAGCAAAAAGAAAGGATAAAAAGAAGAAATAGGAAACTAAGATAGGAAGAAAAAAGAAGGTAAATAAGGACAAAAGAAGGATGGAAAGAGAATGAAAAGAATTAAGCTAAGGAAAGAAAGAATGAACCATAGAAAGAAAAGAAATACATCATGAGTGAATGCAAATGCATGATATTGGTAGTCACAGTAATGCTGTTCACATATCATGGCCTGATTATAGGAAAACACATTTAATTGCACAGGGAATAGGTGCAATCAAGTTGATTATTCTGAGATGTATTGTTTATTGATTAGTTGTTTTGATTGCTTTAGGTGTACGAACATGTTTCATCTTTAAGCAATTTTCATCTTTCACTTCGTTGGACTCATTTTTATTTAATTCCTACAACCGCCTCCCTCCCCTTTTTCTAGCATTCATTGTTCTCTGAAGCTCCATATCCCCCTCCCACAAATCATTTGCCTCAGATTGTCAGCAAGAATGTGTCTTCATGTTATATTTACTTCACCTGTGGCCTATCTAGGCCAACTGAGTGCTCCCACATCTGTGGATGCATCCATCAAATCGAAGAAAGTTGACTGAATGTGACGCACTCTAACCCCTCTGGATTCCTGCCCCTGGTCTCATTACACACACACACACACTCCTCCCACTCACCGCTGAGTTTCTTGTTGCAGCTGTGCGAGCTGGTGCAGGCGTCTGAGTGCCTTCTCCTGCTTGCGCTGGTCCTTCCATGATTTCGAGGCCACGTTGCGAGCAAACTCCCTATGCTTGAGTTCCTTCAGCCTCTGCAGGAGGCAACATACAGGGAGGGACAGAAGCAGTATGTGGAGGACACGGGGTGGTGAAGAAGAAGGACGGCATGAGTGTGGGACAAAGAGGAGAGACAAGAGTGCAAATGATGACTTTTAGGAAACTCTTTGGGCGGCTGTGTTTCACACCATACACATCAGTTGGCAGCACTTGCAGATGTTCTCCTCCAAAGCCCATGTCCAATTAACTCCATTCAGCCTGGAAGAAAGCATTTTTCCTCTAACACACTGCTTGAGAGCAAACACAACCCAACTGCTGAATAGCAGATTAAGAGTTAAGATGAGCCACAAGCCATTTAATAATGATGATGCTCTTTTCTGAGCCTGTTGAACACTTGACACTTTTTTCTTTGGTCGGCTGTCCCAATGGCATACCACTGAAATTGTTACACAATCAGCCCTTTAACATTCATTACAGTTTAGTTTGTGTGCAAAACAAATCAAAAATGAAACAAACTTTTAGCTGAAATGCACAGAAGTGATTGATACGCTAATGCTAAAATTACTGGCTAAATAACCATCAGAGACATTGTAGACTAGAGAGTTCATCTGGAAAAATGCTAGACTATTGTATGTCCCGTGTGAGTGAGATACACACGTACACAAATGCAATAAAATACAACTTAAAAATTAACTACGCCAAAGTTAGAGTGATTTTATTTCGAGCAAACCGGTGGGTCTTTACCGGCATCACAGTGCATAAAAAATAATTAGCTCAGTTTTATGTGTGTGCATGGATATGCACATGCATATATGTGTGTGAAACTATGTGTCTATATCCATAGGTGTGCCAGTCCTCTTAGGGAAACAATGATTCATGCCTCTCTCTCTGGTTTCCTTTTCTGGCACACTTTAATCCCTTCTTTATCCATGCTTGGCAGGTGTGCGTATGCTGGTATGTTTCTTTTTGTCTCTGTATGTGTGTCTGTGTGTGTCTGAAGGCTAAGGAGGGACTCAGGAGTTTAGGAATGGCTGCAATATTGCACACTGGCATATCTCCTGTCCTATTATCTTTGCTTCCCAGTATATTTTAGCTTCCTCGGTGTACAATACACCCATGCCTTATAAATTCACGATTTGATGTTTATTTTATACATTTGAGCAGTTATTCTATGGCATAACTTGCAACAGGATTACACCAGTTCCACTCTAGATTATGTTACCCACCCATGCAGTATGTATCTCACACACCACACACATCAGATTAGCCCCTCAGACATCAGATTTATTTATACACTCTCTCTCTTTCACACCCAGATCTTATGCAGAAGCTGACAGTCGTCAGGTTAATCTCTGCTGAGTCTTACACAAGCAGGTGTCTTTTTATATTATCGCTTGATGTTTAACGTCCCACTGTCAGCTCACTGAGGACAGTATTAAGTGTATGCCAATGGAGCAGCACTTATGTGTTTGTATTTCTTAAACATACATGTCTTTCTGTACAGTACAGGCACTTGTGCATTGTATATGTGTGTATTGTCAGTATGTGGTAAAGATCTTGAAGAAGCTTTGATTCTAAACTCATTCCATGGGAAATTAATTAATCATGTTCAAACAGAGAGTTATTAGCAATAAACTACTGAGAATGGAGCAAGGAAAAGAAGAAGAAGCAAGGAAATAAAGATCAGAATCTGTATAGTTCATTGCAATCACATAGAAAGAAATAGAGTAGTTTATAATTGATGTGTTATATGAAGATGAATACTTCCTCCTTCCTCTTGCATTTGCACTCTGCCAGGTTTATTGTTCTCACCTAAAAACAGGTCCCACTGCAGGCAAACCTGTAGCTAAATTTGGAGGCAAACAAAATATTGCACGCAGAACCATTTTCACTGAACACAGTGCAGAGATATTTCAGTTTTCTGCTTTGGAAAGTGGATACCTGTGTCTTTAAAGGTTATGTCATGTGCCCAACAGCGGGATGTGATATTACTCCTATTCTCCATCATGCAAGTCTAGCTATGTGCTGTGAAGCTCAATCTGTCTGTCGAAGCCTTAATCAATAATTCTTCAGATCTGTTAAGGAGTGTTCAGGCTGGGCATCTATAAGTGAGTCAGAGTTTATTCATATCCACCAGGTTCTTAGAATGAGGGATGACATATACTTAGGTAGCATGCGAGGGGCCTCACTAATGGCCTGATTGCTCTTATTTAAAAGGGAGTGTAATTCTGTTGTAATGAGCAATTTGTGTAATCAGCAGTAAATGCTGATAAAGCGCTGTATTCAGACATGTTTATCCCCGAATCGATGACAAGGAAAGGAGAGAGAGCAAACGCAATCAGCTTCCATTCTCCAAAGCCAATACTCCTGCAGGGAAGCTGTCTTCAGCTAGAATTTCATCTGTTGTCTGCTCGGTAGGCAGAGTGTACATGCATGCCTGTATGTGTGTGTGTTCCTACAGCGCCACTGGCTACTGTCAACTCAGTGCCTCATTCAGCTCGTTTCATGTCCCTGCCGCTGGCTAAAACAAAGCATTAACATTGGCCAGCAGTTGCTTCGATTCCTTTTCAAAGAACAATGACAGGGGAGGAACAGTCTAATTTAATGTTTATTTCATGTTGCACAGTGTAGGCGTTTAGAACTGGGAAGTGGATTGGCGAGGTTGAAAGATTGCCTGCATTTGAGGACAAGTGTGCACATGGGCAAACACACTTCTGTATGTTTTTGTATGTGAGTGTGTGTCTTGGCATTGCAACAGATAGCTGTAGGAGAATGAGCTATCAGCAGAACCTTCAGCTTGTTAGTCCAGAGTGGAGGTTGTGCATAAAAATGCATGTGAAAGCAGAAAGCAACAGAAAACCTGCTGCCGGGTCTTTTCCTAATGGTCCATTGGCCTCATCTTGTCCGATCTAGAATAATAGATTCATACTTGAGCCATGACTAATAGCTCTGTGTTTTATTTAGTACAGTGTATTTGTTTTTTTAGAGAAAGTACAAATTGAAGAATAAAGTGAATTTCGTAGCAGCATCCTTTTGTACCAGATACATACAAATCAGCGGCTCAAATTTTTGAACTAGAGAAAAAAGGAATCTTCTTTAAATTTGGGACTTGGGGATTAAGTACTGTGCACATTATGATTTCTTTTTTGTTTGTTTTCATTCTGGCTGCTTTTCGTTTCTGTGTTTATTTGCTGCTGGGCTAAGAATCAGACACATTACCCACCAGATTTAACTTCTTGTATGACATACTTTTACCTTAATTTATTGAAAATAAAGAAAGTCTCTTTATTTTTTGTGAAATATTAACTTGTTCTTGTTCTTTTTGTGCTTCCGGAGAACCCAGAACATCTTTAACAACAAACATCATTGTTAAAACAACTTTCCTTTTAACTAATTGCATGAGATTTTTTATTAATTTGTTTAGGATTTAATAATTTGGTAACTCTTTACATTTACAGTAAATTGTCATTTGGAAGTTATCCAAACCAACTTACAGGTCAGGGACACACACAGGGTTGTAATGTTGACATGTGTACTGGAGATGCAGGAATTTGAGCTGCTCAACCTTTGGTTAGTAGATAACCTTTTCTCCCTCCTGAGCCACAGCCACCCCCACTATCACTTCTTTTTTATATCACTTGTTTTTATAAACAACATCCACAGTCTTTCTTTTAACCTTGACCC